>NC_092012.1:34138033-34461575 GCF_042242105.1 Pempheris klunzingeri | reverse complement strand
TCTGAGTTTGTCAAAACAACTTTGGGTCCATTCCTTACTGGAGTGGAAGGTGTTGCAGTAATTAGCCTACAACTCATCTGCTTCAGGAGCTGCTAATCAGCGTAACTCTACCTCAAACGGACCCCCCACTGAGGGCGCCGAAGCTACAATTTCCAATCCTCTGTTAAGTCAGCCCGCTGTGTGGTTGTTCAGATAGTGATCCGTGTTTCCCGTCTCCAATTTTTGCACAGTTTTCACATTAGCAGCGCTCCTGTTCCAACGGCGTAGGGTCGATTCCTCCTCCTAGATCTATCAGAACAATTAATCTTAATAATTAGCCCTGACCTATAGCCTGCTTCGCCTCATACTGTAAACCCACATTCAAATGTCCCATTGCTTCGTTACCAAATGTGAGAAATGCCTCTTTTTGTCTTAAGCCGAAGGTCATGCTAACACACAGGACCAGACGTGTGCTGCAAAGAGACCGATCAGATCTCTCATTCATTCACTTCTTGTAGAAGACGCACTGGTGCTAATTTGCAGAGGTCCGAAAAGCCGGAGTGTTTGATGTGCCTGCTTGTGTGATGATTAGAGAGCACTTTGTAACATCTTAAATCTGCAGACCAGGAAAGGAGGGGCAAGGAAGGAAGAAAGTGCTTCAGATGATGAAGACGTAGAAGAAGGCTCTGAGGTGATTACCATTGATCTTTGACTGCTGTCATTGTAAACACTGAGTTTAAAGTGTGTCCTGTTTCTCACCTCAGACCAAACTTCAGTCTTTTTCTTCTGTTTACCGCCAACAGTGTGAGAGAAACCTCCTAATTTTTCATCTGACTGAGTCATAGTTTAATTAAATTAACAAGCACGGCTTTTTATATATCAATTTAGAAGTGCGGTCTGTAGGGTTTTGGAATATAATACTCAGAACTATGTTTTCACTAGTGCATAATCTCCTGAGACTAAAACTTGAAAGACCAAGACTAAAACCGCCATGTTCCTACAGTAGCCCTGAGCAGACAAACAGGGCTTTTCATGTTTTCAGGCTGGAGTGGCAGCTTGGATCTGGTGCCACGAATGCACCGGTTGGAAAACAAAGAAGGGGACATGAGAGGAGGACCATTTTATGTAGTGTAGAGGATCAGACCTATGGTGCCGATGGCAAGAAAAGTCAAGGTAGTCTGAATCCTTCTGGGCCACCGTAGCTCCTCCTACATGCTTGTAAAGGGGAGGAGTGAGGCGAGGGAGATTCAGTTGGTTTCCATCTGCACCCTCACCAGTAGATGCCACTAAATCTTACAGACAGCACCTTTAACAGCAGAGCGGTGTTGTGGTGCTATTTTAAATTTTCAAGTGGATTTTTGTGCGTCTGTTTCTGTTTCTCCTCCCCTCATTCACATTCAGATTCTTACTCGCCTTCACACCTGGTGCAAGCGGAGCGTCACACTGTTATCCAGCAGCCTGGGAAAAACAGTGCCTTCTGCCTTGCAGTTTATATTTCCAATTGGCTGATGGCCACACACTCGCTGAAACTGAGAGACTGGGAGTGTGACCAAATTTATGAATGGATAAACGAAACTTGCTCAGGGGACCTTGGATACTCTGAGGAGAAGTGTTTGGTAAGACACATACTGTAGCTTTGTTTTGCACCGTTCCCACCCAGTTTACTATAACTCAGCTTAATAGCTCTTATTTAGTTATGTGGTGTAAAGTGGCTGCTAATTAAAAAACTCTGCTTATGCAATTGTGCAATATTTCAATCATCCAAACACCCATAACCTTAATTCTTTTTAACGTTGTCCCATATTTTAATTCATACAATTGATATAAACATTGAGGACCTTTCCTTTAGCCACCAGCCTTCATCTGCCTACAAGCAGCTTTTTTTTTGTTTCAATTAAATCCTCCTCTGGTATATCTAAAGAGAGCAAATACTCCAAGCTCCTCGTCACACTCACTATCTGCCTAACTGACGGCTGCATCTCTGCAGGAGATGGATATGGTTAGTTTCTGGAGGATACTGACCTGATCTATGGTTTGAGGATGTCTTGAACAGCAGCTACAGAAGGTCTGTGGCTCGGTCAGCCTGGATTCATGATGGTTTCAGTGGGTTCTGGCTGTGACGAGGCACTTGAACTGGATCAAAGTACCAAAATGTTCACAGAACCTTGTCAAAATCGCTCTCACATTATAATCCTCTCTCCACTGTGTAATACAGCTAGAAGGTGACAGTCGCGTTTTGCAGAAACACAGCCAGATATGCTGCTCTTGTCTTCAAACCAGTGTTGGAAACTTTCCATCCTGTGGGTAACTGGGAAACAGCAGTCTGTATTCGCTGGAATACACTTGTCGCTTGTCTCATTCCTCTGTGGATTAAACGCTGACTGCAAGGGTTTTTTAGGATTTATTAATGGGGCATTTTTCAGAAATGATAGTGGGAGCAGTTTAGCAGGGAAGGGTCGATCCATGTGCATGTATATACACACCGCTGTATGTGGAGCTGCCCTCAGCAGTCTCAGTCTTGCTTGTTAAAAGTGCCTTGCTCAAGTAAAGAGAGCGGGAAGGAAGCAGAGTTTGCTTTTTGAGCCGGTTTGAGCAGACAAAGCAACTGTGTAGTCCTAAACCATCATTTCTGTTTTCCATAAAACCTCTCTTTGTGATATCTTTCACCATAGATGTTGTGCTGGTGTGTGTTGCCAGCCACCCGGCGCTCTTGCTGGCCTACACATGTATTTGTTTTGGCCCTTTTATATCCTAAAAGTGTCTTGTGTCTTTGAAGATGTTCCGTTGCAAATGGCCACCGCCCGCAAGGAGTGAAGTCTAGGGTTCAAAGCCGAGCAGTTCAACTGTATCTGCACAACTTACAGCTGGCATGTGGAGATAAAATTCAGGATGCAGGGGAATTGGAGCTCAGTCTACAGTGACAGTGGTGGCTCGACGCCTGGTGTCCCAGAGTCTTCTTTTGTACTTCCAGCTGAAACACTTCCCCTGCGCCAGGGGGGCCTCTGAGGGGTAACAGCAAGATCCTGTGAGTGTAATGTATTCTGGGTTTCAGGAGGGGGAGGGACTCAAGCCGTCGATTTGTCTATGAACTAATCTGACTTTTCTGTAAGTTTATTGTGTTTGGCAAGAAAAACAGGGCCGATGTATGCACAGGAACGCAACGAGTAAGGGGAGGAAACTGCCTCGAGTTCAAATTAGGCACAATTTACCGAGAGCATTGCCCTCATTTAACCGAGATCACGCCGGCAGGAAGGGTGGTGGAAAGGTTAGGAGTCTCATTAATAATATCTGGAAATCTAAATAATTCTTTAGTGTTCACTTTTCCACAAAATATGCAGTCCAAATAACGAGTGTGCAGTTTAAAAATGGACCAGTGACATTTACAGATTATGTTCAGTCCAACAGTTTATGATAAATCCACCTGCAGTAAGCTTGAAATAAACACCTGGATATTGACAGTTTAAAAAACTGCTGAAAACTTTTCATTTCTGCAGAAAAGCAGACAGGCGTCACGATATCTCGTTGCCATGTTCGTCTGCCTGTCGTCATGGTGAGAGCAGCTCGATGCTTCACTGTGGATCAGAGTGTCGACCCTCCTGACAGCCTGCTGTCTGTATAGTAGCTGCTGTCTTTTATGACACATTGTTTAGACTTACCTGCATCGTGTGTCTGCAGTCACTCACAACGGTTCATTATTTCTCAAACTCTCCCTGCACTGTGATAAAAGAGAGTTGCATCTCCCCCTACTGTTCTTACTGTAAAAGCACCGTTGCAGACAGAGACGGTGTTCAGCACCCGTCCAGAGGTTTTAATGTGTCCCTCTGAAGGTCTCACAGTGTTTTCAGGACATGAAGGTTTCAACATGGACGAGATTTCCTGTGTGTGCTGTAACTGAGTCTGAATGCAAGTGGACGTAAACGTTATGGGAAAAACAAGCAGAGTGAGCACGAGTTGAATTGAAGGCTCCATTATGTGCAAAATAGAATAGAATAGAATAGATGATACTTTATTGTCTACATTAAAAACACATCTGGACATTAAAGGAAAGACAAAAGCACAGTCTTCTCACAGTTCCCACCTACGGGGCGTTGACAGCACCCCCCCCAGAAGCAGGTTTTTGTGAGTTTGGGCACTTAATAGATTAAAAATGAAAAAATCAAAGCCTGGAACAGTGGTTATAAAGTGTGACTTCTTGTGGCTCAGCATGAGAAAACAATAATAACAATAACGATTATGAACTAGCCTCTCAGCACGTAGGAATGTGAAAGCGTGAGCACACTGTGTGTTTCATGCACAGATTATACAACGGGCTCTAATTCTCTTAGCGTGAGCTCATTTATATTCATGGCTAATTTTCACTTCCTCAGCACACGAGGAAAAAAAAGAACTGAAAGCAGATTTCCTGTGTGACTCTACAAGGTCAGTTGTCTTAATTGTGCTGTTCTTCAATCTGAAAAAAAGAAGAAGTGTAATGCAGATGTAGCTCCAATGATAATGAAACAATCAGGGAGCTCAGAGGTGGATGATTGTCTGAAAGTGTTTCTCTCTTTAGTATAACTGTGTCTTATAGTCCTGATATGCTCAAATGTTTTAGCTACATTTATCAAATTAACAGCTCAAAGCAACAATGTCGACATGCTGGACTTGACTCTGTCTACATGAACCTGTTGACTCATTTCACTTCACACCTTACGGAGCTCTGCCACTGCAGCCATGAATGGAAAAACTAACAGGGTGTGAAAAATGTGATAGTAAACTGTAAAAACTCTGATGCTGCTTATGTTGCTGCGTTTCTATTATTCTCTACACTTGTGTACTGATATTTTTGTTTTTTCAGTGGCTCATGCGTCTGCAATGTTGTGACCCTCTTTTTTTATTTCAGTATTTATTCATTTTAATGACATTATTCATTTTAATGAGTTTCTGTCCTACTGACTGCAGCATTTTGTGACCTGTAGCACTTCACACCTTACAGAGCTCTGCAACTGAACCATAAACAGAAAGAATAACAGGGTGAGAAAAATATTGCATAACGCTGCTTCTTGTTTATTCTGTGTACTTGTTCACTATTGTTTTATTTTATCTATTTACTTCTGTTTTGGCCCTTCTTTTAAGCTTTTTATTTTAGTGTTTTTAAATCAGTTTAAAATGTTTTTCCCCTTCTGACTGCAGCACTTTGTAACCGACAGTCAAAGGTGGAAAATAAATTCCATCATAAGAGCCTATGAATGCAATTTCACTTATGAAGCTTGGATTTCCTGCAGCTTCCTCTCTTCCTGAACGCAGCACAGGGCACGTCAGCTGACCAGCGGAACAAAAATCACGTGACTCCCGTCAGCACGTGACAGTGTGGACCAGCACACCAACATGGCTGCAGCACCGAAGTGAGTTGAGCTTTGACTGGCGACAGCGTGGTTTAATTTGATTATTAATCATCATTATTATCGATTATTGGAGTCCTGTTAGCTTAGCATGAGCAGGCTAAGCTGTTGCTAGGCAGACTAACCGTGACTCCGCTTTGTGCCTCTGTGGAAACACATTTTCACAGCAGGACAAACACTTTGGATTAAACTCCAACTCTTTTCAGCTTCAAACTGAGTTGGCGTCCAGTAAAACATTCTTCCCTCCAGTTCATTTCCATTTTTAAAACTGAAGTTGAAACCCCAATGACTTCATACAGCAAACCCACGTGTTTCCAACCTGAAGCTGAAGCTCTGTGGACCAGAGACCCAGAGGTGCCAGCAGGAAATAACCTCCTGATGAATCACTGCTGTAGGGACATGTTGTCAAAGATGGCAGCAGGAATAAAGCCACATTCTGTCCTGTAATAATTAGCACTGGTGCATTTGATTAAAAAGTGCAGTAACCAATAAAGAAACTGACCCAGAGGTTAGAGGACCAACCAGAGATGTGACCACAATAAGGAGACCTGCAGAAACATGTGCTACAGAAACGTAGCAGCTTATATGCACGTCTGCCACTTCTGTGGTGGATCTGTATTGAAAGCTGTGAATACATTAATAACTTAAGGCCAGTACGACATTCCTGTGTCTCGTTTTCTCATGAACACAGAATCACAGAGTCTCAGTGTACAAAATACAGTAAGAATGTGGTCTGAAATAATTATCCATGATCTGAACATGAGGTGATCTCTGCCAGAGGCTGGAACAGACACACCTGACGTTATGTAACCGGTCCAGCAGCAGAAACTCTTCCCCTAAAAATGAACACAGCGTCGTGCATGATTGTGTCCGTCAGTGACATCATTTAGCACCTTGCTGAGGCTGATCTGTCCCCTCAGATACACAGTGACACCTGTAAGCTCAGCCAGCAGCGACTGATGCCCAAATCCTCCAGCCATAAAACACTGTGAGGTTCTGGATTAACCTTTGGTCCAGTCCAGGCTCCATCAGATCTTATATCCTATTTGTTATCTTATCAGCAGAGCCACAGGCCAGAGGCTGAGATTTATAACCAGGACCCATCAGTTAGAGTGTGTGTGTGTGTGTGTGTGTGTGTGTGTGTGTGTGTGTGTGTGTGTGTGTGTGTGTGTGTGTGTGTGTGTGTGTGTGTGTGTGTGTGTGTGTGTGTGTGTGTCCAGCTCAGTAAGTCAGAAGACATTAGCTGAAGCTCTTCCCTCTGAGTGATGCTGTCTGAGGGTTTTGTGCCTCGTTACAGTCCGATCCTGATCTGGACCCAGAGTCCTGCAGTCGAGGTTCGGTCTCCTGAGCCTCCTCCTTGTGTCTCCCTGTCCCTTCAGAGCTGTCTACTGGCTGGGTAAGGACACCCTGAGGGTGTCTGCCGCCCTGTTTGCAGAGAACCGCCGCCGACTGTGCGAAGGGCTGAAGGCCAAAGACGGAGTGGTGCCGCAGTCAGTGGTGGTGCTGCAGGGAGGAGAGCAGAAGCAGAGGTACTGCACGGACACGGACCTCCTGTTCAGGCAGGTAGGTGGTGGTGGGGGCCGGCTCTTTGTTTATCTGTCCACCCAGTCCCCCCGGCAGGTCCCGTGTCAGTCTCCTCTCAGGTGGTTGTGCCCCAGAGCTGCGACCAGCGAGGACAACCTTTTCTCCTGTAATGATGTGAGCAGAGTGAGCTGACGACTGCTCTGATGTCCCTCACTAATGCTCCGGCTGATTCCTTCATTCTGCAGGAGTCTTTCTTCCACTGGGCTTTTGGAGTAACCGAGGCAGACTGTTATGGAGCCATCGACGTGAACTCTGGGAAATCCACCCTTTTTGTGCCCAAACTGCCTGAAAGCTACGCTACTTGGATGGGAGAGTGAGTCCCACTAATCCTCAGAGAGCTGTGAACACGGCCAACAGTCCTCCCCAGCTGGTCCACGGCGGAGAGCTGAGGCTCGAAGAAAGTCGACAAAGTCACGTGCTGCACGCTGACGTCCTTCACACACAGCATGAACACGTGTCTGTGTGAGCGCTTAGATGATTCAGTGTAAATACCAACAAGAACCATTTATTAACTCCAGTCAACACACTACACGTGTGTGTGTGAGGAGTAAATATGTCAAATAGGTTTTATTCTTTAGTTTTGGAAATTATTAATCCTCTTCCAAAGTTCAAAAACACAACTTTGACTAAACAATTTAAAAAAGACTTGAGCTTGCAGATGAACTAGATTGTTTTTTACACATTTGGTCGTTTCCTGTGAAAGCTGGACAACAATCTGATCACTAACTTTATGAGGACATTAAAAGAAATGGTGCGTGCAGGGTTACACACTGCTTTAGTGTTTGTGTGCAAGATAATTGCAAATCAAAGTCACGCAATAGCACAAACAAACCACTTGATCCAGGCAGCAGTAGAGCAGCAACTCCTGTGTTCAGTGAGGTAAAATTATTATTAAAATCATTGTTGTTTTTGTTAGTTGAGTGTGGTGGCTCTGAAGAGAGCAAACGGCTGTTTCTGGTTAAACAGCCACCAAACTCCATTGTCAAAAACAGCAATTTTTCTTCACAGAACACAGGATTCTGCTGCTGGTCTGCTGCCTCGATCAGCTAGTTTGTTTGTGTTATTGTGTGACTTTGGTGTTTTTAACTGGTGAGATCACATCTGAACCAAACCTTTAAAACACTGAAGTCACATTAGCAGACCAGCAGCTCCTGTGTCCTGTCAGCTAAAATCCCTGTTTTAGTGAATGTAGTCTGGTGTGTGTGCTGTTTGTGGTTAAACCAAAAGGATCTTCCAGGTCTCTCTCTGTAGGGATCCTTTCCATGATGCTGTCACACACTTAGAATAACACTCTGAGCCTGTCAGTGGATCAAACAAGCTCTTTTAGTGGACCTACTGTGATCAGGTGCAGTTGTCCCAAAGGATCACGTTGCAGCCACTGCAGCCCGTTTGGTGGCTGCTGGCTGAGGTGATCTACTGGACCAGTTCCAACACTTTTTTTCCATTTGTGTAGGTGCTTGTCTTTATAGCCTGTGTGTGTGTGTGTGTGTGTGTGTGTGTGTGTGTGACCTTTTTTCTGTGCAGTAACTGAACCTTGATGTTCAGCCACTGATCCATGAAGTTAAAGCAAAGGACATCGGTGCCTCCACCTTTAAAGGTGAAAGTCGTCATTCTTTCATATATCAGTGGCTCTAAATATTAGGATCAATACTCCTGTACTCAGACCTTCTGCAGCAGAAAGTGTCAGTGCATCAGTTACACCTGCTGAAATAAACATGTCAGGTAAAAACCAGACATGATGTTAAGACAGGAGTTTGCATGTGTGTGTTTGCATGTGTGTGGATGTTTGGGGCCGGTGCAGCAGACCCCCCCCCCCCCCCCCCCCGCCACATTTCTCTGGGGACTTTTAATTTTGACTGTTAGTTCACGTTTGTAACCTGCAGCTCTGCTCTCTTCACTTTAACAGCCTGGTGTATGATACGGGAACAGTCGTGTTTATCGGTGCACACAGCAGATTCCCAGAGGAGCTTTAGTGTGGAGACGACTCCTCCAGAGCTAGTGTGGAGGTATAATAATATAACCAGACTAGAATAAAACCGTGTTAACAGATCACTCTCATTTGAAATGATCAGGTCCAGTTTTCCATTCATGTCTGTGTTTCCACTGTGACATATTGATGACTCATCCTGCTGAGGGTTTTTCAGATATCTTTACGTCTCCACACCTGCCTGAGGTGTTAAATCTCCTAATTAGTCTCAGGTTAAGATGCAAATCATCACTGCAGTCAGCAGGCAGCTCCTGCATGAAGCAACAGCAGCTCAACACGGCGTTTAATATTAGAAAACATGAGATCCTGTGATAGCTGCTGCCTCTGTGTGTGTCTAACTAACACTGACATCAGTCACACAGAGAAATCAGCTGCTGCTGTTCAGCATTCAGGCGGCAGCGCTGCCTACAGAAGGACCTAAAACACAGCAATATTTCTTTCTTTTATCAGAAGCAGCTCATGAATATTTGAGCAGTTTTCCAGTTTTCAGACACCCAGACATGGAGGGTGTTCACACACACACTTTCCTCAGCACTGCCCTGCTTAACATGCACACAGTTCACCTTTAGATTGTTCACTGCAGCAGTTTGGGCAGAAAACTGTGAATTATGTGTTTCTCATCCTTTTGAAGTATCTGGCTCGTGTTTACCTTCGTGATTTATTGTTTTCTTGATTTTTTCACATTTGAATAAATGTAAGGATGTGCAAAGGGTCACTTTGGCCTTGGGAATAAGATCTTTAATCTAAAACCAGGAATGTGTCTTATTGATTTTTGTTACCATTGATTCTCCAAGTTTTGGTATGTTTCTGAAACGTCCTCATTCCTCTCCAAACCTCTGCAAAGCTCTTTTATTTGGCTTTACTTGACTGACAGCGTGTTTTTACTCCAGTGGTTTACACCTACTGCTCGCATGAAGTGCTAATAATAATAATAATGATGATGATGATGATGATAAATAATGATAACAAAGCTCAAATATCACCACAGTGTCTGTGAACACTGGGATCTGTTAAACCTGACATTTAGGCTGTGGGCTGTCGGAGGACTAATAAAGGTTGAGGTTTGTCATTCAGTGTGCTGCTGAGGACCAGAGAGGCCACGTGGCCTCGACGGCGTCTGCCACAGTGACCTTTATTCTGCCGCTCTGCTGTGTGTCTCCGTCGTCTAATTACTCCGCTCTGCTTCCCTGCAGATCGCTGATGTCCTGTCCAACCTGAGACCAGCGACTCTGCTCACACTGGTACGCTGCCGGCTGCTCTGTGTCCTAGAGAGTTCTCCCCTGATTACAGCTGCTGATAGATACTGTAATCTGACCTCAGTGACCCGTCACAGGAGCAGTTCTTCAGGTGTGCTGTGGGAGGACTTCACTGATCCACCTGTATGGATGGTGGTCTATAAAGGGTCCAGTCCCTACCCCACCCTCCCTGATGTTGGCTGACAGCTCCTTGTTCATATCAGAAACAAAAGTCTGACACTAGTCCGACACAAACAAGAACTTTAAGTGGAGCTGCTTTGATCAGGTGCAGTCACCCCCCAGAGGAGGAAGCTGCAGCCACTTCAAACCCCAAACATGTCAGAATAAGACCCAGGTTTAAAAATGCAGCAGTTATCCTTTAAGCTGCTGAAATCTGAAGTTTGACATCCTAAACTCTGATTATTGTATTGATCAGCTGCTCAAAGTGCTGCATGAGAGTAAACGTAAACTCCCTTCACTTCTTCTGAACCTGTGGCTGTAGAGCAGATGATCAGCCTGCACTGAGAACATCACTCTGTGGTCGTTTCACTTGTCTTTCTCTTTGTGTTTGTGCTCCTGTGCAGCGAGGACTGAACACGGACAGCGGGAGCATCTGCCGGGAAGCCTCCTTTGAAGGAATTAGTCGGTACGTTTTACATGAACATAATTAGACTTTGTTTGGGAGCTTACTGCCTGATGTTCTTTCTCTTTTATGACCAACCATTCAACACACTCACGCATACTGATTGTTGCTGATTAACCTAATTCTGAATAATCTAATGAAGCAAACACTGGTGCTTTTCCTTGTTAGCTATCAGTTAATGGCAGAGTTACAGTTGTCCTCAGCACTGCTCTTTGTTCTTTTTTTAACTGCATACATTATCTGCTCCACACTCTGACCCCAACTGCTTTGGAAAACAACTCTCACATGTTTGTTTCAGACCTGATATATTTATTTGCATCAAATTGAGAGTGCAGCTGGAAGTGTGTGAGGATATTTACTGAGGTTAGTACCAGAGAACGTGTTTGGTGATTAGACTCCATCCACTCGACTCATGTTCGTTAAACATGAAGATAATAAATAGGAAAGGATCTCTGGAGTGTGATGGTGGTCGAGGAGCCAGCAGGTGGTTCATGTAAACCTTCAGGTGAGTCTCCCTGGAGGTCTGGGAAGTGGTGAGGAGGAGGAGGAAGGAGGAAGGAGGAAGGAGGAAGGAGGAGGACCAGGAGGATTCAGCCCTCCTCATTTCTAACGTTGTTGTTTCTTGTCTCTCTTTTTAAAACCAGCTTCCAAGTGAACAACACACTTCTGCATCCTGTCATTGTGGAATGGTAAGTGACTAGAACAGGTTTTCTAGTGTTATTCAGAAAGGCCCCTCAGAGTGAGATTAAAGACGGTACTGTCGTCTCTCCCTTTATTACCCACAAGTCTCTTCGCTCAGATTCTGCTACTTGTAAGTCCCAAACCTCGGCCAGGTAACGGTGTGTGTGCAGTCAGAAACAGGAGCTTTCCTTTGGCTTGTTTTTCCCCTCTTAGAGGCAGAAGCCCGTCCGCACCAACGTAATGGACTTCGTGCTCGCCTGCTTTTCCTTGGCATTAGAGTTTGCACCCTCCAGATGAATTGGCATTTTCTGAAATAAGGAGGAATGCTTTTCAGGCACACCTCCTGGTGAGAAAGGCTTGATTGAACCCCTCTGCCCCCTCCTCTCTGTGGAGCTCACATGGCTCTCTTTTAATGGGCTGTTTTTCTGTGTTACTGCTGGTTACCACTGCCTTTCTTATTTATTTCTGTCTGTTATTGTAGGAATCCTTAATTCTCTCCACTGACCAGCCATCTCAGGATCAGCTGCTACCAAACACAGAAACGAGAAAAGCTTCAGTTCTAATATGATTTAAGTCAAAGACTGCGACACGTTTCCATGTGTTTGGGAACATTTTCAGCAGCTCTGCAGCAGCAGATTGTGAGCAGGTTTCCACTGGAGCTTCAACAAACGACAGGTCTCATTGAATGTTCCTGGGAATGATGGAGGAGCATGTGTGAGACGTTTGTCCTCCACATCACTTCCAGTATTAAGTGTATATTAGAGAGATGAATTTCTAAACGGTCTCTGTTTGAGCCACGACAGCAGAGATTAGCTCGGTGTGACAGCTGTATGAAGCAGCGCAGTGATCACAACCACAGCGCTCGTCTCTCACGTCTCGTTTCCGTCTGTATCTGCAGCCGTCTGATTAAGACCGACATGGAGCTGGAGGTCCTGCGCTACACCAACAGGATTTCCAGTGAAGCCCACAAGATGGTGAGATCCTTCTCAGCTAAACACAGCATCTGCAAGGCTGCTCCACCGGCTCCGTGTTAACCCACAAAGGGAAGGAAAGAAAACTGATTTGAGTATCAAGCAGCTTATTGAGTTAAAACTCCACCAAAGGATTCAAGATGTCGGAGGCTGTAAACAGTTTAAGTGCTATCGATTCTTTTTTCAGCTCTGAGGCCGGCAGTTAACAGAGATAGCCTTTGACCAATAAGCTGCAGCACTAAGGCAGTATTTTACTGCTGCACTGGACTTCACTTTATCACCACAGAGAACTTCTTCAGGGCTTGAAGAGCAGTTAACCTTTCAGCCATCTGTCCTCTAACATCACTTACCAGGAGTGTCCAGCGCTGTTTTCCTCCTGTTGTTGTCCCGTTTTTACCAGTGTCATCATTACACTTAGTCTTCAGGTTTGTTCTTACCTGTTTTGGTAGATTTGTCAGGTGTAACCTCCCCTGTGGCTGTTCAGACAATGTTCTCCACATCAGCCAAAGTTTGAGGCCTCTTCCACTGACTGTTGAACTCTTCACGCCTACTGTGCAGAAATCCTGCAGACTGTGCTCGAGGGAATAATCCTCAGTTCACTGTGTTGTGTTCATAGTGAGGACGCCCAAAAGCATCACATAACCAGAGGAGGAACAAAAGGAACTTAATAAGTAGAAAATGTTTTCTCATATTCTGGATATAAACTGTGAGCAAACAGCAAACAACCACTGAAACTACAGTAAAGAGTCAGACGTCACGTCAGAGAGGAACTTCTAGTTACACACTGAAGAAAGAGACGGAACAGTTTCATCCTGCTGGTTTTGAGTCTGCTGCTCACATATGATCCCACTGTGTCTCTGCAGGTCATGAAGCATGTGAAGCCTGGACAGAAAGAATATGAAATGGAGAGGTAAGCGGTGCATCTTGTTCTGGAGCCACCTGTTTAGTCACATGCTTCACAGCCCTCACAGTGACACAGACGTGGCCCTTTACTGTCTGCTCAGCGACGTTACAACCACAGGAAAAGGTCTGTCTCTACTCTACTGCAAATTAGCAGGCAGGTAGATTATTCCAGGAGCAGGGTTACAGTCAAATGGATCATCTACATTCAGACCTTGGTTTTGTCCTGTTGGACACCGTGTCACTGTCAGACAGGAAATGTTTGAAGTCCAGTGTCAGAGCGGCCGTCAGTCTGCTGGCTTGTCTTTTCGGCGTAAGAGGAACCTGCAGACGTGGTCTCGTCGTCCTCCGCGGTGTCGACGAGGTCCACAGAAGTGTTTGATGTGCCAGACTATGTGATGATTAAAGTGCTGAATGAGTTTTTAAAAAGTGTGCAGTCAGGAAGAGGGCAGGGGGCGTCCTTCAGCTAACTGGTGTTTTCTCTGATCTCTGCTCTGATCTGATTGTTTGGCTTCCTTTTTCTTACTGGGTGTCTTTTCTTCCTTTGCAGCCTCTTCCAGCACTACTGCTACAATAAAGGAGGGATGCGCCACACCTCGTACACCTGCATCTGTGGAACGTAAGGCTTTTTCACTGGACGTGTCCTAGAGCTGCAGCTGTCAGTGTGTTAGTAGTCAGCTATTAGATTAACCACCAAGTAATAGAATGCAGCACGGCCTTCAGGCCTCTGCGGCCCTCTGGTGCCATCAGGGACCTGAACGCAGCGCAGCGTGGAGGATGCAGAGGAAGGTGGACTCTGTAGCCCTGCAGTGTCTCCACTGTCTTACCGACCAAACTAAACCAAACCTGCTGAAACCGTCCAGCATCAAATTCCTCTTTGTGTCCCGTCAGCTGGCCGCTTCATTATGGAGGAAGGATTTTGACACATTTCTGCTAATCATGCTTTGGCCTTTTGTATGAAAGGCCATGTATAATGAGTATTTCCTGGGGATTAGTGGTCAGTGCATGCAAGCTATTTTCCTCTTCTAATTAAGAGCTTGAAAAATGAGGACGTGATCATCACAGAGATTCTTGGAGGAGGAACTGTGTCTGAGTTTTTCAGTTAAGAAGTAAAAGGAAAATGATGAAATGCTGAAAGTTTGGAATCCCTTTAATGCTCTGAAGTACATTATTTATTCAGATGTGTCACAGTGGATGTGATGTTACCACCCTGCGGTGCAGTAGTTACTGATGCTTCTGTGTGGTGTTATTGTTCAACAACAGGGGCAGTAACTCCTCCATCCTCCACTACGGCCATGCTGGAGCTCCAAATGACAAGACAATTACAGATGGAGACATGTGGTGAGCGGCCTTCACTAGAGTTCAACTTTCCACTCAAAGCACTGTGGAAATCAGCTTGACTGAATCCCGTCTGATATTTTGCCCCCCCGCAGTCTGTTCGACATGGGAGGAGAGTACTACTGCTACTCCTCAGACATCACCTGCTCCTTCCCCGCCAACGGCAAGTTCACCGCAGACCAGAGGGCGATCTATGAGGCCGTCCTCAGATCCTCCAGAGCCGTCATGGCGGCCATCAAACCAGGTTAGCAGCTTTTCCTCAGTGTAACTAGTGAGAACATTTTACTGAGCCACAAAAAGTAAAGTGAGCAAAAGCATCTCAGCTCTGATCTTCTGCCCTCCAGGAAGTCGTACCGGCACAGAGTTAAAGGGGAACTCTGGTGTTTTTAAACCTGGGCCCTGTGTGGTACATATCCTTTTGGATCCACAAGCAGCCATCATATCGCTCTCTTCAGAGTTATCGTGTGACTTTGGTCATGTAAAGGCTCAGTTTGGACCCAACCAACCCTTTAAAGCACCAAAGACACAATAATGTAAAACTAGTAGTTTCAAACCCAAAATGTGTTAAATTCAGATCCAGGTTTAAAAACACAGGATTTCTTAATGTGCATTCTCAGTACCGTGGACACTCAGGCCACTTGTGCAGGTTACAGTGGTTTACTCATTGTTCTTTTACCTCTTGGTCGTTATGGATACATGCAGTGTGTTCGGGCCATTTAAGGATCTGAGAGAAAACTCTAAATGTAGATTCACAAGAAAAACACTTAGATATTCTGCTTGAGATTATAAAATCATACATTTGCAATAAAGAAGTTGGAAAAAAGAGATTCTCTGAGACTACAGTGACAAATTAATGAGAAAAAAAAAAGTCTCAGAGGATAAACTGAGTTTTTTCTTGTAAATGTACAACTTTTATCTTGGAAATCTTTTCCACATGATGTCTCTGACGTAAAGGAGCGTTTTTATTATTGGGAACCAGAAAGACAGTAAATTACAGCTGTGTGTGTTGGTAATGAACTGACAGCTAAATAATTCCCTCTATAATGTGGTTTACCTGCAGAACATCACTGTGGATCAGAGGAGCTCCTGGAATTTACCTTCTGAAAAAACAGCTTTTATTACAGAATATCGATCGTTTTTTCAGCTTCAGTGCTGTTTAAACTCAAAAAGTCATTTCTTATTGGATTCATTATACTTTTTAGTTTCAGTTTCAGTGAAGTATATTTAAGGTGAATTCAGAGGGACGTCTTTGGGATGTGGGAGGAAAACCCACGGGGGGTGAAGGGGGATAGTGAAGGAGAAGAAGGGAGGGTGGAGAGGTGAAGAGGGGAGAATGCTGCTGTCGCTCTTCTTCTTGTGTTTCCAGCTGAGAAAACCCTTTTTCTTCTTCCTCTCTGCCCTCTCCTCCTGTCTTCTCTTCTTCTCCTCTTTTTGTTTCCTTTTCAGGTCCTTTTTATCTTGTTTACTTTTCCTTTTGTTGGTCTCCGTTGGTCTAGTCTCCACTTTCTTGGACCAGAAGTCTCTCCTCTTTTTCTTTGCCTTCTGAAGGAGTTCCTCCCGTTCTATCTTCTCCTCCTCCAGCTGTTTGACTCTCATCTCCCAGCTCTCTTCCTTCTCCTCCAGCTCTCTTCCTTCTCCTCCAGCTCCTTCTTGAATTCCTCCTGCTGAAGCTTGTATTTCCTCTGCCAGAGTTTGTCGTTCTGCAGAAATTCAGCCCCGTTGCTCCACAGATGGTTGTTGGCCTCTGTGAGCTTCTGGTAATAATTATTGTATTCGGAACAAAGTTTTGTAACTTTGCCTTGCTAATAGTTTATGCTTCATATTTTCACATTTGAAGTTCATCTCTTTGGCAGAATAGCAGCTGTTGTGCTCAGTGTGGCTTTGAGGCCATTTCTACACAGACTGTGTCATTACAACAGTTGTGTGCATCATGTGACGTCACTTACATTGTGAAATAGTCATCTGTAAATAAGTGGCTTTTTTTCAAAGTTTCTGAGTTGCACATAATATTTCTTTATAAACTACACTTCCACAAGTAAGATGTGACCCTGGTCTGTTTGTGCTGAAGCTGTGAAGTGGACTGACATGCACCGCCTGGCTGACCGGGTTCACCTGGAGGAGCTGGTGAAGATCGGCATCCTGAACGGCAGCGTGGAGGACATGTTGAAGGTCCACCTGGGAGCCATCTTCATGCCCCACGGCCTGGGACACCTGCTGGGCATCGACGTGCACGATGTGGGAGGATACCCTGAGGTGAGAGCAGACCCCACATCACAAGCAACCAGCAGTTGGTGTTATAACAGTCACAGTCTCCAGACCAAAGAGGAAGAAAACAGTCCTGTTCCTCTAATAGTGATGGGATGTGTCATCAATAATAGAAGGACCCTCAGTGCAGAAGTGAGGCTGAGCTGCAGGAACAAGTTCAGGAGGAGGGCAGGAGGGAGAGGGGGAGGAGAAATGTTGTCTGAACTCTGAACACAGATGGTTTCAGGTTGTGGTCGAGGATTTTCTACAGTTTTAACCTACAGAAGCTCCATTGAAACTGCAGATTGTTCACCAGCAGAAGGTGTCTGTGTGGGAAGCACACTGTGGCAGCATGGTGGTGGTAGTTAGCACTGTTGCCTCACAGCTAGAAGGTTCCAGGTTCGGATCTCCACACCTGTGTGGAGTTTGCATGCAGGAGGAAGCTGGAGTACCTGGAGAGAACCACGCTAGCATGGTTCTCTCCAGGTACTCCGGCTTCTTCCCACAATCCAAAGACATGCACATTAGGTTAATTGGTGGCTCTAAATTGCCCGTAGGTGTGAGAGTGACCATGACGGATAAGCGGTATAGATAATGGATGGATGACTTCACTGTGTAGCTGTGGTTTTAACAGCCTCCGCTGTTTCCCAGGGGGTGGAGCGTATAGACGAGCCTGGACTGAGGAGTCTTCGGATGGGCCGCCTGGTGCAGGAGAGGATGGTCCTCACCGTGGAGCCTGGCATATACTTCATCAACCACCTGCTGGACCAGGCGCTGGCCAACCCTGCCCAGAGCTGCTTCATCAACAACCAAGCGCTGGCTCGCTTCCGCGGCTTTGGAGGGGTCAGTGTGCCTGCAGAGTTTATTTGGTTGACTTTGTTGTACTGACACAGTGACATGATGTTTGGCCAAATGTATGACTGGGAAGATGGAGTAATGTAAAAACAGCATACATACAGATTTGATCTCTTCAGACATGTGAAATCAGGAAAGTTTATAAATCCTTCAAGTTATTCAAAGAGATGAATTGTACGTCATATTCATGGTGTTGGTGAAAATTCACAAAATTTAAATTTTAAATAACTGGTAGGTACCAAATGTTTTGGAACTGGTGCAACGTGATCCTTTGGGGCAACTGTGTCCAGTCAGCATGTTGTTTTTGTCACTGACAGGCTCAGATTGTTGCACAAAGTTTGTGACAACTTTATGGGGAAAAAGCCCCACAGAGACAGACCTGTAAGATCCTTTTTGTTCAGCCACACTTCACCTCAAACACACTGGACTCTGTTTTACCTCACAGACCACAGCAGGAGCTGGTCTACTGCTGCCTTCATCGGTTACTTTCTTTGTTAATATGTGACTTTGCTGTTAGTTCCTGTGTGCTGTGAGCTAAAATCACTGTTTTTGTCAATGGAGTCTGGTGGATATCACTTCATCCTTTAAGACCATTTAGCTAAGTAACAACTTGAATATGATGTTTTGTGAATATTGATGTTTCAGTGACTGGTGACTTAATATTCAACATGTGAACTCTTGTGTTGGTCTTTGAACGCCTCCTGCTGTATTTCTGGTGTGTGACTGACTACTGTGTGCAGGTTCGCATTGAAGACGACATCGCCGTGACAGCTGATGGCGTGGAGCTGCTGACCTGCGTCCCTCGCACCGTGGAGGAGATCGAGGCTTTCATGGCCGACTCTGCCAAACTGTTCAGCCCCGTCGTCAGCAGCGAGAAGTTCTGAGTGACTTCTGACAGTAAAGTCTGAGCTCTACGCTGCCATCAAGACAAACAACAAAGAATATCCTTCAGTAAAACTGAAGTCTTTACTCTCACTCTCATATCTCACTTAAACACCAGACAGATTATTGTTAAGCAGCAGAATTAACACATGACAAGAAGCAAAGTTTCATACAGTATCTTTATAAAACTTTCATAATGTTTCCACAATTAACAAACTGCCTTCATACAGTGAAAGTGTTCATTTTTTTAAATTATCTGTTTCTCTTTGTAAACGTTGACACACACAAATTTATTTCATTTTGCAGCTGTGTGCAGCAGATTTTTGTTCATTTAGTTAGTATTTTGTGTTTTTTCAGTGAGACATCTCTTTCATACAGATGAGTACATCGGACCAGCAGACAGCAGCCTCTGGTCCTCTGACAGAAGGAGATGTTGTGACAGTTCCTCTTCAAGACGTCCACATGGATGACTTTGAAACTCATTTCTCCATCACGTAAGTAAAGTACGCTGTAATCTAATCAATCAATTAATCAGAAAATCTAAAAAAACAAAAAAAGACATGAAAATCTGTCTTTGAACAAGTGAATTATGAAATATATTCTAAAAGTGATGGATTCTGGTATTTCTGTTCCTCCTCCTGGTTTATTCAGATCAGGTATTTCCCTCATAGACTGAACTGATCACTGATCATTAGCAGTGGTTTGCTGAGTCCCTGGAAGAAATGTTCCAGAAATATGTGAAGGAGGGAAGATGACCTGAATGTGACGGACACACTTACAAGTATCGACCACCAGGGGGCGTTCTTCAGTGAAAAATGATTATTGGCTCTGCTTACTAGGCAACAGGCTCGAACTATTAATGCTGTTAAAACCATTTATGGAGGCAGCTCAGTTCTGAATAGACAAACAGTGCATGAGCCAGGGTTTGTGAGCTGAAATATAAAAGACTCTCTCACTCTGTTAAAAGTCCCTAAAGCAGCTCACAGCCACTAAGATATGATGCTAAAGGCTGAAGTCACATTTTCTACAGGGAGCACAAATTCTTCACTTTAAGTTATCTGAAAGAATTTAGGAGAACAACTATAATGTTTCCCTCTGAATGTGTCCTGACACACATCTTTGGTTCTGACTATACTATGTAACTAGAGTGAGATGCAGGAAAGTAAATAAGATTTCAAACATTTGAAAACAAATATTCTTAGTTTAAATTATTTATTCTGAACAAAAGGCAGGAAAACATCTTTTCTTTGTTCTTTATTTTAAGATGAAAAGATTCCTGTTCTCTGCAGTTTTACAGTCAGTAAGGGGATTCTTAGCTGCACCAGTGTCCCTCTGACCTCGTCTTGAAACTTTCATTTAAGCTTCCCTCAGTTGGAATAACAAGCTGATTTAGAAAATTGCAGTTGAAATGAAATGCCAGTTAAAAACTGTGCCTTTAAGGCCTAAAGGCACTAAAGTGTTGAAGGCACTAAAGGAGAATTATATAGTCGACTATCAAAGGTTAAGAAGTACCAGGAGAGAAATTGCAGGTTGTAGTAAACGGATCATGTGTCCTCTTTTTCAACAATGATGCTTTAATGGCATGTTTGAGGTGTGAGGAGGCATTAACAGTCTGAACATTATCATCTACCAAACAGCTGAAAAAATGTCTGAACATCGTAGTGGGCACTGGGTCACGAGCACACGCTGCAAAACTTCCCCGCTGCACCACTTCCTGTAGTTCACAACTCCCCCATGTGTCGGCACAACCAGCCTGAGGAGGCGTCGGTCCATCTGCTTACTGAAACGTCTACATGACTGGGAGTCAGCTGCCTTCACTAACGGTTGTGTTTGTATTGTAAAACCTCTGAAGTCTGAACTTCTTCCATCTGCCCCCAACAAACACCCCCCATATGAGAATACAAACACTAAGAGTGAAACTAATAAAAACTAAACTAAGACAAACAGTAAATCTGTGTAGAAACCAGCAGACCCCCTGTGGAGACTGACTGAAACTAAAGCAAACTGAATAATAACTAAAGACTAAACTATAATAACCCTGCAGCTAAACTCAGGTGACTCACCGGCAGCAGCTTTAAGTAAACTGAGCGCCCTCACTGAACTGAACATGTATTTATTTTTCAGAAATCCTTGAGCCATAAGATACTGTGAGGATTAACCTTTGCTACAGTGCAGGCTGAATCAGATCTTATGTTCTGTTTGTTATCTTATCAGTAAAGCCACAGGCCAGAGGCTGAGCTTTACAGCCCAGACCTGCCACAACCACTGGCTGCTTATCTGACTTCTGTCTTAATGCTTTCTGAAGCCGCAGACCTCTTCAGGGTCTGAACATACGGACGAAATCCTAACGACGACCTTCAGGTTTAATATAATAGGAGGCATAACAGTCTCCTGTCTGCGTTCAGCAGACTGAATTGCTATCAAAGCTCTAATTAGCCGTTTTGACCACAGCCTCCAGTGGTCCTCTGTGACGAGGGATGCCAAAGGGAGAAAAAACTAAAAGTGAGAGAGAGAGAGCGAAAGAAATGAAAGATTCCCTCATTCTGCAGGAGTCTTTCTTCCACTTTGGGTTTTTGCCCTCAGTGAGCCGGACTGTCTCCTGCTCAAAGTACCCAATAAGTATTTCATTAAGAAATGACACCGTCTTTGGCTGCTGTAACTTACAAATGATTGTTAATCAGCCAGCATTTTCTACTTTAGCACGCCTGTGAGTCAGAGGACACTTGTCTTGAATTGAACTGTCCAGAGTATACAGAGAGCATCAGTGCTAAAGATGATCAATCAGTTCAGTCTGAGGGCAATACCTGATCTGAATAAGCCAAGAGGACGAACAGAAATACCAGAATGCATCACTTTTAGAATATATTTCATAATTCACATGTTCAAAGACAGATTTTCATATCTTTTTTTTGTTTTTTAGATTTTCTGATTAATTAATTGATTACATTACAGCATGCTTTCCTTATGTGATTCATAGAGGATGGAGAAATGCATTGTCATTCATCATCAAGTCATTCATGTGGACGACATGTACATGTTGGTTTAAAGCTCCTTCGTGTTGAAGAGGAACTGACACAACATCAGGCTGCTGTCTGCTGGTCCAATGTACTCATCTGTATGAAAGAGATGTCTCACTGACGTCACACTAAATGAACAAAATCAAGTGCACACAGCTGCAAAATCAAATGCTTTTTAATTTCGCTTTGCAGCATTTTTGCATGTCAACGTTTACAAAGAGAAACAGATAATTATTCTTAAAAAATGTATGTCTTTGTCCAGGAGGCACAGAAAAGAACACTTTCACTGTATGAAGGCAGTTTGTTAATTGTGGAAACATTCTGAAAGCTTTATAAAGATACTGTATGAAACTTTGCTTCTTGTCATGTGTTAATTCTGCTGCTTAACAATAATCTGTCTGGTTTAAGTGAGATATGAGAGTAAAGACTTCAGTTTTACTGAAGGATATTCTTTGTTGTTTGTCTTGATGGCAGCGTAGAGCTCAGACTCAGAAGTCACTCAGAACTTCTCGCTGCTGACGACGGGGCTGAACAGTTTGGCAGAATCAGCCATGAAAGCCTCGATCTCCTCCACGGTGCGAGGGACGCAGGTCAGCAGCTCCACGCCATCAGCTGTCACGGCGATGTCGTCTTCAATGCGAACCTGCACACAGTAGTCAGTCACACACCAGAAATACAGCAGGAGGCGTTCAAAGACCAACACAAGAGTTTACATGTTGAATATTAAGTGGACCAGTCACTGAAACATCAATATTCACAAAACATCATATTCAAGTTCTTACTTAGCTAAATGGTCTTAAAGGAAAAAGTGATATCCACCAGACTCCATTGACAAAAACAGTGATTTTAGCTCACAGCACACAGGAACTAACAGCAAAGTCACATATTAACAAAGAAAGTAACCGATGAAGGCAGCAGTAGACCGGCTCCTGCTGTGGTCTGTGAGGTAAAACAGAGTCCAGTGTGTTTGAGGTGAAGTGTGGCTGAACAAAAAGGATCTTACAGGTCTGTCTCTGTGGGGCTTTTTCCCCATAAAGTTGTCACAAACTTTGTGCAACAATCTGAGCACCAGTTCCAAAACATTTGGTACCTACCAGTTATTTAAACAGCAAAATATAAAACACATATGGTCCAGGTTTAAAACACCAAAAGTTCTTTGAGATTTTGTGAATTTTCACCAACACCATGAATATGACGTACAATTCATCTCTTTGAATAACTTGAAGGATTTATAAACTTTCCTGATTTCACATGTCTGAAGAGATCAAATCTGTATGTATGCTGTTTTTACATTACTCCATCTTCCCAGTCATACATTTGGCCAAACATCATGTCACTGTGTCAGTACAACAAAGTCAACCAAATAAACTCTGCAGGCACACTGACCCCTCCAAAGCCGCGGAAGCGAGCCAGCGCTTGGTTGTTGATGAAGCAGCTCTGGGCAGGGTTGGCCAACGCCTGGTCCAGCAGGTGGTTGATGAAGTATATGCCAGGCTCCACGGTGAGGACCATCCTCTCCTGCACCAGGCGGCCCATCCGAAGACTCCTCAGTCCAGGCTCGTCTATACGCTCCACCCCCTGGGAAACAGCGGAGGCTGTTAAAACCACAGCTACACAGTGAAGTCATCCATCCATTATCTATACCGCTTATCCGTCATGGTCACTCTCACACCTACGGGCAACTTAGAGTCACCAATTAACCTAATGTGCATGTCTTTGGATTGTGGGAAGAAGCCGGAGTACCTGGAGAGAACCATGCTAGCATGGTTCTCTCCAGGTACTCCGGCTTCCTCCTGCATGCAAACTCCACACAGGTGTGGAGACTCGAACCTGGAACCTTCTAGCTGTGAGGCAACAGTGCTGACCACCACCATGCTGCCACAGTGTGCTTCCCACACAGACACCTTCTGCTGGTGAACAATCTGCAGTTTCAATGGAGCTTCTGTAGGTTAAAACTGTAGAAAATCCTCGACCACAACCTGAAACCGTCTGTGTTCAGAGTTCAGACAACATTTCTCCTCCCCCTCTCCCTCCTGCCCTCCTCCTGAACTTGTTCCTGCAGCTCAGCCTCACTTCTGCACTGAGGGTCCTTCTATTATTGATGACACATCCCATCACTATTAGAGGAACAGGACTGTTTTCTTCCTCTTTGGTCTGGACACTGTGACTGTTATAACACCAACTGCTGGTTGCTTGTGATGTGGGGTCTGCTCTCACCTCAGGGTATCCTCCCACATCGTGCACGTCGATACCCAGCAGGTGTCCCAGGCCGTGGGGCATGAAGACGGCTCCCAGGTGGACCTTCAGCATGTCCTCCACGCTGCCGTTCAGGATGCCGATCTTCACCAGCTCCTCCAGGTGAACCCGGTCAGCCAGGCGGTGCATGTCAGTCCACTTCACAGCTTCAGCACAAACAGACCAGGGTCACATCTTACTTGTGGAAGTGTAGTTTATAAAGAAATATTATGTGCTCAGAAACTCAGAAATTTAGAAAAATGCCACTTATTTACAGATGACTATTTCACAATGTAAGTGACGTTACATGATGCACACCACTGTTGTAATGACACAGTCTGTGTAGAAATGGCCTCAAAGCCACACTGAGCACAACAGCTGCTATTCTGCCAAAGAGATGAACTTCAAATGTGAAAATATGAAGCATAAAGTATTAGCAAGGCAAAGTTACAAAACTTTGTTCCGAATACAATAATCATTCCCAGAAGCTCACAGAGGCCAACAACCATCTGTGGAGCAACGGGGCTGAATTTCTGCAGAACGACAAACTCTGGCAGAGGAAATACAAGCTTCAGCAGGAGGAATTCAAGAAGGAGCTGGCTGAGAAGGAAGAGAGCTGGAGGAGAAGGAAGAGAGCTGGAGGAGAAGGAAGAGAGCTGGGAGACCAGAGTCAAACAGCTGGAGGAGGAGAAGATAGAACAGGAGGAACTCCTTCAGAAGGCAAAGAAAAAGAGGAGAGACTTCTGGTCTAAGAAAGTGGAGACTAGACCAACGGAGACCAACAAAAGGAAAAGTAAACAAGATAAAAAGGACCTGAAAAGGAAACAAAAAGAGGAGAAGAAGAGAAGACAGGAGGAGAGGGCAGAGAGGAAGAAGAACAAGGGTTTTCTCAGCTGGAAACACAAGAAGAAGAGCGACAGCAGCATTCTCCCCTCTTCACCTCTCCACCCTCCCTTCTTCTCCTTCACTATCCCCCTTCACCCCCCGTGGGTTTTCCTCCCACATCCCAAAGACGTCCCTCTGAATTCACCTTAAATATACTTCACTGAAACTGAGAATAAAAAGTACAATAAATCCAATAAGAAATGACTTTTTGAGTTTAAACAGCTCTGAAGCTGAAAAAACGATCAATATTCTGTAATAAAAGCTGTTTTTTCAGAAGGTAAATTCCAGGAGCTCCTCTGATCCACAGTGATGTTCTGCAGGTAAACCACATTATAGAGGGAATTATTTAGCTGTCAGTTCATTACCAACACACACAGCTGTAGTTTACTGTCTTTCTGGTTCCCAATAATAAAAATGCTCCTTTACGTCAGAGACATCATGTGGAAAAGATTTCCAAGATAAAAGTTGTACATTTACAAGAAAAAACTCAGTTTATCCTCTGAGACTTTTAAGTTCCCTCTGATTTTTTCTCATTAATTTGTCACTGTAGTCTCAGAGAATCTCTTTTTTCCAACTTCTTTATTGCAAATGTATGATTTTATAATCTCAAGCAGAATATCTAAGTGTTTTTCTTGTGAATCTACATTTAGAGTTTTCTCTCAGATCCTTAAATGGCCCGAACACACTGCATGTATCCATAACGACCAAGAGGTAAAAGAACAATGAGTAAACCACTGTAACCTGCACAAGTGGCCTGAGTGTCCACGGTACTGAGAATGCACATTAAGAAATCCTGTGTTTTTAAACCTGGATCTGAATTTAACACAACTACTAGTTTTACATTATTGTGTCTTTGGTGCTTTAAAGGGTTGGTTGGGTCCAAACTGAGCCTTTACATGACCAGAGTCACACGATAACTCTGAAGAGAGCGATATGATGGCTGCTTGTGGATCCAAAAGGATATGTACCACACAGGGCCCAGGTTTAAAAACACCAGAGTTCCCCTTTAACTCTGTGCCGGTACGACTTCCTCGAGGGCAGAAGATCAGAGCTGAGATGCTTTTGCTCACTTTACTTTTTGTGGCTCAGTAAAATGTTCTCACTAGTTACACTGAGGAAAAGCTGCTAACCTGGTTTGATGGCCGCCATGACGGCTCTGGAGGATCTGAGGACGGCCTCATAGATCGCCCTCTGGTCTGCGGTGAACTTGCCGTTGGCGGGGAAGGAGCAGGTGATGTCTGAGGAGTAGCAGTAGTACTCTCCTCCCATGTCGAACAGACTGCGGGGGGGGGAATATCAGACGGGATTCAGTCAAGCTGATTTCCACAGTGCTTTGAGTGGAAAGTTGAACTCTAGTGAAGGCCGCTCACCACATGTCTCCATCTGTAATTGTCTTGTCATTTGGAGCTCCAGCATGGCCGTAGTGGAGGATGGAGGAGTTACTGCCCCTGTTGTTGAACAATAACACCACACAGAAGCATCAGTAACTACTGCACCGCAGGGTGGTAACATCACATCCACTGTGACACATCTGAATAAATAATGTACTTCAGAGCATTAAAGGGATTCCAAACTTTCAGCATTTCATCATTTTCCTTTTACTTCTTAACTGAAAACCTCAGACACAGTTCCTCCTCCAAGAATCTCTGTGATGATCACGTCCTCATTTTTCAAGCTCTTAATTAGAAGAGGAAAATAGCTTGCATGCACTGACCACTAATCCCCAGGAAATACTCATTATACATGGCCTTTCATACAAAAGGCCAAAGCATGATTAGCAGAAATGTGTCAAAATCCTTCCTCCATAATGAAGCGGCCAGCTGACGGGACACAAAGAGGAATTTGATGCTGGACGGTTTCAGCAGGTTTGGTTTAGTTTGGTCGGTAAGACAGTGGAGACACTGCAGGGCTACAGAGTCCACCTTCCTCTGCATCCTCCACGCTGCGCTGCGTTCAGGTCCCTGATGGCACCAGAGGGCCGCAGAGGCCTGAAGGCTGTGCTGCATTCTATTACTTGGTGGTTAATCTAATAGCTGACTACTAATACACTGACAGCTGCAGCTCTAGGACACGTCCAGTGAAAAAGCCTTACGTTCCACAGATGCAGGTGTACGAGGTGTGGCGCATCCCTCCTTTATTGTAGCAGTAGTGCTGGAAGAGGCTGCAAAGGAAGAAAAGACACCCAGTAAGAAAAAGGAAGCCAAACAATCAGATCAGAGCAGAGATCAGAGAAAACACCAGTTAGCTGAAGGACGCCCCCTGCCCTCTTCCTGACTGCACACTTTTTAAAAACTCATTCAGCACTTGAATCATCACATAGTCTGGCACATCAAACACTTCTGTGGACCTCGTCGACACCGTGGAGGACGACGAGACCACGTCTGCAGGTTCCTCTTACGCTGAAAAGACAAGCCAGCAGACTGACGGCCGCTCTGACACTGGACTTCAAACATTTCCTGTCTGACAGTGACACGGTGTCCAACAGGACAAAACCAAGGTCTGAATGTAGATGATCCATTTGACTGTAACCCTGCTCCTGGAATAATCTACCTGCCTGCTAATTTGCAGTAGAGTAGAGACAGACCTTTTCCTGTGGTTGTAACGTCGCTGAGCAGACAGTAAAGGGCCTCGTCTGTGTCCCTGTGAGGGCTGTGAAGCATGTGACTAAACAGGTGGCTCCAGAACAAGATGCACCGCTTACCTCTCCATTTCATATTCTTTCTGTCCAGGCTTCACATGCTTCATGACCTGCAGAGACACAGTGGGATCATATGTGAGCAGCAGACTCAAAACCAGCAGGATTAAACTGTTCCGTCTCTTTCTTCAGTGTGTAACTAGAAGTTCCTCTCTGACAGAGTAGGCGTGAAGAGTTCAACAGTCAGTGGAAGTGGCCTCAAACTTTGGCTGATGTGGAGAACATTGTCTGAACAGCCACAGGGGAGGTTACACCTGACAAATCTAGCAAAACAGGTACAAACAAACCTGAAGACTAAGTGTAATGATGACACTGGTAAAAACGGGACAACAACAGGAGGAAAACAGCGCTGGACACTCCTGGTAAGTGATGTTAGAGGACAGATGGCTGAAAGGTTAACTGCTCTTCAAGCCCTGAAGAAGTTCTCTGTGGTGATAAAGTGAAGTCCAGTGCAGCAGTAAAATACTGCCTTAGTGCTGCAGCTTATTGGTCAAAGGCTATCTCTGTTAACTGCCGGCCTCAGAGCTGAAAAAAGAATCGATAGCACTTAAACTGTTTACAGCCTCCGACATCTTGAATCCTTTGGTGGAGTTTTAACTCAATAAGCTGCTTGATACTCAAATCAGTTTTCTTTCCTTCCCTTTGTGGGTTAACACGGAGCCGGTGGAGCAGCCTTGCAGATGCTGTGTTTAGCTGAGAAGGATCTCACCATCTTGTGGGCCTCACTGGAAATCCTGTTGGTGTAGCGCAGGACCTCCAGCTCCATGTCGGTCTTAATCAGACGGCTGCAGATACAGACGGAAACGAGACGTGAGAGACGAGCGCTCTGGTTGTGATCACTGCGCTGCTTCATACAGCTGTCACACCGAGCTAATCTCTGCTGTCGTGGCTCAAACAGAGACCGTTTAGAAATTCATCTCTCTAATATACACTTAATACTGGAAGTGATGTGGAGGACAAACGTCTCACACATGGTCCTCCATCATTCCCAGGAACATTCAATGAGACCTGTTGTTTGTTGAAACTCCAGTGGAAACCTGCTCACAATCTGCTGCTGCAGAGCTGCTGAAAATGTTCCCAAACACATGGAAACGTGTCGCAGTCTTTGACTTAAATCATATTAGAACTGAAGCTTTTCTCGTTTCTGTGTTTGGTAGCAGCTGATCCTGAGATGGCTGGTCAGTGGAGAGAATTAAGGATTTCTACAATAACAGACAGAAATAAATAAGAAAGGCAGTGGTAACCAGCAGTAACACAGAAAAACAGCCCATTAAAAGAGAGCCATGTGAGCTCCACAGAGAGGAGGGGGCAGAGGGGTTCAATCAAGCCTTTCTCACCAGGAGGTGTGCCTGAAAAGCATTCCTCCTTATTTCAGAAAATGCCAATTCATCTGGAGGGTGCAAACTCTAATGCCAAGGAAAAGCAGGCGAGCACGAAGTCCATTACGTTGGTGCGGACGGGCTTCTGACTCTAAGAGGGGAAAAACAAGCCAAAGGAAAGCTCCTGTTTCTGACTGCACACACACCGTTACCTGGCCGAGGTTTGGGACTTACAAGTAGCAGAATCTGAGCGAAGAGACTTGTGGGTAATAAAGGGGGAGACGACAGTACCGTCTTTAATCTCACTCTGAGGGGCCTTTCTGAATAACACTAGAAAACCTGTTCTAGTCACTTACCATTCCACAATGACAGGATGCAGAAGTGTGTTGTTCACTTGGAAGCTGGTTTTAAAAAGAGAGACAAGAAACAACAACGTTAGAAATGAGGAGGGCTGAATCCTCCTTCTTCCTTCCTCCTTCCTCCTTCCTCCTCCTCCTCACCACTTCCCAGACCTCCAGGGAGACTCACCTGAAGGTTTACATGAACCACCTGCTGGCTCCTCGACCACCATCACACTCCAGGGACCCTTTCCTATTTATTATCTTCATGTTTAACGAACATGATCCGAGTGGATGGAGTCTAATCACCAAACATGTTCTCTGGTACTAACCTCAGTAAATATCCTCACACACTTCCAGCTGCACTCTCAATTTGATGCAAATAAATATATCAGGTCTGAAACAAACATGTGAGAGTTGTTTTCCAAAGCAGTTGGGGTCAGAGTGTGGAGCAGATAATGTATGCAGTTAAAAAAAGAACAAAGAGCAGTGCTGAGGACAACTGTAACTCTGCCATTAACTGATAGCTAACAAGGAAAAGCACCAGTGTTTGCTTCATTAGATTATTCAGAATTAGGTTAATCAGCAACAATCAGTATGCGTGAGTGTGTTGAATGGTTGGTCATAAAAGAGAAAGAACATCAGGCAGTAAGCTCCCAAACAAAGTCTAATTATGTTCATGTAAAACGTACCGACTAATTCCTTCAAAGGAGGCTTCCCGGCAGATGCTCCCGCTATCCGTGTTCAGTCCTCGCTGCACAGGAGCACAAACACAAAGAGAAAGACAAGTGAAACGACCACAGAGTGATGTTCTCAGTGCAGGCTGATCATCTGCTCTACAGCCACAGGTTCAGAAGAAGTAAAGGGAGCTTACGTTTACTCTCATGCAGCACTTTGAGCAGCTGATCAATACAATAATCAGAGTTTAGAATGTCAAACTTCACATTTCAGCAGTTTAAAGGATAACTGCTGCATTTTTAAACCTGGGTCTTATTCTGACATGTTTGGGGTTTGAAGTGGCTGCAGCTTCCTCCTCTGGGGGGTGACTGCACCTGATCAAAGCAGCTCCACTTAAAGTTCTTGTTTGTGTCGGACTAGTGTCAGACTTTTGTTTCTGATATGAACAAGGAGCTGTCAGCCAACATCAGGGAGGGTGGGGTAGGGACTGGACCCTTTCTAGAGTACCATCCATACAGGTGGATCAGTGAAGTCCTCCCACAGCACACCTGAAGAAGTGCTCCTGTGACGGGTCACTGAGGTCAGATTACAGTATCTATCAGCAGCTGTAATCAGGGGAGAACTCTCTAGGACACAGAGCAGCCGGCAGCGTACCAGTGTGAGCAGAGTCGCTGGTCTCAGGTTGGACAGGACATCAGCGATCTGCAGGGAAGCAGAGCGGAGTAATTAGACGACGGAGACACACAGCAGAGCGGCAGAATAAAGGTCACTGTGGCAGACGCCGTCGAGGCCACGTGGCCTCTCTGGTCCTCAGCAGCACACTGAATGACAAACCTCAACCTTTATTAGTCCTCCAACAGCCCACAGCCTAAATGTCAGGTTTAACAGATCCCAGTGTTCACAGACACTGTGGTGATATTTGAGCTTTGTTATCATTATTTATCATCATCATCATCATCATTATTATTATTATTAGCACCAAAATGACTTCCTCCAACATTCACTGTGTTGCCTCTGCAAGGCAGAAAAAAGCCTGAACACATGAACTCATGATGCTTAAAGGTTTTAAACGCTGTTGTGAGGACATTATTCTCAGTTAACAGTGATTCAACATGTCAACGATTAGCTGCAACAACAACTTCAACCTGTGAGAAAAGAGGTTCTCTTAACTAATCTATCAGTCACACATCTGATCTTTTCACTGCAGATATCTGATATTTGAGTTTTTAATATATTTAATGCATGAATAAAGTCTGTTCATGCGAGCAGTAGGTGTAAACCACTGGAGTAAAAACACGCTGTCAGTCAAGTGAAGCCAAATAAAAGAGCTTTGCAGAGGTTTGGAGAGTAATGAGGACGCTTCAGAAACATACCAAAACTTGGAAAATCAATGGTAACAAAAATCAATAAGACACATTCCTGGTTTTAAATTAGTAGCAGTAGGTGTAAAACCATATTATGGCAAGAACCACCCAACTAAGTAAAGAGAAACAGCTACTTTAAGACATGAAGGACAGTCAACCTGAAAAGTTTCAGGAATTTGAATGTTTCCATAAATCCATCAAGCACTACGATGACAGTGGGTCTCAGTTAAACACTTTTAGTTTACTACATAATTCCATGTGTTCCCTAATAGTCTGGATGTCTTCAACATTAATCTGCACCGTAGAAAATGATAACACATGAATCGAGAAGGTGTGTCTAACCCTTTGACTTTGACTGGTGCTGTGGGTCTGGTAGTGAACACAGTGACTGCAGAGCCACTGATATATGAAAGAATGACGACTTTCACCTTTAAAACAGTCTGTGGAGGCACCGATGTCCTTTGCTTTAACTTCATGGATCAGTGACTGAACATCAAGGTTCAGTTACTGCACAGAAATAAGGACACACACACACACACATGGAGGGACTTACATCACAGGTGTACTGCACCTCGTCCACGGCGTACTTCTCCTTGAAGTGCTCTTTGGGAAAGATCCTGTCAACACAAGAAACACACACGTCATGAGGCGTTTGAGGACCATCTCTGAAACATAGGTTCAACTTCTGTATTTTCAAACCAGGTCCCTTTTTTTACGTTGACAAAATCAGTAATTTTACATCCCAGAACAAACAAGTTGCTGGTCTTCAACTGTCTTCATCTGTTAGTTAGTTTGTGTTATTGTGTGTTTTAAAGGGTCAGTTAGGATTCAATAAGGTATCTCTTTCACACACAAACTCCCTGATTACAGCAGCGGTAGTTCAGTAATTCCTGTGTCCTGTTCTCTAAAATCCCTGTTTTAGTGAATGTAGTCTGGTGTGTGTGCTGTTTGTGGTTAAACCAAAAGGATCTTCCAGGTCTCTCTCTGCAGGGATCCTTTCCATGATGCTGTCACACACTTAATACTTAAAGTTAGCCTTTAAGTAGAGGGAAACAGCTAAACAAAAGAAGAACCCAGCTACTGAAGTGATGAAGCAACTGTTTAGTGAAAAGTGTCAGATGACTAAAGCTGCTTTGAGGTTTCTAGATCAGGGAAGAGAAAACATGTGACACGGTCAACAGTCAACAGTCCGCTGGTTATTTCCACATCATTACGTGCTGTGGTGTCACTGACAAACACTAAAGCAGTGTGTAACCCTGCACGCACCATTTCTTTTAATGTCCTCATAAAGTTAGTGATCAGATTGTTGTCCAGCTTTCACAGGAAACGACCAAATGTGTACAAAACAATCTAGTTCATCTGCAAGCTCAAGTCTTTTTTAAATTGTTTAGTCAAAGTTGTGTTTTTGAACTTTGGAAGAGGATTAATAATTTCCAAAACTAAAGAATAAAACCTATTTGACATATTTACTCCTCACACACACGTGTAGTGTGTTGACTGGAATTAATAAATGGTTCTTGTTGGTATTTACAGTGAATCATCTAAGCGCTCACACAGACACGTGTTCATGCTGTGTGTGAAGGACGTCAGCGTGCAGCACGTGACTTTGTCGACTTTCTTCAAGCCTCAGCTCTCCGCCGTGGACCAGCTGGGGAGGACTGTTGGCCGTGTTCACAGCTCTCTGAGGATTAGTGGGACTCACTCTCCCATCCAAGTAGCGTAGCTTTCAGGCAGTTTGGGCACAAAAAGGGTGGATTTCCCAGAGTTCACGTCGATGGCTCCATAACAGTCTGCCTCGGTTACTCCAAAAGCCCAGTGGAAGAAAGACTCCTGCAGAATGAAGGAATCAGCCGGAGCATTAGTGAGGGACATCAGAACAGTCGTCAGCTCACTCTGCTCACATCATTACAGGAGAAAAGGTTGTCCTCGCTGGTCGCAGCTCTGGGGCACAACCACCTGAGAGGAGACTGACACGGGACCTGCCGGGGGGACTGGGTGGACAGATAAACAAAGAGCCGGCCCCCACCACCACCTACCTGCCTGAACAGGAGGTCCGTGTCCGTGCAGTACCTCTGCTTCTGCTCTCCTCCCTGCAGCACCACCACTGACTGCGGCACCACTCCGTCTTTGGCCTTCAGCCCTTCGCACAGTCGGCGGCGGTTCTCTGCAAACAGGGCGGCAGACACCCTCAGGGTGTCCTTACCCAGCCAGTAGACAGCTCTGAAGGGACAGGGAGACACAAGGAAGGAGGCTCAGGAGACCGAACCTCGACTGCAGGACTCTGGGTCCAGATCAGGATCGGACTGTAACGAGGCACAAAAGCCTCAGACAGCATCACTCAGAGGGAAGAGCTTCAGCTAATGTCTTCTGACTTACTGAGCTGGGGACACACACACACACACACACACACACACACACACACACACTCTAACTGATGGGTCCTGGTTATAAATCTCAGCCTCTGGCCTGTGGCTCTGCTGATAAGATAACAAACAGGATATAAGATCTGATGGAGCCTGGACTGGACCAAAGGTTAATCCAGAACCTCACAGTGTTTTATGGCTGCAGGATTTGGGCATCAGTCGCTGCTGGCTGAGCTTACAGGTGTCACTGTGTATCTGAGGGGACACATCAGCCTCAGCAAGGTGCTGAATGATGTCACTGACGGACACAATCATGCACGACGCTGTGTTCATTTTTAGGGGAAGAGTTTCTGCTGCCGGACCGGTTACATAACGTCAGGTGTGTCTGTTCCAGCCTCTGGCAGAGATCACTGTACTTCTGCTGATTGCTGACAACTTTATGATCTCCTCAGCTGATGGCTGTACGGTTTCATCTAAAGATCACAGCAAGTCTGCCAAGGTTGTGTCGTCATCACAGGACAACGCAGAAGTGGCAGACGTGCATATAACATGTTTCTGCAGGTCTTGTGGTCACATCTCTGGTTGGTCCTCTAACCTCTGGATCATTTTCTTTATTGGTATCTGCACTTTTTAATCAAATGCACTAATGATAATTATCACAGGACAGTATGTATGTGGCTTGAAGTACCATCATCTTTTACTTCAGCAGCGGCAGCAGTACCACAGTGTACAAACTCTTAGTGAAGAAAAGTACAAAAGTATGTGCACCCAAATATACACACATATATACATTTCACAATCACATACATTCTGTTCTTAGATTAGAATTATTGATCATTAATCACTTTAATGTTACAGCTGGTGAAGGTGGAGCTTTATGACTTTACCTACTGTTTATCCTGTAATAACACAATAGCATTCATTATTGATTTATAGTTTGTATTGATAATCTAAATTAATATCTAATCTACTCTGAATGTGCGGAGTGGAGTAAAAAACGGAGATACTCGGTTAGTCTGCCTAGCAACAGCTAGCTGCTCATGCTAAGCTAACAGGACTCCAATAATCGATAATAATGATGATTAATAATCAAATTAAATCACGCTGTCGCCAGTTAAAGCTCAACTCACTGCGGTGCTGCAGCCATGTTGGTGTGCTGGTCCAAACTGTCACGTGCTGACGGAAGTCACGTGAGTTTTGTTCTGCTAGTCAGCTGACGTGCCCTGTGCTGCGTTCAGGACTTCAGGAAATCCAACCTTCATCAGTGAAGTTGCATTCATAGGCTCTTATTATGCTGTCGGTTACAAAGTGCTGCAGTCAGAAGGAGAAAACATTTTAAACTGATTTAAAAACACTAAAATAAAAAGCTTAAAGAGAGCAAGAGAGTCACAACAATGCAGGCTCATGAATACATGAGTCATTACTGATATACTGTGGATGTGAGGGCCCCCTGGGCTCCTTGGCATTTAAAGAGTGAGCTGACCACAATGTGAGGTCCCTTCGATTCTAATTATCTAGTCTTTTGCTCACCTTTTATAGGGTTAGAAAATGTGTATGCGGAGATATATATCATATATTGATTCATAGCCTAATAATGAGATTTATGAGCCATATCTTCATATTGTTTGTTAACAATCTACTTCAACTTTCACTTTTGTCTGTGCTCCTACTTTGTCCCATTTAGGAGCTCCTTGGGAGAACAGTTAACACGGAGCCCTGAGACAGCGTCTGAGTGACCTTTATTCTGCTGCTCAGTCCTCTAATTACTCCAGTAATAGTGTCTGCAGCCCGGAGGAGAGCGGGGCTTTTCTTGGTGGACTGTTTCCCCTCTTAGATCCACATGGATGCAATGGACTTCCTGCTTGTTTGTCTGTTGTATTGCAGTTTCTGCCACAAAGTGGCTTTTTTTGATGGAGAAGAATGGTTTCAGGCACGTTCAAAGCATGAATTTCAAAAAGGGTCTCTGTTTCAGCCATCACAGTGCAGGTACTGCACACCTCCAGCTTTTCACCTCCTCATTCTGTCTGTTTACCATGAAATTGAGAAACCCTTCCCGGCTAAACAGAGCAGATCCAATTGGTAAAAGGGAGCAGAGAGACGAGTCCAGAGCATGACAATAAACACCAAACCAAAGTTTAACACTCGCCCAAAGCATCGAAGCTGTCAGAGCCCTGTAAGGCCGTAAACTGTTTATGTGCTTTCGATTTGAGCCTGATCCAGCAGCTCTGAGGCCGGCAGTAAACAGAGATAACATTAAAGCTGTATTTTAGCAATGTGGTCACACAGTTTTTTTAGCCATGACCCTTTCTGAGCTGTGCAGTAAAAACAGAAAATCATCGAGTGCTTCAGGGCTCTCTGACTGACCTTTTCAAGCCTTTATAAACTCCAAAGTGTTTCAAAGAGGATGAAGGTTTCCATGTAGGCTACTATGTAGTCTAGCAGGTTTATTCTCTAAATGGATTCCTACACATCTGGCCACAGAAATGTCTCAGCAGACGTTTGATTCGTGGTATGTCTTCACCAGCAGGATCTAATGTGCACCAGGCTCATGCATTTCAGCCATAGATCGGACAGAATACAGTGTTCTTTCACACAGTCTATGAGTTCACCCTGAAACAGTCAGTGATTATGTGAGGGAGCTGAAATGTTCTCACTCTGGTGCCATCGTGTGGATATGTGAAGAACTGTGGTGGACAGCTAAGCAGGAACATGGACACACATTAAACAGGTCAGGGAGGGTTTGACTCACCTCTTATATTCTCTTTCTCTGTGGGTCGTGGGGCGTGTGAAGCCTGGACAGACAGAATAAGAAACGGGGAGATGAGAGGAGCATTTTGTCAGTGAAACCTCCTCTTTTCATACCACAGATGTATAGACTATACACCCGTCTTCTCACTTTGCTGTGAGAGGAACCAGGAAACGTGGACTCATCAGCCTACACGGTGCTGCTGAGCTTCATAGAAGCGTCTGATGTGCCTGACTGTGATGATTAATGAATGAGTGCTGAATGAATTCTTAAAACGTGTGGAGTCAGGAAGAGGGCAGTGAGGCTGATCAGCGCTCTCTGTGATCTCTGCTCTGCTCAAATCATTCACTTTCTGAAGGGCTTTTTTCCACCTTGCCGCCTGTTCCAGCTCCACTGCTGCACTGCAGTGTAATCATGCTCTGGCCTTTTGCACTAAAGGCCATGTGTGATGAGTATTTCTGGTGATTAGTGGCCTGTGGATGCAAGTTCTCTCCTGTCCAAATCAAGAGCTTTCTATTCATCTCTCTTTTTTATCCATGCATCAGGTCACTGTTCAATAACAGAGGCAGTGATTGTTCTGCTATCTCCTCCAGCCCAGCGTTGGATGGAGACGTGGTGAGCAGCAGTTTACACATGAACACAGCCTTGAGACTCACTCACAAACTCACTAATTGATGCTCAGCAGACTCTGCAGAAAAGGGGAGCTGGTGCATCGCTGTCTGAATCCTCCACGTCTGAACGCTCCACCTGTGGGACCGTAATCTGATTTACAGATAAAAGAAGCAATAACTGTTTATAATAATCAGAACGCTTGTGCCACCTGCAGGCAAATGGTGCTAAAGCCTCTAATTTTACTGTTCTCATTTGTGCCCCCCTATGGCTTAAATAAGATAACATCATTATGTCTGACTGACACTCAGAGGATGTTAGCTGCATTCTTACCTATACACTCACACTCACACTCACACTTCAGGAATTTTAGGGTTAGGACCAGTCTTAAGCATCAGTATTGAATATTGAAATATTGATGTTTCAGTGACTGGTCCACTTAATATTCAACATGTGAACTCTTGTGTTGGTCTTTGAACGCCTCCTGCTGTATTTCTGGTGTGTGACTGACTACTGTGTGCAGGTTCGCATTGAAGACGACATCGCCGTGACAGCTGATGGCGTGGAGCTGCTGACCTGCGTCCCTCGTTCATTTAGTTAGTATTTTGTGTTTTTTCAGTGAGACATCTCTTTCATACAGATGAGTACATTGGACCAGCAGACAGCAGCCTCTGGTCCTCTGACAGAAGGAGATGTTGTGACAGTTCCTCTTCAAGACAAAGGAGCCTTAAACTAACATGTAAATATATTATTATGAAAACTGGAACTTCTAAAATCTGTTCATCTTGAGACCACTGTCCTCTGGGTGGATGATAGAAACAGACACGACAAGTGAAAAGTGAGCTGGAATGTGTTCAGATAATCAGGAATGTGTCGTATTTCTGATCAAAGTCTTCAAAAAGTAATGGATTCTGGTATTTCTGTTCCTCCTCCTGGCTTATTCAGATCAGATATTTCCTGCATAGCCTGAATTTATTGATCATTAGTACTGATGCTCTCTGTATACTCTGAATACTGAGGACACTTGTTTTGAAGTGAACTGTAAAAAGTGTGTTAAAGCAGAAAATGCTGACTGATTAACAAACATTTGTAAGTTACAGCAGCCAAAGACTGTCATTATTTAGCACATCTTGTGTAAAAACGTGTAAAAAAAAGGGCAGAACAGTTAGCGAAGGGCCACCAGTTTAATAATTACAGGATACGACAATATTGTCAAAGGCTGAACTGCTGCTGGTGTTGTGCTTTGTGGTTTTACAGCTGTGTGTATTCTGTGAGGTAAAATAGTGAATAAATAATTATCGTAAATAAAATTGGCCATCTATTATTTGATATCAGCCTGTCAATGCATTAGATGACATAATTCGCTGGGATTAAGTAGTTGGCGGAAACAGATATGTACCACTGTGTGTCATCAGCATAGAAGTGATATAAAACGTTGTATTCCTGGATGATGGACCCCCGTGGGAGCATATACAAATTACACAGCAGTGGACCAAGAATAGACCCCTGAGGGACTCCATATGGGCTGTCAAACTCATCTGATTCAAAACTGCCAACAGAAATAGAGAAGATCAGACGAAAGCCAGTTAAGAACTGTGCCTTCAAGGCCTTTTGTCCCAGTAATGGAAAGATTGAGATCGGTCTGTGGTTCTCAAAATTCTCTCTCTGGTCGCATGTTTGAGACGTGTGGAGGATGCCAAAGAAAAGGGAAGCATTAACAATCTCAAGAACATTATCTACCAGTTGAAAAAATGTCTGAACATCGTAGTGGGCACTGGGTCACGAGCACACGCTGCAAAACTTCCCTGCTGCACCACTTCCTGTAGTTCACAACTCCCCCATGTGTCGGCACAACAAGCCTGAGGAGGCGTCGGTCCATCTGCTTACTGAAACGTCTACATGACTGGGAGTCAGCTGCCTTCACTAACGGTTGTGTTTGTATTGTAAAACCTCTGAAGTCTGAACTTCTTCCATCTGCCCCCAACAAACACCCCCCATATGAGAATAAAAACACTAAGAGTGAAACTAATAAAAACAAAACACTTTTGAACAATAAATCTATGTAGAAACCAACAGACCCCCTGTGGAGACTGTGACTGAAACTAAAGCAAACTGAAGAAAAGAACACTGAATAATGATTTCATAAAGCATTTTTATGAATCAATATTTACAAAGAGTAATGGATAAGAATAATAATTTAAAAGTATAAAAAGTTTATCCAGAGAGCACAGAAATAAACACTTTTAGTGTATAACAGCGATTTGCTAATTTTAAAAACATTATGAAAGTCTATATGGCAGCGTAGAGCTCAGACAAAGTCAACCTAATAAACTCTGCAGGCACACTGACCCCTCCAAATCCAATCTTTTGAGGGTGGCAATGAGCTTGTGTTTCATTTTATTTTGAAATTCACTGTAAGATATGTGTAGCCCAGACTAAATGGAGGTTTCTCCTTGTGCACAGGTAACTCCACAGTAAACAACAATTAAAGTAACCTCTTATATATTTTATATATTGTGTAAATCACTTCAACAAACAGTAACTTCCTCAGGTTCCCTGGTCTGCACATATTCAGGCCCATAGAGCATGTGTACGTCTCAGTAGTTAACCAGTAGTTAGCCCTCCTCTAAACTGAACGAGAATAAAATGATTTCATCCTTCACACCTAGTGTTTCCAAAAGTTATCGGACTGAATGGGTCAAATTCTGATGGTGAAACAACTCATTTCACAGAGGTTGTGACTCTCAAAAAAAAGCTGTGTACACTGATCTACAGATGACTATTTCACAATGTAAGTCTAAGGAAAAAAGTCTTTTTGGGCCCATTGACGTCACGTGAGGCACGCCATTGTTGTAATACATACAGTCTATGTAGAATTGGCTTCTGAGCCACACTGAACACAAGAGCTGCTATTCTGCGAAAGAGATGAACTTCAAATGTGATTCAGTATTAGTAAGGTAAAATGACAATAACTGACTGAGTCAGGTGACTCTGAGTCAGGTGACTCTGAGTGACAGTGTGTAGCTCCGCCTACCCCAGAATGTTGCTGTTGGTGATGCATCATTTGACCTTCTTCATCACCACGACAACAAGTCAGATTAGGATCAACTTCAGACGGCTACAGTCTACTTCAGACAGCTACAGTCTGCTTCAGACGGCTACAGTCTGCTTCAGACAGCTACGGTCTACTTCAGACAGCTACAGTCTACTTCAGACGGCTACAGTCTACTTCAGACAGCTACAGTCTACTTCAGACAGCTACAGTCTACTTCAGACAGCTACAGTCTACTTCAGACGGCTACAGTCTGCTTCAGACGGCTACAGTCTACTTCAGACAGCTACACCAATGGAGCGACAAAACAACCATGACGCTGCCCCTCAGGAACGTCCTACAGCTCCCTCAGATGACCTCTCTATGAGTAGTTACCTTAGTTATCTTGAGATACGCAACACTCACCTGAAAAAGTGTCTGCAGGAAGTAGTCAGGGAGAGGAACAAAATGTTGGATGAAAAAACAACCGTTTTCAAGAAAGTGCACCACAGTGACTGGAGGATAGACCGACTGGAGGGCCTTCTTGAGCTCAGGGAGAGGGCGTTCTCTGAAGAATACAGGAAGAGCAGCCAGACCATCTCGGTTCTTCAGTTAGAGATCTCCAGGCTCAACGCAGCTCTCAAGCAACGCCAGCTGCTGCAGAACAGACAGGACTGCAACGAGTTGGCAGCACAACTGGATGCAGCCACACAAAAAATCTCTGAACAGAGCAATGAGATTCTCCAGCTGACTTCAGAGAAGCAGAGAGTCGGTAAGCTGCAGGAGAAACTGAAGCTGAAGCACATCAGTGTGCTGCAGCAGCTCAGCCAGACGGACAACGACATCCTGAACCTCACAAAGGAGAAGGACGATCTCTCCCAGAAGCTCACAGAGGCCAACAACCATCTGTGGAGCAACGGGGCTGAATTTCTGCAGAACGACAAACTCTGGCAGAGGAAATACAAGCTTCAGCAGGAGGAGCTGGAGGAGAAGAAGAAGGAGCTGGAGGAGAAGAAGAAGGAGCTGGCTGAGAAGGAAGAGAGCTGGGAGACGAGAGTCAAACAGCTGGAGGAGGAGAAGAAAGAATGGGCCGAACTCCTTCAGAAGGCAAAGAAAAAGAGGAGAGACTTCTGGTCCAAGAGGAAGGAGACTAGAAAATAAAAATTGAATATTTCAGTATGTTTCTGCCTTTCTGTGAACAAACACACAGTATAAAGTGTGTGATCTGTGTGATTTTGTGGTTGCTGTCATGAAATATGACTTTTTGAGTTTAAACAGCACTGAGCTCCTCTGATCCACAGTGATGTTCTGCAGGTAAACCACATTATAGAGGGAATTATTTAGCTGTCAGTTCAAAATAGCTTGCATGCACTGACCACTAATCCCCAGGAAATACTCATTATACATGGCCTTTCATACAAAAGGCCAAAGCATGATTAGCAGAAATGTGTCAAAATCCTTCCTCCATAATGAAGCGGCCAGCTGACGGGACACAAAGAGGAATTTGATGCTGGACGGTTTCAGCAGGTTTGGTTTAGTTTGGTCGGTAAGACAGTGGAGACACTGCAGGGCTACAGAGTCCACCTTCCTCTGCATCCTCCACGCTGCGCTGCGTTCAGGTCCCTGATGGCACCAGAGGGCCGCAGAGGCCTGAAGGCTCTGGACACAGAGCAGCCGGCAGCGTACCAGTGTGAGCAGAGTCGCTGGTCTCAGGTTGGACAGGACATCAGCGATCTGCAGGGAAGCAGAGCGGAGTAATTAGACGACGGAGACTCACAGCAGAGCGGCAGAATAAAGGTCACTGTGGCAGACGCCGTCGAGGCCACGTGGCCTCTCTGGTCCTCAGCAGCACACTGAATGACAAACCTCAACCTTTATTAGTCCTCCGACAGCCCACAGCCTAAATGTCAGGTTTAACAGATCCCAGTGTTCACAGACACTGTGGTGATATTTGAGCTTTGTTATCATTATTTATCATCATCATCATCATCATCATCATCATTATTATTATTAGCACTTCATGTGTGCAGTAGGTGTAAACCACTGGAGTAAAAACACGCTGTCAGTCAAGTAAAGCCAAATAAAAGAGCTTTGCAGAGGTTTGGAGAGTAATGAGGACGTTTCAGAAACATACCAAAACTTGGAGAATCAATGGTAACAAAAATCAATAAGACACATTCCTGGTTTTAAATTAAAGATCTTATTCCCAAGGCCAAAGTGACCCTTTGCACATCCTTACATTTATTCAAATGTGAAAAAATCAAGAAAACAATAAATCACGAAGGTAAACACGAGCCAGATACTTCAAAAGGATGAGAAACACATAATTCACAGTTTTCTGCCCAAACTGCTGCAGTGAACAATCTAAAGGTGAACTGTGTGCATGTTAAGCAGGGCAGTGCTGAGGAAAGTGTGTGTGTGAACACCCTCCATGTCTGGGTGTCTGAAAACTGGAAAACTGCTCAAATATTCATGAGCTGCTTCTGATAAAACAGAGAAATATTGCTGTGTTTTAGGTCCTTCTGTAGGCAGCGCTGCCGCCTGAATGCTGAACAGCAGCAGCTGATTTCTCTGTGTGACTGATGTCAGTGTTAGTTAGACACACACAGAGGCAGCAGCTATCACAGGATCTCATGTTTTCTAATATTAAACGCCGTGTTGAGCTGCTGTTGCTTCATGCAGGAGCTGCCTGCTGAATGCAGTGATGATTTGCATCTTAACCTGAGACTAATTAGGAGATTTAACACCTCAGGCAGGTGTGGAGACGTAAAGATATCTGAAAAATCCTCAGCAGGATGAGTCATCAATATGTCACAGTGGAAACACAGACATGAATGGAAAACTGGACCTGATCATTTCAAATGAGAGTGATCTTTATTCTAGTCTGGTTATATTATTATACCTCCACACTAGCTCTGGAGGAGTCGTCTCCACACTAAAGCTCCTCTGGGAATCTGCAGTATTCTTTCACACAGTCTATGAGTTCACCCTGAAACAGTCAGTGATTATGTGAGGGAGCTGAAATGTTCTCACTCTGGTGCCATCGTGTGGATATATGAAGAACTGTGGTGGACAGCTAAGCAGGAACATGGACACACATTAAACAGGTCAGGGAGGGTTTGACTCCCCTCTTATATTCTCTTTCTCTGTGGGTCGTGGGGCGTGTGAAGCCTGGACAGACAGAATATGAAACACGGTGCTGCTGAGCTTCATAGAAGCGTCTGATGTGCCTGACTGTGATGATTAATGAATGAGTGCTGAATGAATTCTTAAAACGTGTGGAGTCAGGAAGAGGGCAGTGAGGCTGATCAGCGCTCTCTGTGATCTCTGCTCTGCTCAAATCGTTCACTTTCCTTTTTCTTACTGGGTGTTTTTCTCTGAAGGACTGAAGACTCTTTTTGTTCCAGCTCCACTGCTGCACAGCAGTGTAGTCATGTGCGATGAGTATTTCTGGTGATTAGTAGTGATTATCCAAATCAAGAGCTCTCTATTTATCTCTTTGTCATCCATGCATCGTGTCACGTTTCATCCAGGAGCCGGTGGATCGTTATCTGAGTCCTCCACATCTCTCTGCTCCTCCTGTGGGAGGCAGTTCAGACGTGGACACGTATAGATAAAGGAGGCAATAACTGTTTTAACACAAATAGTGTTAAAGCTGCAGGTTTACCTCTAATTTCACTTTTCACATTTGTGTCCCCTGTTGGCTTAAACAAAATAACACTCAGTAGATATTCATCACCACTAACTATTTGATGTTCTTGTAGTTTTCATGCCACTTTCTACTTCTACTCCACGACATCTCAGAGTAAAGAGAGGAAAAGAACATTTTCAGTGCAGGACTCCTAACGGCGTTAGTACTTTTACTGAAGTAAAGGATCTGAATCCTTCCTCCTCTTTCACAACAACCTGAAATAGGTCTGACACTGTTGAGTAAATCTGACTCTAGTGATGCTCTTTGACCTTTAGCTGAGTTTTACCTTTTGAAAACAAGGTGATATTTATTATATTTGCTAGCAAACATTACTTTCTTTGTGAACTTCCCTTCTAAACCTGGTCTCTTATCTATTATTTGGAAGGCATTTAGTCCTAATTGTGCCAACATGTGTGCTTTAATTACTACTAACTACACAGTGATGACTGGATAACACTGACCCAAATAAATCACTGGTACTCTTTAGCAGATGAATTGCTCAACAGATATGTGGGTCATTTAGAGGTCTGGAACCAGATTAACATAAAATGTTCAAATTTCACATTCAAAAACTGTCCTGATTCCCTAATTCATTTGTTATCAGTAGAAACAATTATTATTATTATTATTATCAGATGCACATGGATTGAGGCCCTGAATCATATGTGCAAACTGATTGACTGACATCAAAGTTTCTTTAAGATGTTAAGATGCAGATAAAAACACCTTCTGTTCTTTAACCATCCTGTTTGTGCTGAAGCTGTGAAGTGGACTGACATGCACCGCCTGGCTGACCGGGTTCACCTGGAGGAGCTGGTGAAGATCGGCATCCTGAACGGCAGCGTGGAGGATATGTTGAAGGTCCACCTGGGAGCCGTCTTCATGCCCCACGGCCTGGGACACCTGCTGGGCATCGACGTGCACGACGTGGGAGGATACCCTGAGGTGAGAGCAGACCCCACATCACAAGCAACCAGCAGTTGGTGTTATAACAGTCACAGTCTCCAGACCAAAGAGGAAGAAAACAGTCCTGTTCCTCTAATAGTGATGGGATGCATCATCAATAATAGAAGGACCCTCAGTGCAGAAGTGAGAGCGGAACAAAAAGAGGCTGAGCTGCAGGAACAAGTTCAGGAGGAGGGCAGGAGGGAGAGGGGGAGGAGAAATGTTGTCCGAACTCTGAACACAGATGGTTTCAGGTTGTGGTCGAGGATTTTCTACAGTTCGGCTCCTCTGACATCCAAACACTGATAATAGTTTACACAAACCTGCAAAAAACATACAGAGATTCACTGTTTGACTCTGGGTGGAAATGTCTTGCAGAGGATGGTCCTCACCGTGGAGCCTGGTACATACTTCATCAGCCACCAGTGGACCAGGCGCTGGCCAACCCTGCCCAGAGCTGCTTCATCAACAACCAAGCGCTGGCTCGCTGCCTCAGCTCTGGAGGGGTCAGTCAGAGTTTTGTTTTTTCAGGGCTGATTTCACCAGAGGGGTTGAAGAGTCAAGTTGTTTTCAGGTGGGCTTCGTCATTCACCAGAGGGCTCACAAACATCACTAACCTGATACTTGGTTCGCAGTGTCTGCCGAGTATGTTTACATTTAACTCACTGTTATTCTTTGAGGTCACTTCCTGAATAGTATTTTAGTGGAAACCTCCTGTGAAGGGCGCTGAGTTCACCTTAGTAAGAAATACCTGGGATACACTTGTCTGTGTTCATTATATGAATTTGTGTCTTTTCCTTTCGCAGTGATTGAAATTACCTTCGACCGTCTCTTCTGATTTCACAGTGTGTGACTGATTGCTGTGTGCAGGTTCATGGGTGGATCATGGGCCTCTGTGAAACTGTTGTCAGCAGTGAGACGCTCTGAACGACAGCTCAGCGACAGACGGACGTCTTCAGGGGCAAACTCTGCCTCAGTAGTTTGAAAAAATCTTAACTCGAGGTCCACTTACTGGCTTTTCTCTGCGGTTTTTAACCCCGTCTTAGTCTTATCTCGATTGCCCTCACAGTAACACTCAGTTTGGCCATAAGATATCTATAATATCTGAGTCTCCTGTGAAAGTAAATCAGTTTATCTGATTCTCATGAGTTCAAAGTGTGTTTTGTTTTATCCTCAGTATGAAGCAGAATTTACTGAACAAAACTGACTGCATACAAATCAGTACCTGAAGGCGTCTGTGACCCAGACAGTGACTGCAGCATGCCTCTGCTCTCCTGTAAACCTGTGTGCTGTGTGCCCTCTAGATGGACGACTTCAGTCAGACGCAGTGTGTCCTCGTCCTCCATGCGGTGAGAAACAGAGTCGGCTAAGGAACCACATAAAGCTGTAAATAGTGTAGAAATAATTTGTAATTCTGTTTATTTCAGAAAATCTTAATAACACTCCATCCATGAACATCAACAGCTGAATACTTGAAATGTGAAAGAAGGCAAATACAGATGTTTCATTGGTTGCAGTCATATGTTGAATACTGGGGGATTCTGGTATGTTCGTTAGTTTTTGAGAAAATCAAGTGTCAAGAACGCTTTTCTGCCTTCAGAGATGGGATGGACTGCATATTTAAGTCATTCTGGATTTGAACATCGATACACATACAGTACTTATGGATCAGAGGTAAGTTTATAGTGCGTGGAGGGAACTGACGACACACGATACAGAAACAGGTGAACACTTGAGCGGTACAGTGTGCAGGCTTTGTATCAAACTGGGAAAAGGGGTGTTTTAGTGGAGAAGACTGGTTCATAAACATGGATTTACAGCTGATGTAAACCCCATATTTACCATAACAGATCAGAAGGTGTCAGGATTTTATCTTTACAATCACATATCAATATATTTAGCGGATAATTCAATTCATTTATGATTGGTAATTTATCAGGAATTGTACAATTGTGGAATGATCATCTCCCACAGGAAAAATAGATACCTATGCGGTTTGTTTCACCTTTCCAAATATACGTTTTGGACCATCTGTGGGCTGCCTGCTGTGATGATCGCTGGGGAGGCAGCAAAGGTTTCCTCCACACAGCCAAAACGGGCCCAGTGGCGGCTGATAAACCAGTGTCTTCCCCGGGGAGCCACACAAATAAATAAAGACGGCTGTGAGGACTGTCTGAGAACCCTTAAAAAAGACCTTTATCATTCACTCTGTCATACATACTGTACATATATACACACATATTACATAGGCTGCATTTACACCTGACGGCTGTGCAGGCAGGCAGGAGAAAAGGTGACACCTCACCTGTGACACTTTTCCTTGTGAATTGATGCTGCGTAAAGACTGCACCATCAGCACCACGGAGCACTTGATGCACAGTGTTTCTTTCCTAGGAAAAAAGTGTTAATTTGTCACCATCTTACATATCTTTGGTCAACAAAGTGGGTGGTAAATAGTCGATTATAGGTGAGACAGCATGGACTTCATATGACATCATGCCATAAATCTGAGCACTGTAGTGTAAAGAACCATATACTTTCTATTTACAGTCCACCTTAAAACTGTTTACGGGCGCTCTCCTCTTCCCATCATGCAGTCCTATCAAGAGCCATTATTGGTGAGAGACAGCTGCAACCTGCTTCCCTTCAAACAAAAGAAGATGCATTCTTTCTATTAAACGTTATGGGAAGAATCCATGAAGTCTTCTGTAGCTTCCTCGGTTTGCTACTGATCTCTCTCTCACCCCACCAGCGCTGTGCTCATCCAGCGAGTGGATTCCTGTCCTCCACTGTTCTTAGGTATTCCTTCCTCCCAACAGCTCTGTCCATATGAGCCAACAGAAATGTTCCTTCTTCAGTTTCCATCCTTGGCAATCAAAACAAGTGTCCATTTAAGCCAAGGTCCAGCCGATCCCCTCCCCTGGCTGGCCCTGGAACAGAGTGGCTGCAGCGGGTTATTGAGTCCGGCCCAACGTGGAGCTGAGGGACCCTGGCAGAGAGCGCTAGCTGCGGCCCCGGTGAATCGCCTGCCTGTCTGACTGTCGCGAACACGAAGCACAGCATGTCGTCTTGTAGTAATCGTACACGCAGAGGCGAGCCTGGACCACCACGTTGCAGTTAAAGTATTTGTCTCTGCAGTTCTCATCTGAAACATAAAGAAAAGATGATCTATCCTTATCTAACCAAGAGAGAGAGCTGAGTAAGAACACATGACAGAAGGTGTTTATAGCTCCTCAGTGCTGCGCGACCTTCTCCTGTTGTCAAACATTTGAAAGGATTGAATGTCTCACTCAAAGTACTCTTTCCATCTCAAGTATTCAGAGATGACAAAGATCACTAATCCAGAGGCGCCCACAGACGGAGCCACTGAAAATCACAGGCTGGCACACCAAAACTATTTCAACAGCACCCTGTTTGCATCCTTGAGGTCACAGTAGGTCATTTCACAGTGAGTCTCACTAAAATGAAATAGCAACTATGGTGACTAACACCAAAACACATGAATACAATTGGGGCCAAGAAAGTTTAGGGACACACAGTAAATATATTCTAATCCACCAAAATAAAACTTACTGCATGAAAAAAAACTACATTTTTGTCCAAAACTGTGTGGGATTATAGTATTGAGAGGTCAAGGAAGCCCTCTGGAGATGCCAGTTATTTCCCTCATCAAACTTTAGCCTAACTTTGGAGCGTTATCCCCTCTCCCGACAAGCTAGCTTTAAAACTGAGCCACCTACAGCCCCTGAAAGACCCCCGCAGGTCTCTGAGGGTTGAAGACACCACACAGAAGCCTCCAATTATATTTGTGCCCCCCCCCTTGGCGACAACACTGCACTCCTCCTCATGCCAGGAGTTCCCCATCTGGACATTACAGCCACAATAATGAGTTGGTAATATTCCTGAGAACATGGCAGGAGGTGACTGACCTATGTGAGGTACGCAGGGCTCTGGGTTACAGTCCTCCTTCTCTGCTGGTCTCAGCTGCTCGTCGCAGCCCTCGCTGGAGAGCATGTCATCGGACAGGCAGCGCACCTCCCGCACACGGAAACCCCCCTCACATGTTTTTGAACACTGGAAGAACAAGAGTGGGTGACAGCCGTCAGTCCCATGTCAATAAAACTCTGCACTGACACTGCTGCAGACGGTCTTCATGCAGCGATCTAAACCTTTACAGGTCCTGAAAGTGGATTTTCTCAGTTAGTTTCTTACTGTGAGTCCTACAGGAACACAATGTTACAACAGTTTTGGTAACAGAGATTTGTGTATTTCAGGGCTAACAGGTGGAGAAAGGGGATGATCATGTACCTCAGTTGGATCATTTATTAACTCTGATTCTTGCTAATTTAATGATGATTGGTTTGAATACTGTCATCAAGAAGACACTATTATTTGATATTCCTGCCAGATAAGATGCCTGATGTGTAAATGATCAGCCTTTGATCAGATAGTGAGAGTGGTGGACGCCTCAGTCAACATCCAAAGAGGAAAAGGGGAGCTGCTTCTGTGTCTTACTCACAGCACTCCAGTCAGTGTGGTACCACTTGGCTCCGCAGGCCTTCAGGTTGCAGCTCTGCTGGCTGAGCGGCCGCTCGAGGGAGGAGCACTCATACGGCGGCATGACGGCGAATCCTTCATCTGATTTCATCAGACACACCACGGACCTCTGCTGGCTGCCGGCGCCGCACTCTGCAGAGCACTGGGTCACACACAACACGAGCACGGACCATGTGGAGCCGATTACAGGGTGCAGAAGAGGGACAGGAAACAAACATGTCAATGTAAAATCACTGTAAAACTCCACATGTTTAGCCACTGCAGTGAACTTCCCCTTAAAGCCAGCGGGGCCCGCCACTGTGTCGTCCTCATACCTGGCTCCAGGGGCCTGTGAACCACTCGATGCGATTATCACAGGGGCCGTTGTTGCAGACCTGAGAGTCTGCGGGCCGCTCACTGCCACAGCCCTCCAGAGGGAGGCTGCCGATGTGGTTGGTAAGGCAGAGGACTCCCCGGCTTCGTACGCCCATCCCACATTCAGCTGAGCACTGTGGAGGAAACACTAGATTTACACTTACAAATACTGTCAGCGCAAAAATACACTCCTGTGAACAATCCACACCTCCCCTAACTTTGTGGTCTGCAATGGATTTGATGAAATCATTGGTATCTGATTGCACTGCCGTGATGTTGTACAGTTAAGTGGCTCTTTAGATTTGCAGCCCTGTAACACAAAACATTGTGTTCATGTCCGTCCTCCAGTCACTTGGTTTCCCTGCAGTGATCTACTGGACTTTTTCTCTCTGAATCCTCTCCAATAGCCAACTAATCTTGAACAGCAGGACTCTCTTTCTTCTATACTCACCCATTCTAATACTCTCTGTCTTAAAACAATCCCCATGCTGGCTCCTCTTAGACTGTATTTTACTCACTTCCTTCCCTCACACTTTTCCTACTCTTGAACACTACCTTGTGATGGAGAACTCAAGCGTTATCCAAGCTGCCTTTCTAGCTGTCGAACTCTGTATTAAAAGATTTAAATGTGGTCTGTTTCTCAAAAGCAGCTGGGGGATGCGTGCAGGCAGACCTACACAATGACTACCACTGTTATTAGAGATGAATGAGTTACTATGCACCTACCCTGTTGCCCCACTCGGTGTAGAACCAGCTCTTGGCACAGGCTCCCATGTCACAGTTCTCTACATCGATGGGCCGCAGATTCATGTTGCACTCCTCATCGGGAACAAAGTCGCCCACGTTGCTGACACAGCGGACCTCTCGAGACCTCTGGCCCAGCCCACATGGCACCGAGCACTGCGGACACACAGGCCACATGGTTCCTACTGCGCTGTGGAGGTAAGCACTGCTGCACACAGCATTACTTTAAAGGAGCAGTTTCATATTTTGAGAAATAGAACGAAACAGCCGTCCTGGTTCAGTCCAAAGGTTTCAGCCTAACAGCAACTGTTTAATTAACATGTTGTCTATTGTTTGTTGAAGCCTGCAATCACAGCCGCAACGAGCTGCAAACACACGTATGTGCGAACACATATCGTCACCTTGTGAGCTTGTTAGCAGCAGCTGCTGCTTATGTACATGTTCAACTATAAGGGAGCAACATTATCATTCATCAGGAATCAGGCTTTCACTCTGTTTTAGGTCTGAACCAACTCCTGAGGGAAATATCTAACTGCTCCACCATGTTGACCAGCTGCTGTCTACCTGTGCCACTGTCATTTAATACATAGTTATTGTAAAAATATCAGTTCTAGCTGTGGTAATGTGTACAAACACCAAAGTGTAACAATGGTTTCATAGGGCGTCATGTCCTGGAGTATTTCTTATCCACGTGCAGTGACTCCCAGAACACACACAACACTTTCTGTTGGACCTCATCCATTTTTTAAAGCCATGTGTCATCAAAGACGTGGAGACACGTCACACAGGTGCGGCTGCCACTCACAGCGGTCCACTCGGAGCGGATCTGCCACTCGCTGCAGATCTTCAGCTGGCAGGTGCTGGTGATCTCAGGCCGCTCCAAGTGTCGACAGCGGCTCGTGTGGACGTTGAGGGTGCGGTTGGCGTAAATCTGGCGACACAGGACCTGGCGGTGCTGCATGCCCAGGCCGCAGGTCTTACTGCATTCGGACCACTCTCCAATATCCCAGCTGCTCAGGTGAAAATCACAAGCAGATAATGATCGAGTCAACTTTAAACTGAGCAGTATTCAGCGGTGTGACAGCCAGTGGGTGTGTGGTGTCTCACAAGGCCGGGCAGGGCTGCAGGTTGCAGGCCTCTTCCTGGGGAGTCGGTCTGCTGCTGCTGTCACACAGAGCGTCTGGCACCTGGACGTGGCTCAGCCGGGAGACGCAGTGAAAGATGGAGTATCTGAAGCCTACAAAGCACACAAAGCACATCTTTTATCAACATCTCAAACATGAGAAAATATTCTGTAAAAAAGAGAAATTGCATGTGTTCTATAAAATGTCTACTGGATTCCTCCTCAGTGTTTTTTATTTTCAATAAATGTGTGAAAAGTAACAGTGTTTGTTTTTAGTGCCGTTTATCTAATAATACTTAATGATTCTCATCATTTCACACACAAACTGCTATTTTCAAGACAAACCAGTACGTTAATGAACAAGTGAAAAACTCTTCTAATGTAACATTAGATTATTTTCTATAACACTTTTGTCTCTACCTCGACCTGCAGGTCACTCTGTCTGTCTGCAGCTACAAACCTCAAACATAAAGAGCCTGACTGACCTTTACCACAGGAGGCGCTGCACTCCGTAACACCTGCCAGTTTCCAGTTGTTCTCTCTCGAGCGTCTGGGAGGCTGCACGACGGGAACCTGGTTGTCAGGGAGAGGAGGAGGGTCCCTCCCCCCACCTGGCTGGTTGAAGTTTTCCTGGTGAGTGTTGCCGTGATGGTCGTATCCTCCCTGTCCGTTCACAGCGTTCCCTAAGACACACAGGTTTAGTTTCACGATTGATCGTTTTGCCTAAAATATGTACGGATGAATCAGTCAGAGCTTTGATAGTAAACAGATGGGGGCTGGGTGTGTCGTTTACCTTCTGGTCTGTGGTTTGGTTGCTGAGGGCCGACTGGTTTCTCAGAGGGGAGGATGTACTCGTAGTGAACACCAGGGTTTGGCTGCTGGAAGATCATCTGAGACAAAGTAGTTGAGACTCAGTGGCATCCTGTCTAAAACGTCATACCTGCTGTGAACGGTGAACACACACCGATGTGTTCACATTTTCCACGTCAGCCCAACAACCACTCCACACACTCCATTTTCAGTGAAAGCAATAATGGAGGAGCTTGTTGTGAGAAAAAACACAGAATGTCCTCCTCAGCTCTGCAGACCCACACGTGTCCTCTGGTCCGACATCCTTCAGTGTGCATAAACAGTCTGGATCTGCTCACTGCGTCATCATCACAACACTTCCTGAGAGCCTCCTCGCCAGCTGGAGACGTGCAACCGTGAGCCAAATTAAATAATATATTATGCCTAGCAGAGTGCAACCTTTAACTTAAACTAAGCCAAAGCCGCCACGGTCGCTGTCAGGAAGGACCTAAACGAAGCAGTTTGCTGGTACTACATGTTTGCTGAAGGTCGTGTTTTACAGGTTTAGAGACCATTATATTAGCAAAACAAAATACATAACATAAAAGGCACCCAGCGATGGACTCACTGGAAACCAATCTGTTTGTCTGATCGTCCAACCATATCACACAACACACAACATGTGCTCTCTGATTCGTTACTTACATAAACGTCCAGGATCTCATTGGTGGGCCCTTCGGCGAGAAAGGACTCCCCAGCGGTGCTTCTGATTTCGTTGGGTCGGCGGTAAGTGAACATGGTCCCCCCTCCCTCATACTTCCCCGGTCGGTCAATGGCCCAGTTTCCATTAATGATGGATCGCCCCGATCGGCTTCGGAGAGCTGGAGACAGAGAGAACAACCACACAATCACCACTGACAGGCCGGAGCTCAGACCAAAAGGAAAATACTGCCACAGCCTCTTCCACATAATTATTGTTTAATGTAAGAGCATTTAGGCGTAATGAGAACTGCAGCACAAAAAAAACTTTGACACTGACTTTGTCCACCCAAAAAGAGTAATTACAGCTAACAGAGTAAATGCTCTCACGTGCACTTTCAAAGCAGCGTCTTTAATAAACGTGACGATCTGTTTGAGCTGGCAAATCTTTCATGCAAATCCTGTAACAGAATCCCCCAAGATGTTTTCCACTGATTTCATGGATTAAGCACAAGAGGCCATTAGAAAAGCATTAGAAGTGTAACATTAGACAGGCTTGTAAAAGAGTGTTTGGACAACTAAAAGCACATTAGAGATGCACAGTGTAGAACAGAGGCCTATTGAGGGGGAATCAGGGACGTGGTGAGGATGCAGTAGGTGGCTCCTGCTAGACTCCTGCCCCGCTCTCATGGTCTTGTTTGGATTTTAAAACCTAGATCCATTTCCAGACTGGAATTTTTTACCCTCCTCATCTCTTCAGAAATAGCATTACATATAATAGCATTATAATAGACTACTCCTGTTTATTTTATCCAGAAGATGTTTCACAGTGTCTGACTGTGAAAGTAAAAGGAGCCATCGTCCATGCGTGATTTTTACTTTGTACTTTTTACTTTGTTCAAAGTGAGACTCAGTGAGTGAATGTTAAAGACGGTGTGTGTGAAAGTGTGTGTGTGTGTGTGTGTGGCTGTGTACTGTTGTGCATAAAAACGCTCAGTTCTCATTAAAGAAAGCAGAGCATGCTTGGCATCCAAGTAGTTGGGATTTGAAAGGTAACCACTGAATCCATCCTCAGAGTGTTCCTGCTCCTTTTTTTTCACAGAGTGGTGAAATTCCTCACCTTAATTAAAAAGGATGGCGAGGCTTTAGGGGTAAGATCCTCTAATGAAAGCGTGTTTATGCACTTTCCTCGAGGGAAGTGGCCGTGGGAGGGAAAACCAGGGCCGTGCCCCTCTTCCTCCGAACCTGCTGCTGAGCTGGGGCTTGGCTCTCATTAAACAATGTCTGACATTCCAACAGTTACTTCTGAAAATAACCCACCACTGTGTCCCATTGCTGCGTCTCCAGAAAGACGCCAATTATCTGTGTCGTGCGTTTCACTCAGAGGCTCCGATGAAAGGCTGCACCACAGCGGTGGGTGGTAATATGGGCTGAAGAGGTGACACCGCCCCCCTGCTTGATCTGCCTTTTCAGACAAATCTAATTCATTTTACAAGCAGCTGCTGCCTGCACAGCTGGAGAACCGTGTAGAACCATGAAACACACCAAATATAGTGTCCACCGTTGACTTTAAAAAACGTTTTCCTGCGGCCCCTGTCCACAGCAGTGCACTGTACGTGCCAGGACTCCTGCCTGCTTCTCCAAACTGATAACAACCACACTTCAAAAAATCTGAAGTATCCCTTTAACTACATCAACATGATGAAAAAGGTGTTGGAAATATGTTGGAAGGGTAAAGCTGTTTTTGTTCTACTGGTGGTTCGACTGTAGCAGCCAGCTCAGGCTCCAGTGTGCAGTATCAGTGTGACCAGTGTTTATTCCCACCTAGGTAGTTTCTGCTCTTCACCATCTCTGTGACGTTGATCTTGGTGGCTCCCTCTGGGATCTCCACTATCTTGTGGTAGCCGATCTTGGTTAGACTGTGTTTAAAGACTCCAGAGACCAGCCTGCAGCTCGTGTTGTCGCCTCCACACACACCGCACTTGTCCATCACCTTTCCTGATCCGAGATAATCATCGCAGCCTAGACTCTGAGAGACAGGAGGAGAAAAATGAGAGAGTGAAACAGCTGTAGCTGAAGTATCAAAGTGTGCACTGAAGGTGTTCAATAGGTGTTTAACTGGGTTAACTGGGTGTGTGCAAGTACATAAACCGAGTTAACTCAGCAGAAAAGACTGTATTTACAAAGCTTAGTCGAGTTGCACCTGTAAAATTAACTCCATAAACTCACACCATTAAACACAAGAGCAGAATAAGTCATTAGCAGGGATCTCGTTTCTTTCCAGAATCAGCACCAAGCGTGACTGTGTTTGAACTGATCCCAGAATTTCCTTCCTAAATCTCTACGCTGTGAGTTTTCTGTGTCACATTGGTGGTAATGAATTACAGGAAACCTGGGCTCAGTAAAAATAGAACAGTTAACATCAGCAGTCCATAAATTCCCTCAAACCAGCAGTAAATGCATCTCAGTGTGCCAACAGGTGCTGGAGCAGCCAAAACTGGTCCCAGTGAGCTGCCGTACACTCACACACACACACACACAGGGTTTGGCCGGGGTAAGTTCCACAGACCACAGCCACCAATAAGGAAACCAGCACAGTGGGCATCGTAGGGGGGAAGACATAATCACACAGAGGCCTTCTGGGACTGGACAGCAGCCAATCTGCAGGCCTTCGTGTCCGCCTGCAGCTCTCGTTTGGCTTCCTTGTGGATTCCCTGATTGAAGCTGACGTAGTCCTCTTGCTCTGCCTCGTAATGCAAACATGTTCCCCTCAGAGCTACTGCGTGAACCACGTCCAGACATTCATAAAAAGTGTTAAATATGGCAACGTCCCAAACAGCACAGAAGAGCGGGCGGCTGCTGGGCTTCACATGTGGCCGCGAGGTGCCAAACGTAACTTTAAAGACGAATGACACAAACACATTTACAGGAAGTGTATAATAAGTCATAAAAATGTGGTGAACTTCGTGGGTTTAGCCCCAATAGGGCAGCTGACAGACAGAGGGAGAGACAGGGAGCAAAGAGAGGACAAGGAGGTGCAGAAAGGTAAAGCAAAGGGATGAAAAGCGGTACAGAGGGACAGATGGAGGGAAAAAATGGTGGCCAGGGGTGGAAGTGAGGCAGCTGTGGTGAAGTCAAGAGGAGAGTCTGGCTCCCTCCCACCTGCAGCAGCTCACTGTGTCCGGGGCCAGAACAAACAGAAAGTGCGTCCTTCCACACAGGAAATAAGCGATGAGAGAAAAGAACGGCAAACTAAGAGTGCTGAAAAAAATGAAATAAAACTGCCAAACGCCTCTGTGGTCAGTGTGGAATTGCGCTGCAGTGCAGCATGGGGCTGGACGAAGCCGGGATGAAAAAGACTAAACACATCGTGATGACATTCAGGGGAAACTGCTGCGTTTCACTGTCTCACTTTACAGATCAGGGAAAATAAAGCTACAAAAGGAAAACATAATGCACGGTGAAACTTATTCTGGGACATTTTGACAAGCTACCAAGAGTCCACCGTGGAAAACAAATAAAAATGCAGTGGAGGAGGACTATCAGTGACATGACTACACATGAATATCTCCTCCACGTCTCCATTTTCACCATAAATCCCTTCAAACTAAAACAACACAATTATTGCAGCTACGCAGACTTTGCCTGAAAAAGGCAAAAATGTTCCCCTCGTAAAACAGACGCTGACACGGTGAGAGGTTATCTGTGGCCATTTGGATGGGAAAAGGTCTGAATCAAAGCACATTAATGCAGGAGTGGAGAATGAGAAGTGACATTTATTGACCTGAAATCTGAATTGTCAACGTAATATCATGTGACTGTGGATTTAAACACACACACGGGGCTTTCGTTCTTCTAATATAGAGCCAAGAGGGTTTATGTCCACAACATAGGCAGCATTAGAGAGTTAAGGGACCTCTTGACATGTAGTGATCTGGACAGTTGCACCGTTAAAATCACTAAACTGTCCAGACAGACTTTTGTGGTGTGCTGCACAAAAACACTAACATCCTAATCGGTCCCTAATGTTCACATCTGCCCTCCAGGCTCTCTCTACGTCAGTTCTGGGTCTGAGCAGTGAAGCTAGATGCTGAAGAGCCTGAAAGCTGCATCCTCTTTAGTGTCCAGCAGGGGGCGACTCCACTGGCTCCAAACAGGAGTCTGATTGGATGGAAGTCAATGAGGAAATGAGCCGACTTCTCTCCCGATTCATCAGCTCAGTGAACAGTTTCTGGTCTCAGTCTCTAGTTTACAGTCTTCTGATGGTCCCATTTAGAGACAGACCAGGAAGAAGGGAGGGGCTTTAGGGCGGGACTACCTGCTCACTAACCAATCAGAGGAGGGTCCTGTCCAAACCTAACCAGTCAGAGGTGGTCCACGTGCAATGAACGTCACTTCTGGCTCCAAAACACCAAGATGGCTGCGACCCTAAAGCCAAACTTGAGGCTTCAAAATGGTCCCCAAACAAACCAAAGGGTGGTGTCACGGTGGCTACGCCCACTTCTGTCACACCGTCTATGGTCAGGACACATGATCGCAGGAAGCCCTGCCAGCTCTTCCCAGCAGAGCTCAAACAGAAATCTGACTGTGGCTGCGGAGCGAGGAGGCAGCTTTGGAGTGTTGGTGTAGTTTCCCCTCCGATGATTTCTTCACCTTCTCTCCGTGGGTGGCGCGTGCTATCTGGTGAGGGAAATCACCCTGTTTTCAGTGGAATTATAAGCGGAGGCTTAAAATGTTGCTAAAGCCGACCTTCATCTGGAAACGGTTACATGTTGTCATGATGGTGGAGCCAGTCAACTTGCGAACACTGAAAACAACAATCTTAAAGTAAATCCTGATGGTTTTGTCCCACCAGATGCAGCTGGGTTAAACTCATCAGATTGCAGAGTTTTTCTAACAAACTGAACTCACCACAGCCAAAGGCACTTGTCACAAGAGATTTGTTCTACTTCCAGAAAACACAACAAGACGTTTAGAATTAAACACAGAGAGGTGAGTTTCGGTTTAGTTTACACACACGGGCCAGTAGATCAATGGTGGCATACTGTTTGAATACTGGGAATAAAGTAGGGAAGAGACTCTAAACTTTGGGGTCTGGACCTCCGGTTGTAGCGTCATGGTATCAGCTGCCAAGTGAACTGTGAGCTGTAGGTTAACTGTAACACATAACATGAAAGTGCAAATGAATTCAACGCAACACATTTCAACTCATTTGTGGGGTCATGTGAATTTGGAGACCTTAGAATCAGAGTCGAAGCAGTCTATGTTTTCAAGGCTTATGGCATGGCCACTACATGTCTTAGGAAATGTTACTTTCAGGGCAGGTTAAAGGGTAATCCTGTTGTTTTTTAAAATGGGCCCTATTTTTACGTATTTTAATGTCCCAATGACCAGAAGGTATCAGCCGGCAGTGATGTTACAGGCTTACGTGTCTTTGTAGAAAAAACAAATATTGTGTTGGGGCCGGACTGACCCTTTAAAGCACCAATATCATACTACCGACTGATCGAGGCAGCAGTAGATCAGTAACCCCTGCACCCTCTGCGGGGTAAATTTCTACTTAGACCACTTCCAAAACGTTTTGTACCAATACCAGTCATTTATAGACCAAAATATGTAAGAACAGGGGGTGGAGTTACCCTTAAGGCTACAAATACCTCTATTTGCCATGTGAGAGATGCTGTTCAAGTAGATTAAAAACAGGGGACAGTGGAAACAAGCTATAAACACAATACTGACATTAACAGTTGCCTGTTCACACATTCGGTAGTCACTGTTGTTGTCTTCACCAACTCCTGAGGAAAATATCTGGGTCGTTAAACGCTGCATCGTGTTCACCAGCTCTTTGCTAACTTTGCCAGTCCACCATCTGGTTCTGGGCAGGCACAGTGTGGGGGGTTTGTTCTCCTCTGAAAACAGCTGCTGGAAAGCAGGCCGATGAGAACGGTAAAAGTAAAACCGAGATATTAAAATTAGTGGGCTATAAAACCAAAACAATGAGCCAAAGGACACTAGAGCGCTCAGGGGAACTGCAGAGTTGGTAATATTGGTGACATTTAAAGGCAATGAGCAGCAAAAGTGTTTAAAACAACAACAAAAAAACTAGATCCTCATATTGGCCACATACTTAACACAGACGTTCAGAGCGTAGCAGAGAAAGAAGTGATGATTTGCACAGACCTTTTGATCTGTCTGCTGGAGCCTAACCTTAGAAATGATTCCCAGTTTGCTGGTTCACCTGCATGTGTTCAGAGGCGTCTGGATGAAGGTTTAGAGACAGCGAATAACTGTCTAAACCAATATCAGAGAGCTCCGGGAGAGAGTGGCGAATGTCAGACGTTTGTATCATTCCTTAACACTTAACATGTGAAATGTCAAGATATTAAGTTGCACAGGCTCTAAGTCTCTTCCCGACAGCTCGGGCATAATGTTACAGCCGCCTTGCAATAATAGTGCTTTTATCCACGTAGGAGGCCTGGTTTGTGGCTCCACGCTAGGAATGTAAATATGAATAAGAGCTAATGCTCAGAATGATATCGAGCTTAAATTAACAGCAGCGGTAGACGCAACGTGCCGGCGTTTAGCTCCTCTCTCCTTCAGCAAATCAAGTTTGAGATGTTGTGGAAAACAGGCTGTGCTCGGTGCAGGAGCGTCTCAGAGCGGAGGAGTGTGTGAGTGTGTGTGTGTGCGTACCTCAGATGAACTCTGCAGCAGTTCAAATCTTTTGTGAGGGTCTGTCAGATACGGTTACTTGTGTCTTTTCACCGGGTGACATTCTCTTGTCAGATCGGCCTGAAGTATTAGTTGAGATATTTGAGGCAGTTTATTCTGTGACTGAGACTTTTATTCAGGACTATTTATACAGCTGCCTTATCAACATGGTTCTGTCTGCTCAAATTACATGAAGAATCTACATCAGAAATTGCCTGATAAACAGCAGCGGCCTGGTGTTTTTCTGAGTTGTGGCATGAGACACAAAAAAACAAAACTTAAAAACTACTGTACAATGTCAGAGGGAGAGTTTGGAGAGTGAAGGCACCGGTGTTTAACATATGTACAAAGTCTGCCAGTGTTTACGGCGCTCAGACAGAATAATCTGTGACTGACAGACACGACTGATCGAGCCAGAGGCCGACAGACTAGCAGCAGCTGCTGCCGACGGCTGGACCGCAGAGCCGCACTGCATCCACCTCATCAGCAGCATCCAGACTCCAGCAGCTGCTGTGGGACATAAACACACACTAGATCCACAAGGACAGAAGCCATGCACAACACTCAAACACACACAGTGTAGACGAAGAGGACGTTCTCTCTAATGTCCAGCAGGGGGCGACTCCACTGGCTCGTCTGATTGGATGGAAGTCAATGAGAAAATGAGCTCAGTGAACATGTTCCTGATGAGTTTCTGGTCTCAGTCTCTAGATGTTCATTTAGTAAATTATGGTCCCGTTTAGAGGAACATAGCAGGTTATGCCTAAACCTAACCAATCAGAGGCAGGCCTTTGTGGAATCACCATCACTTCTGGCTCCAAAATAAACTCGAGCAAAGGTGCAGTCAGTGGTGACCTTTTTCATCTCTGAAATGTATCCAACTGTCTGCATGATGTATTTTATCTTATTTTAGGGTTGAACATAACTCAAACTGGCCTGGTTTATAGCAAATATGTAAAACAGACATCTCAGACACTAGACACTGAAAATATACAGTCCTGAGACAATAATTCATTGTAAATATGTCAAATGGTAAGTTAGCAGCAGTGATGTCAACAGACAATGTCATGTCGTTAACAGGGGCTTCAACAGGCACCGCTCTACACAAAGACAACGTTTATGTGACCTGCTGCCTCTTTTGGCTCGGTCCTCTCCAGAGGTCCCCACGACGGGTTAGTGCCCGACTGTCGGCGCCAAGGCCGGCCCTGAAAGGACTCTAACATTAACAGACTGTAAGGAGTCCGTGTGAAGCACCGAAGCATCGCCTGGTCAGCAGCTTCAGCTAAAGAGGAACAGCTCACAGGGCTTCGTGCTGCACAACAGCAATGCAGTGGAGGGGGGTTATGAATAAAAGGATGTTTTCTTAGTCTGGAGATGCTACAGCGGTTAAGCTCCCCCCAAGTCTGAAGCCACATGAATCCACGTTGGCTGAGGCTCAGATCCCACCAGAACCCTCAAACCTGTGTCTTGGCAGTTTCCCTCTCAGCTTTCCTACTGGCCACAAAAAGCAAAACAAAAAACAATACTGTGAGACATGAACTCCCTCAAAACATGTTTTCACAATCTTCAAATGTACCATTCCGATTATACCTCTGTAAAGAAAGGGAATGATCACGTTATCGTACTGAAGGGTTTTATGGCGCTCATGTCAACAGAGGAGTGGGACATTAGCACAGCTCCTCATGTGGAGGAAGGGCACGCTATGATCTGTACCTACTGTATAAATAAGTCCCGTGATGGAAGGAGTGCAGTATTTTAAAATGTATTTATGAGCGTGGGGTTAAAGGGGCAGTTTGGTGAACGCGCTGGGGGGTTTCTACAGCTCTTCACACGTATGCAAAGATTGCAAATGTCCTTTGGCAAACGGCCAATGAAGTTATCATTACTTGGTCGGCTGCGACACACCAGCTCATCTGGAAATGCAATATACTCCCAACATGGCTTCCAGGTTGAGAATACAGACGCAACGACAAAGAATTTATAGTGGAAGTGACCTCAAGACATGCTGCTGAGTCTGGAGATGACATTACTGAGATCTTACAACAACTCATAGACAAAACAGCAAATGAGATTAGAGGATTAAATAAGATGTTAAAACTAGCTAAATAATCTAATGCTGTGATTGTACGCCCCCTCTATTTCAAATGCACGTTGCGGTTGCCAGGGCTACCAGCATCTGCCTCCCACATGCTGGGATGCTGCGGATCTTTAACTGGTTTTTAATGAGCGCAGGAGGCGACATTGCTTTTACTTCAGTCAGCACTTCAAACACATCTGTATCTGTGGAAGCCATCACATGTGACATTCTCACTAATAAACTGACTGAGCGGCTAGCGCTGATTTGCTGTTACATCCTGTGTGGGATTATACACTGTGGAGTACAAAATATTGGAGAAATGTCTTCTTTTCGAGGTGTGATTCAGTGCACACCCATTATTTCACTGTTCAAACCAACTTTAAAGGAAAAAATGTAGGATGTGACCTACATATCAAACACAGTGCAGTAGAGATGCTCAGGATTTAAAGTGATTGGAGGGTGCTGTGTTATTGTCTTTCTAACGTGTAAGGACTGGGTTTACATGTATGACCTACGACAGAAACACCCTTGTAGGCGCTGGAAAAAGAAACATGGATTGGAATAAGAGCGGCAGACGTGGTGACCACTGTGCACGGCGTCCTGCAACCATCAGCGAGACCAAAACACCGACCAGAACAGCCAAAACTAATTGAGCTGCTCCCGGATAATGTCCGGCTTCAGGAAGGTGGCGTGGACGTGATGAGAATTTGGCCGAGCAACAGGACATCAGAGACTGTTGTGCCCATGTCTTTACAGAGACATGACTTCATCTCAACACCCCAGATCAAACTAAGGTCAACGTTACTGCACTCGACGGGCAGAGTGAAAACTAACTGACTGAGGTGGCACTAGACCAGCAGCTCCTGTGTCCTGTGAGCTAAAATCCCTGTTTTAGTGAATGTAGTCTGGTGTGTGTGCTGTTTGTGGTTAAACCAAAAGGATCTTCCAGGTCTCTCTCTGTAGGGATCCTTTCCATGATGCTGTCACACACTTAGAATAACACTCTGAGCCTGTCAGTGGATCAAACAAGCTCTTTTAGTGGACCTACTGTGATCAGGGGCAGTTGTCCCAAAGGATCACGTTGCAGCCATTGCAGCCCGTTTGGTGGCTGCTGGCTGTGGTGATCTACTGGACCAGTTCCAATGGTTTTATTATTTGGTAGCTCTGGCTGATAAAATCTACTGGCAACAGTTGGGAAAATCAGAGTAAACTACTTTTTTATGTTTGCAGTGCTTTGTTTGATGAAATCTGACACTGCATTACAAACTTCAGTAAGCAAAAAAGAACCCTAACAAACAAACAAATAAGTAAATGAATCTAATTTACCATCATGGCATACTAGACTGTTCACATTTTTAAAAAAGATTTATGCAGACGTAGGTTTTTAATGCAGGTGGCTCCAAGAGGAATCAAACTGCGGCTCAGCTCCGGTTACACTTGTGCTATATGGAAGATGTGACCTCATCAATAGCTCAAAACTTGCAGATTTATTCAATTTGTTTCTTCCCCTCAGATTTCACTTCTGGCTCTGGTTTAATGGGAACACTAACTAGAAGACTAACCGTGGTTCGTAACCGCAAACAGAAACACAAGTTCTGGTGTTTTGGATGGTAATCACTCAGCTTTCCACTCTCCACAACACAGCATTTCATGAAATCATAGCAACATGTGTCACACCAAAATGGGAACATGGACAAGCTGGGATTATTTACTGTAACATATTCAAGTTTTAAATTGGAATAGGCAAGTTCTCCAAATCTATCTTTTTGTTGTATGAACAAAATCCCGAATCTGATCGTCACAGCTGCAGGAAACCCTGAACAGGCTGTGTGGATGAGCGTTTTTTAGCCAAGTGGTGGAGGGAGATGTAGGCATGAGCGACGCGACCTTTGATCCCAACAGTAAAACGAGGCCTCATCCACACCACAAAGTGCCCTCACAGCCCAGGCCGAAGGGCAGAGCGCCTTCGTTAAAGGCTCCCCTGCTTGTAAAACACTCAGAAATAGCATCGAGCTCAGTGAATCTACGGCCGCAGAAACGCATAAGGTTTCTCCTGACATCACCGCTCTGATGTGGATGCACTGTTTTGGTCTCTGCTGGGCATTTAAACTGCAAGGGGACGGGTTTGATCCCCACTGGGAACATCCACAGAAACAAAAACATGTAAGTCACTTTATCAAACTCAACAGTTACATGAGCCGTGTTAGCGAGACTCTGTGACCTGCCAGTGACACACATGTAGGAATCAACTTGTCTGTTTGAACAGGACAAAAGTCAGACTGAGGTTAACATGTCTATTCATTTGATAGAAATAAATAAATACATAAACTACTATACAAATATTTTAGAGGTGCAGTGAAGCAAATGACACATTACTTGTGTTCTGTCCAGCTGTGCAGGATGGTTAAATACTACAGATTATCAGAGTATCTGTGATTGGTGTCTTTTCACGCAGCACTGTCCCTCTAAAATCTCGGATGAGTCTATTTGAATTTCTGGATATTAGAGTTTTATAACAGATCTAAGGATCTAACGATGGTCTAGCTGACCCAAAAACATACGTCACGGTGCACCATGACACCGTGTACATTCCTTTGGCAGTAAATTGACTGTGTGGCAAAAAAATTAACATATTTCTTCATGCATGACATATAAAACATGAGACATTACAACTTATACAGCGAGAACAAATACCAAATGTGCAAACTCACGATGCCAAAGGGAATGGTCTCCACTTCATAACTACATACTGGGTTTTAATAAAGTCAGAGCTAAAAAGACTAAATATGAAAAATTGGCTGATTTTGAAAATATCATCATCATTTTTACACACACAGCAGTGGGATCAGTGAGGTCTCACATAATGAGGATGTAAAAATACCTGACAGATCCCTCACATGTTTATAGAAGCTGTAATTAAGTGTATGTAGTTTAGAGTCCTAAAACTGGCACGGATGTCCTCATCAACACTCCACAAGTTTGCATTCACAACCTCAGGCACCTCACTCGAGCCTCGTCAATCATCAGCAAACACAGGTGAGCTAAAACCAGCTGAGCCGAGCCACAGGCAGCGACAGGCTAATTCAGGCCTGCAGTCTATCCCTAATAGAGTTCCAAGTACATCTTTATAGTCCCAGGACAGGCCTGACTCACCGAGTCTTCCACGCGGAGGGAAATCTAATCCCACAAGTAGCCTGTGAATGTGCTGTGGAAAAATAAACCGCTCAGAGGGCAAGCAGAGCCACAGTGAAAACAGCCACACTGTAAATACTTCCACTCAGTAGATGGACCGCAGGATCACGGGGGCACACTGACAGCCCGACTTATGGACTGACTCGGTGACCCCAGTGCTGCTTGTCAGCCAGCTGGTGGGGAATGAGCACCGGGTTTACTTGCATCTACATCCAATAATCTAGATGTCTTAATCGGTTCACCAAGTCCAATAAATGCACAGAGGTTCTCTTGGTGACCGCTTCTGAAGCCTCACCGCAGAGTCCAAACCAAACCTACACTGAGCAAAGCACCGCAGTGCACCTCTCAGGGCATCAGTGGGCTTCCCCACTCTGTCCCAGGTTCCTCCAGGACCCCGCAGAGGGGAGGACGGTCCTACCTGTGACCGCGGCTTCCCCTGCACTCGCACGTGGAGGCAGGCGAGCAGCAGAAGAGCCAGTCCTGACAGCATTCTCTCATGTGGCCACAGAAATGTTCCACCGGTCACTGTCAGGCTTCCACACCAGTCCAGCGGCTGCTCCCGTCAGCCTCTTCCTCGCCTCTGTCGCTCTGAGAATGCCCAAAGAGCCCTCTCACTACAGAGCTGATCTCTACGAGCTCCCCTTGTAAACCGAGCTGGGGGAGGTGCAGCTACTGGGGCTTTTTTAGAGGAGGGAGAGTGAGAGGTAGAAAATGAATAGGAGGGGGAGAGAGGCGGGAGGGAAAGGAGGCAGAGAGGAGAGTGTGGCAGCTACCGCTGACAGTAAACTGGAACCCAGAGAGGAAGTTTTGGGGAATATTTTAAATGTGACAAAAAAGTACCAGAGGAAGGAAATTCTTGCGGGGCTGAAATGAATGTGTAAGCAAAACCACTCTGGTTTTAACTGAGTGCAAATAATTGGCAGGTGGGCATGCCATCTCCTAGGGATGCCAACAAATAGGAACTGCAGAAATACACTTAAGGTTTTAGTATTAAAACACAAACCAGAAAACAATGAGGTTTCAAGTTCGCATGACCATCCTGAATTGGAAACAAGCCCAAATGAAAAGCATACTTTTGCTGTTTCTGCTCGCTCTCCAGATAAAGACACAACAACTCAGACAGTAAGATCCCCCTCGCCCTCTCGGAGCCCCCCGCCCCATAAATACTTAATTACAAGCCACGTAGCAACGCTGGAAGCACAACAGCTGCAGCCAAAAAGACCCGACTCATCATATGGTTTTCCTATTGCGCCACCATTGTTTCCACGACATTAAACCCTAATTCACCAGGACGTACTGAGGTAAGGACTCCTCTCCTCATCCTCATATCTGGCAGTTGGTTTTCCCATAAAGTTATACAGGCAGACTGAACGCATCAGGCCCACTGTGGATAGACTGTTTCTGCACAGAGAGACTTCTGCAAGTAGTCTAATTGAAAACTGTCCTGTTATGAAGTGGCACACGGAGACCACAACAGACCGAGCACCAGGGAGCACGTGGTGGGAACGTGAGGAGAGCAGGTAGCATTTAAAAAATGATGGAGCGAGGGGAAACACATGTTTCTAGGATAAATTCAGAGGTGTTTCCTTCTTGCTAAGTCCATGCAGACTGCAGAGTATAACTTGATGAGGTCGTCCACTGCAGGTGGAATACACGGCTGGACAAATAAAACAAACACTGTTTCACCGAGTTTATTTCTCATAAATTTGTGTCTTTAATCTCAGAGAAGAGTTTCTTCTACGACTTGAGAATCTCAGACAATATTCCAGTTTGTTTTATTGTAGTTTCGTAGCTTCATCATCTAATGAAATCAACTAATAAGCACTTAGCTACAACTCAAAATGAGTAAAGACAGGTATAATCTCAGTCACTGGGAGGATGTTATCATTACACCGGTGTGATCCTATAGAAGAAACAAACTCCCAGAGTATGAAAATGACGCTAAATGTTAATAAACTGTATTCTAAAGTTTAACTTATGAACCCTCTGGTTTCTTCAGGCATCATCAGGACACTCTTTAAACTGGCAGCTTTATCAAGTTACACATGGTGATAGACATCCATCCATGATCACTATGGAAGAAATGATTGTGATATCATATGGTCCAGCCCCGTTAAATCATCAGCTCCTGTGAACAAAGGACTTCAGTGGTTTATGTGCATACTCACACGTGTTACAGGTCAAATGTTTGCTCGGTAATGATATGCGTGTTGCTGCAGAGGCATCAAGTGCAAGCAAGAAACAAATATCTCCACACCTGCAGTTGGCTTGGCTTATGTTGGAACAGTGTCAGCTGACACACACACACACACACACACACACACACACACACACACACACACACACACACACACACACACACACACACACACACACACACACACACACACACACACACACACACACACACACACACACACACACACACACACACGAAAAAAAAAAATATCTGGCTTAATTCATCCTGCTACCAGTAACGTGTGTCTCCCTCAAAACAAAACAGCAGCACAGTGACATTGTGAATAGTTCATCCAATCAGCTTTGTTTTCATAGTTGAACCCGTCTTCATCCGCTCACACACACACACACACACACACACACACACACACACACACACACACACACACACACACACACAGACACCATGAAGCAGTGTGTACAGTCTGCACAGTAAGCAGCTAAGCGACAGCAGCCGTCCAGTGATCACATACAGCTGCAGACTAGTCAGAGGGGAGCGATCATCCGCCACGATGGCCCTACAGACGTTGTCTCCTGCTCCCCCGATCGGCCTCTGATCTGGACAGATCTCATTATGGAGACATAGCGCCCAGAGGTCGGGCGGGGCCAGACTGACTCTCCAGCACACCCCTGGGTCTTTGTTTCCTCCAACAAGTGGGTCAGCCCTGAAGCAACCTTGGCTCCAGGCGCCTGATTCCTCCAGTCTCCAACCCACACACGTCAGAGTCATGCTCTACAGCAGGTGGGCTCAGCATTACTGTACGCTGTCCGGGCCCGGCAGACACACGCTCATACAATAGCTGTATTCAGCTCCCGTGCTCCGTCTCCGTCACGTTTCCAGCCTGTCTTGGCTTTAGCTGTTTGGGGAACCTTTAAATCCAGAGCTCATTAGCAAAAACCACGACTGCAAACATTTTCAGCAGGTGTGGCCTCAGTGGGAAACACTCTGCCTGGCAGCTGTGACGCCGCCATCGTTAATCTACCTCAGATCATGCTTCATGTACGCTCACGGTAAAGGAGGACAAAGGAGGATGCAGGGAGGCTGATTTGTACACAGCAGTGCAAACGAACTTTTTCTAACAAGTCTCCGTTGCTTTCCTCCGTTCATTGCTCATTCTGTTCATGTACTGAACGGTCGACCCTTTAAATCTGTTAGCTAGAGAAGTCAAAGCTAAGAAAAGGCAGAAAGTGGGAAGAGAAAACACATGATTTTCTTTGTGCATCTGTTATATGTATTAGTCCGCAAGGCCAGGCATGTAGGTCCCATGATTGTTTCCTTGAGTGATGTATTTGACTGAAAAAGGCAGGAGTGGAGGAAGGCGGGTTAATGAATAAAGCAGGTCGAGCGGGGGATTGGTGCTGGGAGGGGCAAGGTGTGGCCGAGGGACCCTGCGTGGATGACGCAGTCTGCAGAGGAGATATAAAACGGTTACTGTTCATTAGAGGGCTCCTGAGTCAAGTGCACCGGTCGGTAATGTGTGTGGAGTTTCATTTGAACCAAACACACAGCAGCACATGTCAGGGTGGAGTACAGGCACACACACACACACGCGCGCACACACACACACACACAGTAGGTGAGCTTCTGCTGTTTCTTCTCCCACTCTTCCACACTCCACATCCTGACGTCTCCAAACATGATCAATGATCACATTCATCGATCCTATCTCCTATTCTTTGAGTATCATTGTAATCTCGTCACTTTAGACCTACTACAGTACGACCTTAACCCTAACCTCCTCATCAGCACCACCACCTCCAGGATGTCCAGATATATTCAAATATATGAAAAATAAATCTATGACCAGCCGAGGTAGCATCATTAAGGGAGGGCGTGACGTGTCAAACTTATTTCTCTACATCCCGGATGAAGAGTCACTCTGCAGCTTTGTCTTTCAGTGACGTATTGATCCTGATCCTTGCTGTGTGAAGATCCAGGTAGTCTTGTAACATCTGGACCCTTTAAAGCTGATGAGGAATTTTAACAATTGCTGCAGGGCCCTTCCTCGATTACTGTGACTGACTGACAGACAGAACAAATAGACCAGATAAGCTCTGTGTTAAGTCATTTATGTCTGTGTTTAATGTCTTTATTCGCCTGCTGGTGTAATAAAGCTGCTAGACGGCATCAGATAAGAGTCAAATGTACGACAGGGTTTGACCCTGAGCAGCACAGACACACACTCTCAGTCATCAATTAATAAAGATTGTGCATAATTACAAACACTCATGTAAGTGCATCATCCACTCACACCTGCGCCTCTTATCTTATTCCCTAATGACCATAAACTCCCGGCGCCCAGTGGGCACTGACCACACATCGAGAGCTCCACATCTCTGACATTCCAAACAAACCGATGAGGCATAAAATGTGCTCAACTGTCTCTTCAATTGACAGCCACCCAGATAGCAGCCGATCACTGTCAACAGCCGTCTGTCTGAGGAAGACCTGTGTGACCGCTGGGGGCTAAAAATACAGCCCTGTATCCGTATAGTGTCCCCTCGTAAATCTGCCTCTGTGACCGGACACTGGGGTTCGCTGCTCTCTGCACTTGAAGCACGCTCTACTCAGACTCAAACTGTCCCCGAATCACCATCATCCATCCATCCATCCTATCAGCCATCAGTCCAGCTGTCTGTCTGCCTCCTCACATGAACACAGCAGTTCAGCCGTGGGTCTGAAGAGCGCCAGCTTGAGTGTATACATCTGAACAACACGCTAATAATCACCATAAATGGTGAGGGAGCGTGTATCAAAAACAAGCTTGTTCCCATTTTTTGGCTGCATGAGGCCGTAATCTTCCCTCCTCTGGTGAAGGCATCTGCGGTGGTCATTTAGACCACCAGCAGGAATAAATCAGGAAACAATATGGATCTGATTGTGCAAATACTTTCTTTCTTTCTGCTGACACCAACATCTGAAGGCGCTGGCCCAGCTGCTGTTGTGCTGAACTGCCAGAATACGATCAGGAAACGGAGGTTCAGCACAGAGCTGAACACGGTCTGTGTTTAGCTCTTCCCGTAGTCTCCCATAGTCCTTTGTGTGGTACCATGAATAAATAACCCAGACAATGTACCAAAAAAAGCAATAAGTAATGAGTGCACCTCACACAAACACGCACTTCAACCAGTTCACATGTTTTGTATCTTGGCAAACAGGACTAAGAGAGAAGCAAGATGGGGGAAAATCCCACCGTTATTCAGAGGAAAATATCAAACCAAATGAAAAAGACAGCATATGTAGAGAGGAACCACCAGCGTGTTGGAAACACATCAAATGGAGATCCCATCAAACGCAGACACTTTTTTCACAGCTTGCTTGAACGAGGCCCCACTCACAAGGTTAAACACTCCCCCGTCTCCTGAAGAAAGACTTTATGAGCTGCAGCAGAGCCCAGCAGAGGTGCTTAGCGGTTTAGAACAAGTGTCTGACCCCCGAACCCTGAGCGCTCAAGCCTACCGGAGTTGCACAGAGTCAGTGAGCGCCGACGTGGGCCAATAAGAGCCGGTGGGGGGGACAGCAGGGCCCATCAAGATCCAGGAAGTCAAGGCCAAAGCAAGACATCAATCTGTCATCTCCTTCGCATCTTAACTCCTCAGCCACCACTTCTCTAAACCGTCCTCCAACTGGAATTCTCATACTCTCATATTCTAGCCCTCTTGATAGCAACAAGTGCCCTAACAAGTGTCATTTAGCAGGATACGATATCTGTGCTGAGCTGAGCTCCAGGGCTGGACCTGCCCGGTGACTCCCCGTGGAGGAGAGCTGAAGAACCTGGATCTCTATTCTGAGGATCCACTGAGCATTTTCATTCATTCACTTACACTGCCATCATGTCTACGGTATGAGTTTCTATCCCTGGGCTGATGGTGGGGACCCAACACCCTGCGAGCGTGCAGCTGAGGCCTGTCGTGACAGAGATGTGGCCGCGGTATCTCCACCAGCCGGGCTGTATATCACAGCACTCATCCCCCTTTTAACAAGTCTGCCTGTCCAACACAGCGGGGGAATGCATAAAACAGATGCAGCTGTCAGAGGAGAGGAGCGAGGAGCGGCCTAGGACGCCGTCTGATGAGTTTGGACCTGAGCCGCGCCCTGGGTGCTGGGAAACATGCCAGTCACAGAGGAAGACGGTGGCGGAGACCTTGACTCTGCACTGGGTCAGACGTAGCCCCGTTCTATCTGTCATCTTTATTAAAAGAGAGAAGTATGTCAAAATCCATGCCGAAATCTGTCAGTTCAATGTTTCACTGCTTATCGACAAGCACGAATGCTAGCAGAACCATTTATCATCCACAGTCATCGACCTGATTTCACCTTCCGCCTTCATAACTGCTTTTCCTGTCGTTTCATCATCGTCTCCCACCTCACTGTCAGGAGCAGTAGGAAGTAGAGCAAACCCACAACTGGGCCCAGAAAAGTGCATGCTGGATAGATTTTTACCCTCAGCTGGGCCCACCACCGCCAGCAGAGAGGTGTGTGGTCAGTGGTCGCCCTTTAAAAATACACACACACCCTTCTCAAATGCTCTTTGCCGGTATAAAGAGAGAGGGGAGTCTCAGCTGAATGGAAGTCCCACCATAAAGGGATCTTTCTTTTACTGTTCGTCTGAAATGAGTAACCACATTCAAGGGGGTTTCAGTGCCTCACGGCGTTTTCAACCTTACACACGTGTGATTCATAGGAAATGTTCAGTCCTATATTTACACTAAAGTGACGTGCACTCGTGATATAACGCAGTAAAAGACAACTTGCAAATTAAAAAGTACAGCGTCACACAGCTGACAGTTTGGCAGGTTGTGTCTGAAATCTAATCCCTCCTGTCTGGGGACGATGTGCTGAGCTCGTAAACACTTTCAGACGCTACTCAAGTCATTCTGATCCATTTATTAAGTCCGTCAGCCATTTTTCTTTCAGCACAATGCATGATGGTATATAGAGCTTGCTTAGTGACCTTCTGTCGTACACTACTTTTCATGATGCATTGTGGGAGTCCATTATATAAGCAATAGTAATTGTCACTGTACATTCAGACAACTTATATAGCAGCTTACAAACGTGCAGCACAAAGCACAGGCAAAAAGAGAGCACGTCGCACAGAGAGCGACGGGTAACTTCTGGCATAAAGGGACTGAAGAGAAACTGTAATGAATCTGCAAAAACACTCACAGATCATCCGGACAGAGTCTCAACACATGGACACGTAAAACAATAGTGACATGAAACTGACAAACCTTTTTACTCCACCAGTCGTGTGTTCAGCCACCCTGTCAGATGTGCTGACTCGGCCGCTTTGAAGCAGCTCCTTGGAGCCATCTGAGGCAGGAGGGAGAGCACACACACACACACACACACACATAGCTGAGCGTCCTCAGCAGTGAGCAGCTGCTTGGCTTGACTACGCATGCTCACATTCAGGATGTAGACTGTCGAAAATGTGATGAAAAACACTGCACACCAACATGGAAAGAACTAGAGTCACCTTTAATTCGTTCTTTTGCCATGTTTTCCAGAGGTGCCAAGGTGCCAATACAGCAGATGATTAAGGCCAGGCAGCCGTGTAGGCAGTGAGAAGGGGATTAAACCACACCTGTGCTCGAGCAGACTAGAGCTGAAGAAGCACTGTAAGTCCATAACTGTCTCCAAACCAGGTCAATCTGAGGTTCAGGTCCAGGAACATGAGATGCAGACCCGGAGTGGCACCGGGGGGCCAAAGGTCAGATGGACAGAGCTGGGCTGTTATTCATGCGGCAAGAAAGGTGTCAGGGAGAAGCATCAGACAGCGTTTCCTCTGTAATCAATAGAAGTCCGTCACCACAACAAGCACACAGCCTCTAAGGCCTCTGTTAAAACAACCACAGCAATGGGCCACATCTCCCTCTAAAACAAGAGCGCAGTCCAAATGTTATGAATGATTTCTTTTATTATTATCATGATTAAAGATCTGAAAATCGGCTCACTGCCACAACCTGCAGCAGAGAAACTAAATGGGACAGAGACTGGAGCCAAAACTGAAATTACCCCCAGACAGTAAAATAAGTCCCAAAGGAAACTGTGACCTGCTGGAAGAATGAACCCTTTTTTCTTTAATTAATCATCTCTGTTGTTTCCCAAAAGTCACCAACAAAGCAGAAACATCAGAGAAATAAAAACAACGCTGTTGTCGACTAAAGGTCCGTTAACATTGTCCCACCATGTTCATGTTCATGTGATGATCACAGCCCTGCAGACACACTCAGACACAGACACATGCAGCTCCTCAGCCTTTACTGCACTCTGCAGTACAGGCTGCACTGCATCGGACAGGCTCTGACCTGCTGGATCCCCTCGGTTTGAATAATTAGACAGACGTTATCGCATGGTTTGGCTCTGACCTGAATGAAGAGGGATTACAGGACCTGGTGGGTCTGAGTATAACTTCCCAGTGCCTCGGGGACTTTGCACCAGCGTGTACGGTAGCTGTGTGTGAGATACCTACTGGTCTACATAGTGCAGCAGGGCTTTGGTTCAGCTGGGGAGGGAACTCATTTTCTGCAGGAAACGAGAGCAGAGAAAACTGGACCGAGAGTCAGAGCTCAGCAGGGGCTACCGCTATAACAACCACTAAATAAGGGATCAGATTTTTCCATGACAACTCACCCATATGAACCAGAGTATAATATCCATCTTGGTCTGTCAGTGTTGTTCGTCAGAATAGGATTAAACAGTCTGGTTTCCACTGCAGAGGCTTTACTGTGGAGAAACCGCAGCCTTATGTAACCAATGTGTGAAACATGTTGTAAAATACAATCGGGTGTATCCTTGTAAAGTGACCCACTCGTAAAATTCACCCATACAGCTCGACTTTCCCAGAGAATTCAGCACATTTCCTCACTCTCTATGCATAAAACATACCTTTCAAAATACCGGTCGCTCCTGCTCATCCAGCACCAGAGGTCATCAAACGGTTCAACACTTATACCGACTATGTTTTGCTTTCAGCTTTCTAATGTATTTTCTCCTTTAGAGCAATTTGTTTTTCATCACAGACCGTAGACATACAGTAGGAGGAGTGCCCTGAACACAGTGTGGTGTTAAAGCATATTTTGACCACCTATAAAAACGCCGTAGAATATTTTCACTGCTTTTCACGGCTGCCAGACAGCTCTGTCAGGCGGGGAACTGAGACCGTTCACTCTTCTCTTGCTTCAAAGCCACCAGACTCCATGGACAAAAACAGCCATTTTACCTGCAGAACACAGGAGCTGCTGCCTCCATCAGCTAGTCTGTTAGTGTGACTTTTCCATTTTAAAGGGTTAGTTCAGACCAAACTAGGATGTTCACAGGCAGCAAACTCTACTGTTCTGTGAGGTAAAATTACTGTTTTTACTTTGAAGAGAGCAGACAGAAAGAGAGAACGGCCTCAGTTCCCCGTTGGAATGGGCTGAAAGGTAAAGTGATGCAAATATAGTGTAAAACTGGCGTCACTTTTTTTGTAGCTGTGGTCAAAATAGGTTTTATCACAACACTGTATTCAGGGAACTCCTCCCCATGTATGTACAGTATGTCTATAACGTAGGAGGCTGAAATCTGTTTTCCCGCTGCCCACGTCCACAGCAGTGCAATGTTGAGCATCTGTGTCTGGACTCCTGTCTGCTTCTCCAAACTGGAGGTGAGCCGACCAACATCTACTGCAGTTGGCACACTGACTAGAGAGAGGGGCCGCAGATAACAGTGCTTCAAATAATCAGAACTATCCCTTTAAATACCCATGTAGCTGTTGAGGTATTTTAGTGTGAACCGAGGCGGCGGGCCGACCGACCACAGAGCCACGGTGTTGAAAATATGCTGCACCTCTTACCAAGCTGACACATATTTTAAATGAATTTTAAAGTGTTTGATCCATCACTTATCGTCGTATTTTGACAAGTTCTGAGGTATCATGTTAGGTCAAGCAGAGTGCACGAAACCAGCTGACGGTCAGCTGATCCAAACAGGCGCCAATGATGACTGACACTTCAAACAATCTGTTGGAGCTGCCAACTCCTCATTCTTCCCCGTGGCTCCTTCCTGCTCCATGCTGCTGCTGCTGCTGATGATGAATAGCCGTGCTGCTCGCTGCCTCCACCAGGCCGACCTCCACCTCCTATGGCCTCTCTCTAGTATCACTATGCTCACAATGACATCTCTAGCTCAGAGCATTATGTGCAGACTGTATTCTGTCTGCGATGGCGTGCGCCTGCTGGCCGTCCTTACCTGTGGGGGGAGAGCAGGACTACAAGAGTGGATCAATTCCCACAATAATGTTTAGCCTCAATGATGAGAGCAGGTCTGATCTAAGTGGAACTATCCAGATGTTTTTACATTATCTCTTGGCCTGTGGCTGGGAGGGGATCTGCTCTTCAAATGGCTGGACCAGCTGAGAAAATCTCAGTGGGGAGAGTGATGAGAAAAAATCTCTCCTCGCTGAAAAACTGAGGAAAATACTCAGCCAGCAAAGTCAGAGGCACGAAAATAACTGACTAATACCTGCAGATCAATACGATTTATGTAACGTCTTGACTTCCACTCACAAATCGCCACTTAGTTTATTAATAATAGTTCAGCCCTGCCCACGTGAAGGATCACAATGTGCATGTTAACCGCAGCACTGTGATCAAGGCCAGAATGAGAGATCAGAGGGCTTTCTATCTTGATTAAATCTCGACGTTGCAAAGATTACAGCGCATGGGAAATGCACGGGGTTAACCGAGCGAGGTCAGCGCCACCGACTGGAAATGAGCTCTTTCTCCAACATATTTCTTCGAGTTAAACCCTGATCAAAAGAATGTTAAAGTGAATCCAACATGGTGAGTACACAGCCAGCCATCAGCAGGCCCACACAGCGACGTCTGTCTCTCCAGCTCTGTGCTTGCAGGTGTGTTTTCATGGTGCGTATTAAATACGGGGTCAGAAGTACAAATATGTTCTACATTGAGATCCCAGATCTCCTGCTTTGGCCCAAAGGGGGTAAAAAAAACTTCCTCCTGACCTCCACTTCACTCCTCCACTTCTTATAGGAGGAGCAGTCACTCTGGTGCCGTGCTGCCCTCTGCTGGTCGCAGCCGTCACTGCAGCAGAGCCGCCGCCTGAGGCCTGTCAGTCAGACTGCAGGTTACCTGTCCAGCTCCTGCAGGACTTTTATAATCAGGGGACTATTACAGGTGACAGGTGGCCAAATCAACCCCGACAATAGTTGTATAAACTGTTGTGCGTTCCTCTTCACATGAGCTTATGTGATATGAGTTTAATGACGTTCTGCAGACAGCTATTAAAATCATTTGTGGTGTTACTGAGTGTGGTGAGCTCCTCCAGAGCTGAAGCACAGGCAGGATTCACCTCACCTCTTTTTATACGTCTGAAACTGTTTCATGTTTTCTTTTGTGAGGATTTCACCGTTTTAATGCCAGGGCTCGCCCCCCCAGTCACGAATGTTCCACCAAGTCCTCTCGACACTATTTGGCAAGATCGCTGCCTCTGTATCCTGGGCTGAGTGCCACACACGACGATTGTGACTAGTTTAAAGAAATACAAACAGGCCAGAGAGTTTTTATACTCTACTAGACTACTAACAGGCTGAGCCGGAGCTTTCTCCAGAAACCATATGTCTGGACATGTGAGGCTACTTTCATGATGCAGATTTGGGTGAAAGAAGTGATCCACTGTTGTCTTCTCCTTTCAACATAACCTTGGTTGACAAGTAGAGTCTCCAACATACTTCATGTCCTCTTATTAATTATGCAACAACAATGCAAACCAATGAACACAAAGCTTGAGGAAGCTCGTGCAGACATGTGACTGTATTATTTTCAGCTCTGGCAGGAAGAGGATCAGTCTCACTGCAAATACGTAGAGTCACATGACCATGACGCACGATGCCGCTGATAAAGGACACAAAACCCTCACCTGTGGGGTCATTTTCTTCTTGAAATGATAAAGAAAAAAGGTTTTTACAGTGGCCTACCGTACACTTTCCCGCCACACAGAGAGAGGTTTCGTTCTGCCCACACGGCGTCCCATCGATCACCCTGTCTGACTGTCGCACGTAGAACCTGAAGCCTACGGCCCGACAGTTCAGCTCACAGTGCTGATCCCCAGGAACTGGAGGGAGATGGAGACAAATATCCAGGATTAACATCAGCTCCATACTAGTTTCTCTATAGTCTCAGAGGATACAACTGCACATACTAACATTAGATTCAACACTTAGTAAGAACACACTGAGTAAACAGCGAGAACTGTAAATAAACATTAATATTTTAGTACCCGTCATAGTTATGAAGACTGACATGAGTATTGTTATAAACATTACTGCTATTATTCTAATTTAAATTGACACACAGACCCTCAGACAGTTTCCCAGTCAGTAATAAATCCCATCATGTGGAGCGACATTATGTCACCGTGTTACTAATACAAACAACACACAGGTCTACTTTCTAACCCTGCAGCTCTGTTCTATTAAGATAACAATATTCATGGTCGCTTCGTATCTCCACCACTGCTCTAACTTTGAACATAGGTATAGTTTAGAAATAATGTGTGTTTAAGGGCCCTTCAGAATAATTCAGAAAGTGGATAAAGTGGTTCTGTGTTGTTGAACCTGGGCCTGAGCTTTACATATTTGGGGTTTTAAGTGACTGGTAGGTACAAAAAGTACTGGTGCTGGTCCAGTAGAACAGGCTGCCAGACTCCATTGACAAAAACAGTAATTTTACGTCACAGAACAGAGGAGTTGTTGGTCTACTGCTGCCTCAATCTGTTAGTTTGTTTGTCTTGTTAGTCTTGTTACACAAATAACAAGAGTGTAATAATAAATAAAACACAAACAAACTGACTGATCGAGGCAGCAGTAGACCAGCAATTCCCATGTCCTGTGAGGTAAAATCCCTGTTTTAGTGAATGTAGTCTGGTGTGTGTGCTGTTTGTGGTTAAACCAAAAGGATCTTCCAGGTCTCACTTAGAATAACACTCTGAGCCTGTCAGTGGATCAAACAAGCTCTTTTAGTGGACCTACTGTGATCAGGTGCAGTTGTCCCAAAGGATCACGTTGCAGCCATTGCAGCCCGTTTGGTGGCTGCTGGCTGAGGTGATCTACTGGACCAGTTCCAACACTTTCACTACCTACCAGTCACTCACACACCAGGGTATGTATAGATAGGACCCTGGTTTGAAAATACTGGAGTTATCCTTAAAAAGTAAAAACATCATAATGTCCCATTGGGCAGAGCTTCAAATCGTAGCACAAACAATAAAATCCTCAAATGCTTGTTTGAAACCAGCTCTTTGATTTCAACAAAGATTTCCTGTTTCATCTGACAACACAGAAACAGCAGAGAGCGGCCGCAAAGGATCCCGATCCCTGCTCTTCACATCTTTGTTCAGATGCTTTATCAATTAGATACACTATAAGCCTGAAAGCAAAGTATTTCTTAAACAGATGTACAAGAGCATGTTTTTAAGCACTGTTCAAGATGAGTGTCAAATAATCCAGACCGAAGCTCATACGAGTACCTGAGGTTATTTAATCTCTACATCTGCAGGACCCGTCAGTCAAGGCTGCGGGACAAAGACGAGATCTCTAAATCCACGTCTGTTTGACAGGATATTAATTTGGAGACTGTTATTTCCATTAGCCGTCTCAGAGAAATGACAGTTCAGGGGGTGTTTTGACTGTTGCCTGGATACAGACAGGTGAGCATGGTCACATACTGCAGCGCTTACATCACAACACACCTTTAGATCATGTGGGTCAGAGGGCAGTCAGCTGAAGATGTCACTGACAGTGAAAACATACGATAGATGGTGAACTTTTCAGGTCTGGCTCCCGACTATCTCTGACATCTGAGCAGGACTCAGCTGGCTCCACAATTTCTGCCACATCTTTATGGTCTCAGAGGGGGAAGCCTACTGACTCTGGTGATCCCCAGACTTTTACTCTAGCGCCACAGTGAGGTTCACATCGGTGGTTTTGAGTGAAATGTTGATTGGATTACCATGAAAGTTGGTACATTCATGTCCGCCTCAGGATGAAATGGAATAACTACGGTCTGCATTTACATTTTTTCCTCATCTGCCACCGTGGCGGCCACTGAACACTCCTACTGGCCAATAAAATGTTTTTGTCTGCCACTTCTTTAGAAAACTTTAGAATTAGAAAAGAAGTATAAAAGTTGAATATAACATATAACCTTAACCTCTGACTATTGGAACTGCTTTTTAAAAACATTGTGTCTTTGGCAGGTGCAGATTTTATTCCTCTATTAATACTTACAGCAAGTTTGTGACCAAATATCAGCAAAATAACGATCTTCTCTCAGCCAAAATACTACAGCAAATTCATTTAATCCTTTAAAGTTAGTTTTAAAAGAAAGTTAGAATAACATAACGTGCTTGTACACATAGACAGAGCCTACCCTCAGTGAAAGGTTCCCACTCGTACAGTCGGCCCATGAAAGGCTGGTTGTTGTATGAGGAACACTGAACAGCCCTGATGTGTTTGCTGGATGGAGGACAGGCCTGTGGATGGTCCACACACACACACACACACACACACACACACACACACACACACACACACACACACACACACACACACACACACACACACACACACACACACACACACACACACACACACACACACACACACACACACACACACACACACACACACACACACACACACACACACACATTTATTTTCCACGACCACAGGAAGAGTCCAACAGGTAAATCCTTTTGTGAGTGCAGTGAGCTCCCATTTCTCTTTGTCACGCTCCGTCGCCGCTGACTGCTTTAACCGTTTTCACCCTCTGCTCGTAGCTCAGGTTTTCTTTCCAAAACTAGTTAGACTCCAGTATTTATGAAGGCTCGCAGTGAAACTCAACCTCCCTGACATCTCTCCATATCTCCTTTGTGTAAGCAGGCTCCTGGTCTGCTTTACTTTGCTTCAATGCCTGTGTCATCACACACCAGAGACAATATACACAACCGCACACTGTTTGAATTTATGTCAATGCACACAAATGGATTCCTTAATGCTCGTGTGTTACAGCTGGGGTTTAACTGCCAAGGTTTCCTGGGCCAGTGGCTTAAAAATATTTCTTTACTGAAGTAGTCCAGTAGAAAATGTTCAGTGGAAATATCAGTAATAGATTTAAACTCCACTGGAAGTTTGGCCACAGGTACAGTCCTGTTCTTTTGGGGTTTTTGTCTTTTCATGAGTTTGTTGCCAAAAAGAAAAATACAGAATAGAGAAAAATATCAAATATCACCTTTAAATATTCTATTCTGACAAAAAAAAACCACATGTGAACTAAACTTTCAGCATTACAAGGTTAATGGTTCTTATTCTATTCCTGAGCAATTCTCCTTTAATCAGGATCCGTTAGATCACTGAGGACTGAAGCTCACACTCAGTTGATGTTGGAGCTCCACATATCATGAGTACATCAGGATCTCTCACTACTGACCAGCTCCTAAAAACACTGCTTGCTTTACAAACACTAACATAACGTCACAACCTGAGCCGAGCTTAGCAAAGTTAGGCACAGTAGTCAGACTCATTTTATTATCAGCTGTTAATAGGAACATAAAATACTCTGATTGGACTGTTATTGATTCAGATTCAAATCTTCTGGCTGTGCAGGTTAAAGCCATAGCAGAAGAGAAAGGTCGTCCATTTTTATCTTTTCCTCCAACATTTGAGTTTATGGAATAAGAATAGATAAATACTAAAGATATGTGTGTGTGTATATATCAACAAAAAAATATAAGAGAATCAATAATAAACCAGAACAACACCAGCATGCTGAGAAGAAGAAGGAGAAAGTGCAGCTTTGCCTACATTACTGTTGCAGATCCTGTAGTGAGCATGCTCCCCCAAGCAGAAGGAAGTTGGCAGGGGGCTGTAGGGTCTCTCCTGCTGCTGCGGGGGTCCGGGCGTCTGGCTGCCTGACTGTACCTCCTGCTGGACCTGAGCCTGGTTGGCCGAACCAGGCTGGTAGAGGGGGGCCCAGACCTGGTTATTTTTGGGCTGCTGTGCCCTGGGCTGCGTGTAGGGTCTGCTGTTGTAATGGAGACCGTCGGGGGGGTCCAGGATGTTCGACCTGTATCCACCGTGGTTTCGGTGGGCATCAGACGCAGGAGAGCGTCTCTGTCTGTGGGGGCGAGCGGCCCCCGAGCCCTGGCCCGTGTCCGTCTGCAATGGGGCGACATAAGGAGCTCTGCCGTAGCCGTACCTCCCCGGGATGATGTGAGTGACCCTCCTGAAGACACAAGAGTGAGACTGATGACTGTGCACTAGTTATCACATAGGTAACTGAATCCAGCTACTCATCGTGTGTAATGACTACAGAAAACATCACCTGCTGACCCTAATAAAACCAACCAACAACATATATTTGGATTAGTGTCTGCTTTAATTAGGGATATTTAGCTAAATTTCCTCTTTTACTGAAGAAACTATCAGGGCCCTTCATCCAAACTAAGACTTTTGACAAGCGTCCAGATCACAGTAGCAGAATCCTGGGAGCTTTTGTCGTCATTTGGCTCCTTAGATTCCAACTCAAACAACCCCCCATTACTCAGCTGTCAGAGCTATTTGTTTAAAGTCGAGCACAACAGGAAGGAGGTCACAAAGCTGCCAAGCGCAAGCCGAGCCTTTGACTCCATCCATAAAAGACTAGCTTTCCAGTGGAGGGCAGTTGGATGGCCCACAGTCGTGGCTCCAAAGAGTCACTTTCACACCAGGCTGCTCAGCATGCAGCCCAGCCGCACCGGCTCTTTAAGGACTCACAGGTCCCGACAAAGACAAGAGCTGCAGCGCTGAAACAGGTCTTCATTGGCCATTATGGTGCTCAAATTACTTCTAAGAAACATACAAAGTTTGTTCTTTCTTTGGTGCTTTACGTGTAACGCTCAGGTGAAATAAATAAATGTGAATCATAATAAAGAATATAACAGATAATGACTATTGACACGTTTATTTGCAGAGCACCTTGTGTCAGAGGCTACAGATGGGTGACAATTAAGGGAAAAACCAGCGTTAGGTGTCTTTGGTCTCTAAAACTGAGCAGGAAGGAAGTGTTCCTCAGTCTAAAACCATCGAAAACATAGCTCCTAAATCTCCCATGGGAAGGCCGCAGAGCACCATTAACACTCCATGCTCATCGAGTCCATGTACTGACAACTGTACAGTGGCATGGTGTCACTTATCTGTATCTAAACAGGTGGAAGCACAGTGGTTGACTTCAACACCACGCAGGAGGATGCTGTACCTGCGTCCACTCGGCCCGGTCTGCTTCTCCTCCCTCAGCTCTCCTCGGCCGCTGCTGTTGGAGGATCTGCCCGTGTCGCGGTGCAGAGGAACCGTTGGCCGCAGGGCTGAGATGACATGGCCCGGCTGCTGGGGCCGAACGCCAGCTCTTCTGGAGGGGTGCTGGGATGGAGTGTAAACAGGCAGACAGGGCCTGCTCTGCTCTTGTACCCCTCTTCCACAGGTCCGGGAGCAGGTTGACCACGGCCCCCAGGCGCCCCAGGAGCCCTGAATTTCTCCGTGCTCGGCCCTGAACTCCTGTTGGGGCTCTGCCCTTTGAGTAACCTGCATGGAGATCAAACAGCCACAATTAGCGACACCACAGAGCGCAGAGATGCGGGACAAAGTGAATGCCAGGGACCGATGGAAAGCGTCCATCAACAAGACTTTAATCTCCCCAGATCACGGTCTTGTATTAAGGTTCAAGTCAGTGACCTCATCTCATCAACATGACTATCCTGCCCCTCCGCCTCCTACCGCTGTCCATGAAACGGACCTCTGTTCACAGTTATAAAGCCCTGATTTGGCTGATTAGTGGGTGTCTGTTAGTGGCCTATCCCCTATTGGCTACCTGCTTTTCTCACTGTTGACTCTATCCCTCTGTGCAACTTTGCCAGGGACATATTAGCAGTGATCACTGCACCCTCTGTTTGAGGAACCTGCCAGGAGAAGCCCTGTGCCAAGCCGGCATTATCCGTGGAGCGGCGTGGAAATCCTGCTCTTTAAGGAGCACTTTGTCTCCATTCAGCGCAGCCTCTCTGGGCAAACACATGGCTGTAGTAAAGGCTCAGCTGCCTTTGACTTTTAGTGGATGGAAAGAGAATACAGAAGCAGTAGGGAGAGCTGGCAGGAAGTTCTTCTCCTGTCAATCAGCCTGTGCAGCTATTCAGAGAGACCTCAGCCCCCCCCCCCGCCTCTTCTATCCTGCTTCAGCCTTTGTAACTCAACGCCACTGTCATCTCCCGGGTCAGCCACAGGTCACACAGATGGACCTTCAGTAGAAACACGTGGAGGCAACTTGCACCGACCCCCTCAAACCTGAGCGGGTAGTCGATCTGTCAGTCAGCTTCATCCACGACGTGCACCCACTAGTTTCCTCCATGCGGCTCCAGAGGTCAAGAGGTGGTTTGCTGACAGCTGACATGAGCCCTCGCTGTTTCACTGCAATCAAGAGAACTTTTCACTCACGCTCTCAGCACAAGTTTACAGATTAGCACCCTGGTCAGGTTCCCCCTGGGGATACTCTCACTGTGTACATACACTGGAACAGAGGAAGCAACATTTATCACTAAGTGTGGCGCTTGGTTATGGTTACAAGACACAGCCGTGCTTGACATCTTCCACTAGCCTGTGCCAACCAATGTAATCAGACCGATGGATAAAACGACAAAAAGAAAAGAATCCTGCACGTTTTCAAGGGAGGTCTGTCGTCGTGGGCACGAGGGGGTCTAACAGATCACACGTGTTAGAATACACATTCTTCCTTTAGTCCAGCTGCACCACACAGGCTGCTCACCTTCCTGTGGTCTGCTGTGTGCTGGCAGTCCAGGGGGTCTGTCCAGAGCGCCAGCAGGAGGACAGAAACCCTACAGACAACAGACAGAAGGGATTAGTGGGGATCCTGGGAGTTTTGGTAGAAGCATTATTGGTTCACAGTGATGGAAAGAAGAAATACTCAGATCCTTCTCTTAAGAAAAAGTACCAATACACCAATGAAAAAATGAGTTAAAGTACACAAGTATTAGCAGAAAATGTACGTAAAGGGTGACTGACATTTTTAAACCTATTTTTTAAACATATTTTGGTATCTAAATGACTGAACCTTTGGAATTGGTCCAGTAGATCACCTCACAATAACATAATCCCTGTTTTAGTGAATGTAGTCTGGTGTGTGTGCAGAGAACGATATAACGGCTGTTTGTGGTTAAACCAAAAGGATCTTCTAGGTCTACCTTGCAGCTTGTTTGGTGGCTGCTGGCTGAGTTGATCTACTGGACCAAAAACTCAACCAAAACATGTATAACTTGGCCCCAGGTTCATCCTTTAAAGTACTAAAGTAAGAGTACTATCTTTGTCCCTCTGACTGAGACGTTTAGGAAAAAAACATCACTGTTCAGATTCACCTTTAACAACGTGTTGTATTTCAAAAACTTGTTTTATTATCCACTTTATCTTCATCTGAACAGTAATAAGAGCTGTCAGGTAACTGTAGTGGAGCAGAAACATTTCCCTCCAAGATGTAGCTGAGTAGAACTGTGAAGCAGCTTAAAATGGAAATACTCAGTATTTCAGTGGATGTACTTTCCACCACTGTTGGTTTATAAGCAAGAGCACGGGTAGAGGAATAGTCCAAACACCACTACACTGAGTGGTTGATGGATAATGAGAGAAGGAGACAGTTCCATAAAAACAGACAGACATTTAACTAGAAATGAGTTTTACTGTGGCTTTACCTGACCATCCAGACACTGGCCCCCTGCATAGCTGCTGGATTCTTACGGTTGGACGCTTAAGTGAAAACAGAGAAGTTTACATTAGCATACGCCTGCAGTGCTGACATTTCCAACACAAATGGTGTCTGTGCAAAAGCAGTGGAGGGACAAACTGGTCCACAGAACAGACTCCCCTCACCTTCACAGTCTGGCATAACTTCCCAGTGAGCAGCACCAGACTGTAAATGATACCTCAGCACTGATGGCTGCGTCTGTGCGCCATAAATATCCAACAATTGTCCACATCCTGACACTTTGTCATTTGCCACCACATCCCCTCGAGACACTGACTCAGGGAAAAAATAAAAGGCCTCTCCTCACTTGACCATGTGAGTTGACCTGTGTGACCTGTGGCTCCTAATGAGGGAGACCCCCTGCTGAAACGCTGCTGCTCCACTAGACAGCAGGTCTGAGGTCCGGTGAGGGAAGGGCTTTGACCCCTCACCCCAGAGCACATAACTCAGCCCTACTCTGCACCTCGTCTAATTTAGGTTCACTGATCCAGACGGGATGTCCTGCACACTCTGTGTCCAAACCGGGAGAGAAACACTCAGACTGATGGGAAACAGAGTTCATAAGATTCAAACATTACAATTACTATCATTATTACACTATAACAAAAACAACTTTTCATGCCGACCTACCTGCAGCTCACTGATGCGGGTCTGGTGAAGAACTTGCTGCTTCACTCTTCACTTTCTAACCGCACTGAAGCGCTCACAGATCCATGTCCAAGCGCAGGTATCCTCATGGTCGGAACATTAATCCAGGTGGGAAGGCAGCTCTCCCCTCCGGAGACTTTAAGCCATGTAAGTCAGTAAATGCGCGCCCAGAGCAGAGAGTCAGATCCTGGCGCAGCAGACGGTCCGGACCATGGCGACTCCGGTGGTTCTGCTTTTACGCGCGGTGACACGGAGTGACAGAAAGCTGGAAACCGACGCGGCACTCAGAAAACTTCTTCTTCTGCGCCCCCTGCCGCAACAACCACTCTGTGTGTGAGTGTGTGTGTGTGTCATTAAAATATGTATGTCCTCTCCTTTCCGCACTCCGTGAGTGGCGCGCTCGGATGTGTTTGCTCTGCTCCTCTGAGCCTCCTCTTCCTCACTCCCACAGCTCCTTATTGGAGCCACAGGCAGGTAAATGTCCTCCCTCACCAAGTGAAGTGAAGCCAGAGCTCAAAGCTGCACCGAGCAGCTGCTGGTGGACACAAAGGGGACACAGAAGTGACTTTAACATGTCAAAAACCCAGAAATCCTGACTTCTGACATGGATTCAGTCATTTAAGGGTCCTGTTTTTCCACAAACGTCCTGTAATGCAGAAACAAAGGTGATTTGGCTGCTTGGTGTCACTGCTCTCAGCTGACTCCTCTGTTGGCTGATGGGTGAGTTACTGATCCCTTAAGAATGAAGCTGACATTTACACTGGTCCATAATCTACCACAGAGCACCTTCACCACTATTCATCCACTAATAAGTCACTTTAAAGGATCAGGGACATCATTGTTGCTACAGAAACTGTGCCTGCTGTGGTTCGTGTTAACAGGATGTTATGTTCACTGGTCTGTTGTATTTGTGTTGTTAGTGTCTATTGTTGTAACAGTGTTAATGCTGCACTCTTGGCCACGTCTCTCATGGAACAAAGACCTTTTACCCCCCCGCTAAAAGGCTAGAGAAAAATGAAACATGATTTGTGTGAATGCCTCCTAATTCATCATGTTAACTTTGAAATTGTATTCATGTTGTGGATTCTTTTTATTCCTAATGTGAGCACGCTTGTTATCATATGCTTACCATCTACAGCCTACAGCAGGATGGAGGCGCAAGATTTGTCTCCAGGCCAAACTTCACCCTGTAATAACTGTAAACTTGGTGTGCTGCTCTCTTCAGCGTGTTTGTTTAATGTGACAGAGCAACAGAGGGCCGTGCCTGGTTCAGTGGTTTACACCACACAGTGTGACATACAGCGAGCAGCTCATTACAGAACAGCCTTTGTGTGTTAACATGCCAACCAGCCTGACAATGGCTGCACTATACAGCCAAACATCATCTTTAAATACTGCTGAATCTACCAGTGAGTGTGTGTGTGTCTATGGATGTGTACCTACAAACACATCCGCTGCTGCTGGTGTGTACGTCAGTGTGTGAACCTGTGAGGCAGCTGCTGCCTCGTAGATATTGATGCTGCTCAGGAATTTGCCTTTAACTCCAGTGTTCCCAAACCTTTCACCGGCAAGCAAGCCTCTAATTACAGCATCGTTAATGAACTTACTGTTCCGGATGACCTATTGAAGGCCTCTGTGGACCAGATCTGGAGAGGGGAGTCGCTGTTGTTTGACATTGGACAGAACTATGCATTGACTTGCCAGTGGACGTGCTCTAGGCTGAGATAAAAACCTCTCTGTCCACACTTCAGCAGAGCAAAACATCACACAGCATCACTCCAGTCGTTCAAAATCAAATGACGGGTTAATATTATCTCACTTGTTTGCACTGAAGGTTTATTTGTTTAAAAAATACTTGAATAAACCAGCCAGACTTCAGCCCCGCTGACTAAACTAATGTCCTCTGACTCACTGTACAACATGTTTGGTTTGTTGTAGATTTATCAGATTTTCCGCTCCTTTGAGTGAAAATGTGATTTTGAACCTCCAAACAAATAGAAAGTGGTTTTAAATGAAGCTTATCTGTTGCAGTGCATGGCTAACACTCAACAAAGCACTTGGTTCATTCCAGGAGAAACTAATAGTTGGTCCTGTGAGGTGGAACGATTTGGCAGCCTGGTCTGCAGACGAGACAAAAGTTGTTCAGAGGGTCGAACACATCAACACTGCAGCCTCCAACCCGCCGCTTATCAGGTTTACAGCTCGTCACTGACCTGAACTATAACTGTGAACGTGATATTGCTCCACTGTCGTCTTTTGGTAAATTCATGTTAGTGCAATGATGCTGCCGTCGCTTCACTCACTCTTTTCACTCTAACCTCCTCTAAAGCTGGATGAAACCAGCTCTGGTAGGTTCTCTGGGGGTTCTCCACAAGGATTCTGGGAAATGTGGGTCACATCTAACTGGAATAATTACACAGAATTACTTGTGCATCCTATAGTCCCCTCACAGGCTTGCAGACAGACGAGCACAATTTGCCTTTTCAATACCTGAGCTCTTCCTGGCCGATCTCCACTGTGTGTTGGCAGAGCCGAAGATTTGTCACATCACTTTCATCTGTGACGAAAGAGTTCAGTTAACAAGTTAGATAAAAGCCATTTTAACGAACACAATAATTCAGATGAACTGAAGCAAAATGACAGGACGGCTCCATCCTACCTTCTATCAGCGGCTCAGCCTGCTGCTGCTGGTGGTGTAATGGTGTGGGGGATATCTTCTTGGCTCACTTAAGGCTCCTCAGTACCAGGCCAGCATCCTTTAAGCCCCACAGTCCACCTTGACTGATGCTGACCACGTCCGTGCAGTGTCTCCCACTCCTGCTCCTGCTCCTGGGGACCCACTGCCCTTCATGTTTTGGGTGTTTTCCTGCTCCAACACACCTGACTCCAATGAATGGGTCATTATCAGGCTTCTGCAGAGCTGGATGACAAGCTGATCATTTGAATCAGGTGTGCTGGAGCAGGGAAACATCTAAAGCACGGAGGGCGCTGGGCCCCCAGGAGCAGGAGTGGGACACGCTGCTTAATGGCTGCTTCCTGCCGGATGTCAAAAGGCTTAAATCATCTCAAGCTGGTTTCTTGAACATGCCAATGAGTTCACTGTACTCAGATGGCCTCCACATTCATCAGATCTTAATCCAACAGAGCACCTTTGGGACATGGTGGACCTGCAGCCACTGCGTAACACTATCATGTCAATATGGACTAAAATCTCTGAGGAATGTTTCCAGCACCTCGCTGACTCTAAGCCATGAAGATTTAAGGCAGCTCTGAAGGCAGAAGGGAGTCCAGCCTGGCACTGGCAAGGTGTACCTAATAAAGTGACCAGTATGTGTATTCACACACTGATGAACTACCTTTCTCTCCAAAATGCACACAGAATTAAACATTTAAATAGATCAGTTTGTCCGGTCAGTTACTATAAATGGTTAATATTACGTAACAGGATTAAAACTTCACAGGACACTTAAATATGCCAACGTCCAAACTAAAATGGCTTGATTTTAGAAAGCAGTGAAGACTGGAGGAGCTACTTAAAGCTGGCAATAGCTCAGAAAACAAAAACCTAGAACTAGTAGAAAACAGTAAACAGGGGCTGACACATTGGCTTGTATAAATAGTATCGTACTTTATGTTCATAAACTAATTGTCAACAGTATACTGAGGATTTTACTCTTCTAGCAGGGTGAGGCTGTGGATTCCTTCAGATCAGAAGTGTTTTCTCCCCCAAGCGTGGACATCAGGTCATCATCTTATCTGATTTTGAGGTTTCTTGTATGAAAAGCTGAAGTTTGGCTTGAAGGCAGCACAAGGGGGAAGCTCACAGACCGTAAATATACATCGTTCCTCATGCACTGACAGTCACCCGGGCCTGCAGCTCTGGCTTCACTCTCTGCCAAATATGGGGAAAAAATGTAAACATGAAACACGAATGCCAATAAGAAGAAATGTAAAGCACAAATGTTATTTATAGCAGATTGATTGTGGGTTATTACTCACCCAGACATATGGACTTCATGTAAATGGGCTCAGCCTTTTTTAACTGTGGGGCCTCAGGAATTCCTGCACTGTCTGGACTTCTAAAGGTTTTCCTGACGATTGGATGCTGTTCCTACTCTCCGTCTCTGCATGTGCATGCTGTCACCAGTCACAGAGTTCCTTCAGTCCGCTGGGACTAGACTTCTCTCACAGCATTGACAGTCAGAGTCCCATAAAATGACAAAATGTGTCAGCACACAGCAATGTTGTTTATCAGAGCTGCTCAAAATAAACTCGCTGTAGCTTTTTGATGTTTGCACCGAGAGGTTTCTCCTCAAAGCAGAAAATCATGTTTGTGTGAGATCTTCAGGGGACAGGTACCCCATAAAGCCACACAGGAAGCTGTCATACTTCATGTACATTTGTAGGTACATATTCAAGGTAGGCATTTGTCTGTGGCTGCTAATTCAAATGAACCATTATTGTGATATTTAGGGAGACAAAAAAAACCTAAGCTGGTGGGAGTTAAATAAATATGAGGGAAATCTAGGCCACAAAATCTTGAGAAGATTAAACAATTAAGTTCTAATGTTAACAACTCACACCCCAAGTATATGTGTTTACTGTGTGTGTGTGTGTGTGTGTTTTAGTACTGAGCTAAAGATGCTCTTTTACACAACTGTTTAAAAATCTGGTTTGGATTCAGTGATGATGAACATTCACAGAAAACAACAACCCGGCACTGAGAGGACGCTCATTTAACACACACTGTGATGCTCTTCTTCAAGTCAAATAGTCAACAGCGAGGCGGTGATCTCCAGTGGAGCACATGACACCGGACAGCAGTGCCTGTCATATCCTTGGTGTGTGTGTGTGTGTGGAGGTGTCACTCCATCCATCTGCAGTTCCTCCTCCAGGTCACTGCTTTTTTCCGCTTCCACGCCTGATTAAATAAGGGTTCAGAATGATTCGGTCTGAGTGAGGGGAGCAGGAACAGGTGGTGAGAAACGGGTGAAGCCTCAGCGCCTTCAGGGACATTCCAGTGTGAGCTCACACTACCCACAGGACCCTTCGTGGCTTCTGGACCTCCAAACACACACACACACACAAGCATGCACACACACACACAGCGTCTGCCTCATGGGGGGCCAGTGTGCTATGAGGTGTTGATAATTCAAGTGTAAACTGCCTGAGAGAGCAGCCAGAAGAGTGGAACTTGAGCACTAACATACTTTAGAGGTGCTCCCTGAGGCAGATTTGTGATATTGGACTACATAAATAAAACTGTCATGACTTGACTTGACATGAATTCTTCATTCTTCCGTAGACAGTTTTCTAGGAAAAAACAATCATGCCAACCATGTACCCACAGTGAGTGTTAATACAGAATCGTTTAATACTAAGTACAATACAGAAAATCAGTGGTAAACAAAGAAAAGTTATTGTCCGTGTTTGTGCCCGTCTTTTCAGGTCAGGCAGGAGAAGGTGAGAGATCGATGCATGAAACAAGATTTAAGACACAGAAAAATCATTCTCGTCTCGACAAAAGAGACACCGGTCATTTTCAGCTGATGACAGTCACGGTGAAGACGGGTCATTCAGAAGGCGTTTAAAGTGCAGACGATGCTCTGTAGGGACCACAGCGCACCGCGAGTCAGTGAGTGAGTCTCTTTAACTTTCTTCATGTATGTTACAGGTCCAAACAGTGAGTTTTCAGTGAAAATCTACATTCAATCAAGATGCATTTGTCGTGATAGTTTCTTCATATATCTTTAAAACAGCCTACATCCGTTTAAAGAGAGAGCTTCCCACACAGCAGGGAGACACACCCTGCAGTCCCCAAAGACTTGAATAACTGAGAGTCAGTGATAAGCTACTAGGTGATGATGTGTTATAGATGGAGTCTGAGATGAGGCCCTGGAGGTGCCCAGCAAAGCTATGTCCACGTGTGTGTGTGTGTGTGTGTGTGTGTGTGTGTGTGTGTGTGTGTGTGGGCTGAGGAGTGAACCTTTGGTCCCCGTCACTTGGTCTCAGAGAGCTTTGCAAGGCTGGCTTGGCGAAAGGCTGCTCGGTCCCTCATCTCCAGCACACAGTCCCTCACCATCTCTGCGAACATGGAGGGCCAGAGCTTGTGGAGAGCCTCACCCTTCAGATTGGTGTCTGACGCCCTTTGGACCAACTCCTGGAGGTACTGCTCTATCATGGCAGCGCGCTCCGATGACTCCACAGTGCCCTCCTGTGAGGAAACCAAGGCTGAATCAGTTGTGTTGATTCAGCTGTTATAAGTACATAACACACAGCCACGCAGACATCACTTGTTCATAGCATAAATTCACTGTTGTTATTTTTTGTCGTGGAATAGTATAAAAAGCTGAAATAGTACTGGCCTAATGCATTCATCGAATTAAAAGTTGTACTTGGATGTGTCCAGCTCTCCACCAAAAACACATTGAGGCCGTAGTAGCTCAGCTATGCTGTGATACTATACTGTGTTCAATTCTTGGTATTGTAAGTTAATGGAATTTTTTTTTATTAACATAAAACTAGAATTACTAATCACAGTTGACATCCGTGTGCGTCCAGACAGACACGAGATTAAAGTCACTCACTATCCAACCAAGTGTGAAATATGGTCACCACCTCCTCTTCTGTTTCGGTGTTCAATAACGGCTGGAAACGTTTTTTAGCTGTTAAACGTGTTTTGTGAGGTCACAGTGATCTTTAACCTTTGACCACTAAAATCTAATCAGCTCGTCTGTGAGGCCACGTGGATGTTTGTGCCAAAACAGAAGAAATTCCATGGCGGTGCTCCTGAGATATTATGTTCATGAGAATGAGACCAACCAGAGAATGTAATGCTTTCAGCCACAGCTGTCGCCTGCGTGGGTGCATGAAAACCAGCACTGACCTCAGGGCTCTCTGCACTGCAGTCTCTGCTCGGGTAGTTGAACAGCGCTCTGCTCAGGCCTTCTCCCAGGAGCTTCCCGTTGTCTCGCAGCTCCTCTGGACTCAGCCCCGCCCGCCGGCCACGTCCCTCCAACAGGAACTGCAGCTGGCGCTTCCTTCAGAGGGAAGACAGACAGAGCGGGTTAGACACAGAGCGAAGACACCAGTGGCAGAAAGCTGTCCTCTGATTCCCATCCAACAACAGCCAGTGTATCGAGGAATACATATGAATGCATACTGGCGCTTTAAGTTCACTCTTATCTCTCAGCAGCAGGATGTGGACACGTATAAGAGCGGCAAAGGACTTAAAAAGTGATAAAGTAAACAACATCAAACGTTGCTGTCTGTCAGTATGAAATCTGATGTGATACACCACTGCACCGACATGTTCTACCGGCCGGTGCCAGGATGCTGAAATCGTCTTTTCAGAGGAGGCTGGAGGCAAATATTCCATACAAGAGAAGATAGTCTGCAAAGTGTGTGAGCGTGCATTCATGTGTGTGTCTGTGTGCCAGTCACACATCAGGCTGTGTGTGTGTGTGTGTGTGTGTGTGTGTGTGTGTGTGTGTGTGTGTGTGTGTTACTCAGGAACAAAATAAGTGTTGTGTACAAGTTCTATTTGTTAACATTTGTGCAATTGAGTGTAAACATCCCGGCAGTCTGATCAGATTGTAAGAGTCCAACTCAAATGGTTCATGTGCAAACGATAGCTAAGAATTCACTTTTCCATTTTGTGTTTGAGCCAAAAGTTAACACGATACTTTGGCTGCTGAATGAGATCCAATGAAATCTATTTATAGGTCTTGTGCAATACGGTTGTGTTTTGTAAGATACAAGGTTTTCATGCAACTATAGCATTAAAGGGATAGTTTGAGTTTTTCTGAAGTAGTGCTGTGTGAGGTGGAGCCTCCTAAAAATGCTCTCTTCAAACCCACCAGGCTCCATTGACAAAAACAGTCATTTTACCTAAAAGAACACAGGAGTTGCTGGTCTACCGCTGCCTCAGTCATTGTGTGACTTTGGTGTTTTAAATGGTTCGTTTGGTTAGTTCATAGTTCATAAAATTACTGTTTTGAAGAGAGCATGAAGCAATACAGTGATTCAGTCCCCCGTCAGAAAGGCTGTCTGACAGCGATGTGAGAGGTGAAAACACTCTAAATACATCGTAAACTTAAACTGATTTTCTTTTTCTGGTGTCTAAAATCCGTTTTAATGTACATCGCTTAGCGTCTGTGTCGGGACTCCTGCCGGCTTCTCCAAACTGGAGGCGTGCCAACCTCCATCTACTGTAGGAAATACACTGATTATAGAGAGGGACCTCAGGCAACCACACTTAAAAACATCTGAACTATCCTTTTAAGCATTATAGTGGGTGAGTTCGCTTCCACGGTAAACAGTAACAGCGTCCTCATCAGCTCAGCTGTGATGTCGCTAGCTCAGTGGTGCTAGGTGAGCGAGCAGTATCAAACTGGAAAATTTGCTGGAATATTATTGTTGTTGTTTACATCCAGCGGTGTGAGCAGCACAAGCCTCTCATCCCTGAGTAGATGTGTGGTGATGAAATATGAAACTGCTAATTTCCCTAATTATGTCCATCAAAATGGAAGTTATTTAGAGAACTACAGCGGGGTCAGAAAGTCTGAGAACACACTGAAAATCAGTTCAGTACTAGGAATAGTGCAGAATCTTCATTTTAAATGTTATAACGCTAGTGTTTTAAAAGTGTCCTCAAACTCTCTGATTATTTCCTGGTTTATGTGAAGATATTGGAGATCTTCAGACTTCTGGACCCCACTGGATGTGTGCTACAGATCTGGCGACTTTCCAGCCTTTAGAGAAACGGTAACACTGTGTGCAGCCTCACAATTTAGCCCTTAATGAAGCCACAAAGAGATATTCTTGTGCGTGACAAATTCAGCAGATTTTTGCTTCGCGAGGACATTTTTCTTTTACCAAGAGTGATAGTCCTAAAGAGCTTTTGGCTGAAGAGAGAGAGAGGAATGTTTGTGTCCAAGTGCCAAGTACCCACCCTTACCCTGAGACACATTCTCCTGGCTCCTCGGTGCCAGGCTCTGTCTCGCTGTCTCACACAAATGTGAACACGCACACACACAAACGTATACACGCTTCACACAGGCAAGCACATACATGTACTGCAGCCTACACACTCACAAGCTGTAACTCACATTCTTGGCATGTTAAAAAGAACAACATACACCGTCTTGGACACAGCGCACACCTCTTATTAAAATGTAGTTAATGTCATGTTGTGGTTAAGTGTCTGGCATCAAGTTCTCACCTGGACTCCTCTAGCAGCAGGAGGAGCCGGCAACGTGGAGTTTCGGTGGCTGCTATGTGACCCAGTGTTCCAAACACACGCTCTGCGGCGATCACATCATTCATGGTCACCTGAGGTGGACACACAAGCGAGAACTGACACACGACGCAGCCGACCAATCATCAATCAGTCATCAATCACCTTCTGCTGCATGTGTATCTCTACACCAACCACAGAGGTAAAGCTTCGCCATGGGTTGTGCAACTCTGTACTGTGTTTTATCTGAGTACATTTACCAGGTGCTGGTTGGGGTGAGACATCAAATAACAGCTGGCACAACATAAACAAGACATATGTTTATGTCTTACGAAGGCACCACCCTCATACAGCTGGTCCTCACCTCCTGGCCATTGATCCGCTGCAGGTTGAAGTGGTGGAGGCGGTAGATGACGAAGGAGCGCCACAGAGCCAGACTGACCACCGGGTTTCCCTGTGGGTGGACGGTCAGCTGGTCCAGACGCCTCACCTGAGCCAGGGCCGCCAGCTGGGGCAGACGGCTGATGTTGGTTTCCAAGAAGATCAGGTGCTGCAGACAAAGCAACAAGCTGGTTTCAGAAATGGTGGAACTCTATAGCTGCTGTACATTTGCTCGTGACAGGGGTGGAGTTTTATTTCTGCTTTCAAGACACTGTAAAGTGATTTGGATGAAAATATCTCATATTAAAATGTATATTTAATGTAAAGAATATTATTTGACTGTGTGACAGTTGGCTACTGTCCAAGAAATGAACATTGACAGGCTGACCAGAAAAACTTAACTTACTAAACCAATGTTTTCTCTTTATTTTTCTGTTTGGAGGCAAGAAGAGTTCCCTGCCAACATACACACCCTTCTCTCTCTCTCTCCGTCCCCAGGGAGACCTAAGGCTGAAGTTGTTTGTATGAGGTACTGTAGGCACTAGATTTAGTCCCCATCATGACCATTGGCCACTGCATGAACTCTTTTGTTTCCCTTAGAAATCGGTGCTGTCTTCACCACAGCACTCTGACAGTTTAGTTATGATGACAAATTAGGTTGGGAGTAGCTGTGCCACAAATATTTCTACTGAGGAGAAATGGATGTTTTAGTGCGGGAGGCTCAGAATTACCACGACTGGAGATCCAGCACCTCCAGCATTGTGCAGAGGTCATGTGATGTGTGACTAGTTTGGAAAAGAAACTGTACATCGTAGTAGTCTAGTCCCAAAAAGGTTGCCTTTGAAATGGTTAAATGGATCAAACAGTAATGACGAACAAAGGCTGTTTGGCTATGACCGGGAAAAATGTGAACTCTATTTCTTTTTCTTCTTGAGGAATTAATGTGAACGTTACCCCATGGCTCATTGTGGTATGTGGATAGTGGCCTCACCGATAGATTGGGGAACTTGACCCTTATTCGCGGCAGTGTTGGTACAATGGCGTCAAAGTTGATGTAGCGGAAGGTTATTACAGTGACAGCACCAGCAGTTTGAACTCCCCAGCCCCTCTCCAGGGCCTCCAGGGCTCCGAGTCCGAACAAACGCAGGGTGTCTCCATCCAGCTCCGCCAGGTGACTGTCAGAGAGGGACAAGCTCTGAACGCTGCCGCTCCCTGCCTCCACCAGCCTGCGTAGCATCCACACACACACACACACACACACACACAGACAAAAACACTCTTTGTTAATCAGTCCAGAAATGCTGAATGCACAGAATGTGTTGCCATGTGAAACCTGAAGAATATCTATGAGCCAAACGTGCTTGCAGTGATTACATTTGTTTGAAAAATCAGGCGTTGCTCCGACAGAAGGAAAGAGCAGCGTCGCTACAGAACACTCAGTGGTCTAGTCAATGTCCTATTTGTCTTTCCTAATTGCTCTCCATTCTCCTATACGACAGCTGAAGTGCCCTCCCCTGATAAGAGAGTCGTGAGAGTGGAGAATCTGGGCGAGTCTCAAGGAGACATAATCTCCCTGCCTGAACCCATGTGCTCAGCCCTCTGGGTCTGCTGACACTCAGGGGACTTTTCAGCATAGCAGGGCATCAGATGGCCACTGGCTGCACGCTACTCAGCACTGATCATTTTGGGTTCAGCCCGCCAACAAACTAATCACCCCTATTCATATTTCACACCCTCTCAATCTCGTCGCAAACAGAAAGCCATGGTGATTAGAAGACTAATCCTTTGATTACTGAACTCTAATCCAAGATTCTTGTCGAGACTGATTTTTAAAGAGTGCGTGTTTGAGAAGTGAAGTTAGACTCAGGGGCGGAAAAAGAAAAGGAGATGGAAAAAGGGCAGCGGACATAGTGGAGACAGAGAGGTGCATGCATAGGGAAACAAAATGAAGCTGTACTGTAACTGAAGCTTCTCTGAAAAGGCCTCCTTTGTTGTGGGCACAGTGAGACTGATCCCCCAGAGGCGGCTCCTCTCCAACCAGAGAGACAGTTTCCTCTCCTAACTGAGCAGCAAAGAGAATTTGGAGAATTAAACTGGATTATCAAAGGCCATCTGCAGAATGACAGGTATTCTGCAGTTGATTGGCCAAACACATGAGGAGGGCCGTTTAAAGGAAAAACCCACTGATGGAGACACAGATCTGCTTCTGCACAAACTGATGTTGACAGAGTTTGACTGTAAGTTTTCTCTCATTAATGTATTTTTTGTCCTAGATCCAGATGCAGTAGTAACTTGTCCTAGAGTATTTCTAACAGTTAACCCAATCATATTGAAATCAGTTAGTTGGCGGTGATATACTGTCAATCAGAACTGCAACAATTATTTATACTTTACTTTTATATAGATATTTGATCTTCTATCACATAAGACAAAGAAAGTCATCACGAGTGAGAGACAAGGGAGGAGAAAAGTGAAGACAGTGATGGTTGTCAGAGGAGGAACGAGACTCCACACTGACATCAGGTTCTTGGTGAGTGATACTTTGGCCTCGAGTCACTTTAACTGATTTATTCTTGTGTAAAAGACGGGTGAACGGTCAGGTGCCTCAGGAGACGGCAAAGTGCAGGACCAGTTTAGACCACAGCTGTTGGGCCTGTGGGAAATGTTCTGTGTGTGTGTGTGTGTGTGTGCGTGTCTATGTAAGTACACTGTGTGACGTAAGTCGTCTTTGAGGCTGTAGTTCAGTCAGTTTTAATACATTCAGTTAGTCTTAAATGCCCTTTGGGAGAGCTACGGCCTCACACAAAGGCCACAGAACACAACACGTGGATTAACGCTGTAATAATGGGTAATACAGCATAAACCATCATCAAATCTGATAAACCAGTGACTGGTGAATATCACACTGTATTTCTATCCAGACACATCACGTTTACATGATTCCTCAATGCACCCTGTCTGAAAGCCATTCTTGATGTCATGGGGGTGAGCCATATTATTTCTTATTATCATTATTAATTCATTTATTTTAAGAGATATGGTGTGGCAGTCACACTCCGACCACCAACTCCGACTGCAAAATCCCCTGAAAGAATAGAAAGCTTTTCCCCCATTGAAACTATTGCCAGAACTCCCAGAGCTGACGTGGGCAATCTGACAGATGTGAAAAGGCCTTAAAATAAATGGATCCTTGCGATGAGTGCCACTAAGATGACTGTATTCTTCCAGATAATGAAGTGGGTAGTCAAACAGAAGGAGCTGTGACTAAGTAGGTTTAATATTTATAAGTAGTTAAGAAATGTTAAAGTTGCAAAGTCTCAGAGTCAAAAGTCAAAGACGACAGACACCAACATTCATGCTGCTTCGGGACTGTTTTTGAACCAAAAGCCAGACAGAGGTGTTGACACCACTGACAGGGTGTGGACATTGGGTTGCTTCTCCACTAAAGACTAATTCTATTAAAGTGGAAGGACGGTGACCCAGGCTGCTTCTCTGGGGATTCAGATGGACTTACTGAACAAGGAACAGCAGCCTGCCTGTTAAAGGACTGTGATAAGGGGCCTGGAGGACCACATGTTACATGTTTGATCATGTAGTAAATAGTAACTTATTACATTTAAGGCTTGTTAATGTAATGCAACCCTTCTCCCCTTTCTTTTCTCGCTCTGCGTGGCCTGTAGGAACACTTATTCTCTGATGACTTTTTATGTCTCAGGAAGTTGCTTCCTCTTGAGAAGGCTTGTATAAAGATGCATACAGAGAGGAAAAACTGTCAATAGAAACTCTTAGAAACAAAAAATAAAGTCCAAATACGTCCTGTTGCGAGCACAGAAACATGGGACTTGGCCAGCAAAAGACGGGGCGGCTCCAGACACTGAAAGGCAGTTTAATCGTGGGGATACGCCACGCCTCCGAGATGTAGGATCGCCAAAGGCAGTAAATCAGGAGGAGTGGGAGATGGAGCGTAACATGTAGATAAGTCACATAAAGAATGAGAACAACTTCTGTGCACCTGGAAGTGAGCCACTAACACACACACTGCACTGCGCCACGTTTTGTTCCCCCATAACCACAGCTGAAAGGCTGCCAGGTGGCCCCGAATCCCCTTCTGACATGAACCCAGCGACTAACACCGGGGAGAAGAAGAAGAAGAAGAAGAGAACAAGGCGAGGAAGACTGAATAAAGAATCTGTCTCAGTTACATAGATCCTGCTCTGGTCTATTAGACTCTGGATCTAATTCAATTAGGCCCATCTCACTTAATCCTGCAGGAGTTTTAAAAGGAACATCAGTCATCTCTCAGCAATTTAATCCCCCCAAAGACATGTTTGTAAGATACACATGTCTCCAATTCACTACAGACTGGGTGGTGGTGACGCTGCGTATGAAACATCACTCTCTGAGCTGTCATTTCAAAAGAGCATTATCACCATTAAAAAGTGAAAACGAGTGGTTAAAGTGTCTCTGCGGTGCAGCTGGGAGGCTCACTGGGTGCTGCGGACCGTTGTGTTTCTACACACTTTCCATGTGGTGCTTCGGGATTTCAGGTTTCATTTCGTTAGTTTCTTTCTCACCATTGTGAAGATGACACATTGATCTATGTGCCTCAAAGACCACCTGTTCAGGAGCTCAGCACGACTCTTAATGAAACGAATGTATGAATATCACAAAGGCCTTTCCATCCAAAGGAACACTCCCTCCTCTCAAAGCGCTCACACTGGAACAAGCAGTGACAGTAACAGGGACACCATCGTGTTTAATGTGCTTTCAACATCCACTTCAACCTCGTTCTGATTTCTTACCAAACTTTAGCTGCTAATGACAACCAGAGACACGCCATCTTCATCATCATCTTCATCGTATCAATCTCACTTAAGTGTATTCTGAAGCAGTCTTTTTTTACCTGCTTTGTGATACATAACATTGATTAGTGGAAAATGTGTTTCTCTCTCAGTCTCTGAACAGTGGGGGCATCTTTGGCAACAATGCAAACAATTGCAGAGACAAACATGTTGTATTGAAGATAACATAGATCCCCACAGCAGATCCCTTCATAAGAAAAAGGTTCATTTGTGTCAAATAAAATCAGTTTTCCTTCTCAAATCGATCTTCATTTGAATGATCCCATAACGATTCATAAAATCTTGAGATCAATCTTTTAATATACATTTAATAAATAAAGCTTTAACCCTGTTGGTCTCACTTTACAATCCCTCAATAGATCAATCAGTCAATTAAATCAGGTGACCGACAGGCTGACAATATGACAAACTTAGACTATGATAATAATCAATAAGATATATAGAAGAGAGGATTTTACAACATAAACACAATAAAATAGTGAATAAAATAACCAATATATCGAATAAGAATGTTCATAAGCAGTTTTCTTGCAGTTTATACCAAAATCTACCAAAAAAAACTGAACTGAACACATTTTTTCTCCAATAGTCAGAAACATTGTTCTAATTAAAGATGTGTTCAAGTTGTCTCTCACACACATGCACACACACGCTGCCCAGACTGCCCCCTGAGCAGATCCAGATGTGTGGATGTGCCAGGTCCAGACCCTGACCTAAATGAGAAACCAAGAACCTGTCCTGGAGTAGCAGGATTATGGATGAGCTCTAATAAACCATGCAGCGTCTCGTCAGGGTGCAAGAGAATAAACCTCCTCCTGCTGTTTGGATTTCCTGGGAATTCACACCCCCGAGGACCCGATAGTCCGTGACGTCATGCACCAGTGAGGCAAGAGTGTTGATTCACAGGCCTCAAAAACAGTTCATCCATCATCTGCCGCTTCACGCTCTACACTGTGGAGGACGCTTTAATTTTTTTCAGCATCTAGTACTTCAGCAGCTATCCGAGGTCATCTGGGCTCCACTGTGCAGGCATTATAACTCTTCAATAAACCCACACACCAAACGACGTTTAAACTTCCCGCCTACTAAAGATGCACACAGGTACTTTGAGGATTCTCCCCTTTCACCCTCGAGCCACATATGTTGTTTCTCTGTCATGTTACTGGTGGTTTCAGGGTTGGTAAAGTTGTTGTTTTGTCATTCAGTGCAAGCAAAACGTCCACCTCAGAAGAGAGTGGCAGACTGAATGGAGTGAGTCCTGTTCGTCACCACAACCTGTTAAACCACATGACTGCAGCTATAATGGATCCTGTAAAGGAGAGCCATGGCTTTTGAGGGATTGCGCTTCGGGGCCATTTTCATATCCTGCAGCAGGAAGGAAAACGTTGCTTTGAAACATGTAATAATAGCCCTTGACACAGCCCCCACTTTTATCTCAGCCTCCCCCTCATAACTCATCCAGACCTGCACCTCAATCTGTGTAGGAGAGCATATGAGAGCAGCACGGTCTGTTGATTTAGAGCACGTCCAGCATCATGTCATAAACAGTGGAAGAAGAAAACTGTCCTCAGACATCTTAGACATGCAGGCACTGATTTTACCAGAGAGCTCACAGATCCCCCCTCCCACCCCCTCAGAGTAAGTAAAGGGGTCACTAAAGAATATTTCAGGAAGGGGTTGATGCACCAGCTGCTGCAGGGACCAAATCAGGACGGTCTCTCTGCACGTGTGTGTGTATGTGAGAGTGTCTGTCTGTCTGTCTGTCTGTCTGTACACCCTTTTTTAGTGTTACTTCATGTAAAATCGCCTTAGGGGAAATTCCATTCTTCTGATACAACAGAGGAGTTACAATGGTGGATATCTCAATCTGTTATCTGTTAAATGCTACGAGGGAAGAAGTTTATGCAATCTGTCTGAACTGGTCCTTTACTTAATCATCACTTTGGGTCTCACAAAGTTACTGATCAGTGTCAATGATGTCACTAATCTATTGACCAGGGGACCAATAATAAAATGTCCAGGTAATGTGACATGGTGATTCTGAATCAATAGATTATTTCAACACTTGGACAAACAGGATAAACGTCTTTATACAGGCTTTTAGGTCTTTAGAGTCACTGCCTCACATTACATGGAAGCTGTTGAAATAAAAGATGCATTTTCAATAAAAGTGTTTACAAATAATTAGTACAAAAATCCTATCTGCCCTGGGTAGTAATCATTTCTGGTATTGATCTGGAGTCACTGGGTTGCATTACATGGAAGCTGTTGAAAAATTATATCTTTTTAAATGATTATGTAAAACAAATTAATGACACAACAGCGATCAAGATAAGTGTTACAAGAAATCAATAATATATTTTTTTACTTTACAACAGGACGAATATACTGTGTGGCAGACTATTTTTAACACACACACACACACACACACACACACACACACACACACACACACACACACACGTTTGTCTTACTTTGGATCTCGTGGGCTGTTTGGACGGCTGTTGGTGCGGAGTCTGTTCTCCGTTCCCCCTGACGGTCGCTCTGGTCCTGAACCCGGGCTTACCCGTCTGATGACAGACAAAAAACACACAGAAGGTGGAGTTACTGCCTGAACGTCAACCAGTCAAGTTGGATTAGAGTCACCAACTCAGTATCCTAAAATGACCTTTGACCTTTTGGATGTAAAATGTCATAATCTTATCCTATTAGACTTAGATTTGTTTGACATGTTGACATAATTAGCGTCTGAGTTCTTGAGTTATGGCTAAAAAGGTCACAGTGACATTTGAACACCAAAAGCCTTCCTGAGATATCTCATTCAGTAGAATGGGACAGATGGACGTATGGATAACCATAATACCTCCATCCACATCTGCGGAGGGATAATAAAACTCATCATCAGAGCAAACACTTCTAGCAGAACCCTCCCAGATGAAGGAGTCAGGTTCAGATTAGAGAGGTTTACAGTCCAAATCAAGTTTGACTTCAGATGAATCACAAACATAAGAAGGAATTTCACAGACTCTCTGCTTACTAATTACAAACACACAGAACAGGATTAGAGACAACTGCATCATTCAAGAACAGCAATTATTAAGTTTATCATGCAAAAAAAATGAGATAACAACTGTGAGCACCTGGTGTTCCTTCTTTCTTTTTGCCTGTGTGAACCACAACATTTGAATTTAGGTTAATAATAGGTTAGGTCTAATGTTCCTGTGTACAATGTGGACACTAAACACACCTAGTGCAGTTTTTCAGATATTTGGGATCATTAAAAAGCCAGTAGGATTTATCATCTGGGGGCCATGAATGACTGTTGCACTACTGGAACCACAAGTCACACAAAGCACAAGTATCTCACCAGCCAGTGACTCTCTTAGCTCTACAGATGAGCCCTAAAAGGTGACCTCGTGTTCTGCCGACGTGGGCCGTACCTGGGTTCATCTGGAGAAGGCTCCTGAGCCAGGCCATTGGTCTGGGCGGGGCTGTGGGCGGGGCTGTTCTCTGGACTAACGTCTTCTTTAGCACCGTTGGTTGGTGGCAGCTCCAGGCAGGCCCTGACGCCCTCCCACTGCTGCGCTGCATTACGGATAGCCAGACGCCGCTTCTCCTTCGTTACCACACACACAAACAGAGGACAGAGACGGTTTCAAGTGACAGCTCTCTGGAGCAGCACACAGGGGGCGTACATCGAGCTAATGGAAGCGCTCTGTCTAACTTGATATAATCAGAGGCAAACTTAGATCTGAAACTGTAACCGTGCGTGTCGGTCCAGTTAATTTGTGTGTGTTGGTCCAGTTAATTTGCTTCTGTCACTGCAGCATTCTGATTTAAGTGCATCCGGCACTTCTCTGCAAGAGAGGAGATTTCTGCTCCTGTGCTGTGTCTCACTTGTTCTTCCCTGGCCAAGCTGGAGTTTCGATATGCTCAGTTATGGAATGTGCCACTCCCCGATGCAGGGGTGAGTCAGTATCAATTCACCGTGAATCCTTCACCCTCACGAACTCCTGGCTGCTGCATTCAATATAACATTTTCTCAACGCCGGGGATTAGCAGGAGTTAGGTTACTGAGAGACAATGTGTTCTGCACAGAGACCATCTCTCAGCAAGAGTCACCACTGCAGCGCAGACACAGCAGGAGCACATCGATATACACTTTCTCTCTCTCTCACACACACACACACACACACACACACTGAAAAACAGATTCCCCTGTAAGACCATTTCAAGGAATAAAGTCTGATTCACATGCAGTACCAAAGGGCACTTGCTGTGGTGTAGTACTGGTGTGGATACATTTGAAAAGTCCATGTAAGCATCCAAAAAGAGTTTTTATTGGTCTACTAAGCTATAAATAAACACTCACATGACGCATACGTTAGATGAGACGTAAAGGGAAGGAGAAAAGGTGGAGAAACCTTGCAGCATATCCTGAGCATGACCTAAATATATTGGAGCTTTTAATCGTCAAATATGTTTTGATGGGTAAGCTGATTAAAATGGAAAGAGGCCAAAGAGGGTGGTTATTGTCCAAATACACTTTAACCTGGATCCTGTAATTATAACGACCTGATGTGGGTTAATACTGTGTATAAGGTGGAACATTCAGCTGATGGATGATATACTGTTTATCACATCATATCAGGAATATAGACTGTGGTGGATTTAGAGCACTACAGTATGCAGCACTGTGAGCCCTTGTAGCTGATGATCTTCTACCTAACAAGAAAAACTGACCATACAACACCCAGCGTGTGAACCAGAGTGCTCAGAGGACACTTGTTAGTCTAGACGCAGGCCGTCATTATGTACTGCCTGTATGATTAAGCACTAAATCCAGGCAGACAAAGACAACAGGAGCAAATCAAATCAAAGTTGTACCTTATGAATGGTCTGCTTGTGACTCTCCCTCTTCTTCTCCTCCTCTTTTCGAGCCTGTACACCAGCCATGCGCCGATCCTCGTCCTGAAAAAGATAGCTTGTGCAATCAGAGTGCCGCTCCATTCATGAGTTCTGAATTATTCAAGAGAGAGGGGAAACACAAAAGACACCGGCAGAAAGACAGCTCTCTACGCCGGGACTGGACCACTGTGGAGGATGGCGGGGACTCTCACACCAGCCGGCTGCATCACCGGATTATCTGTCTGATTTTCAGTCTCGGATCAACTGAGCCCAGCTGTTGGGGAAAGCCAAAACTCCCAGAATGCAATGCTGCCAACACACTGTGCATGTGCCAGCCGGGAGCTGGGGGATATTCAGTTGTGTGTGACGCTGCCTCACTCTGATCAATAGAGGCAGAAAGCTAGCGTCACTGGTGTGAAGGCACAGACGTCAGTGGACACAGATCAGGACTCCCGGCCTATACGTCGCTGCTTTAAATTAATTCTGAGACCAACAGCGTCTTATGGGAAAAATGGCCAAAAGTGCATTAGCTATTCTGTGATATTCAATATCGTTATTGATTGTTTTTAGCTATATCAATGTCTTTATTTGGGCAGCAGCCACATCGTCTATCAGGTTGATTATTCAGTCAACTGCAATGTTTCCAGTTTAATCACATTTTAAAACATTTAGTTTAGTTATTTCCTGCAAATGTTCCCACACACACATAATAGCTGTCTGTATTTATAGGTAAATATTACAATCAGAACGGGATCAAACGTTTAATTAGTCAATAAAATATAATGACTCGTGGCCAAATGATAATATCTTTAGTCAGAGACAGCTCCAGCCTTCTGTCTGTTATTTAGTTTTTTTAAATAATCCCAACAGTTCTGGCACATTTATCCCCACAGGAAACAGAGAAGCAGCATTTATTAATTTAGCCCCAAGCAGAACAGTAGTACTGTATCTCCTCATTTGCAGTATAATGTAATAATCTGTCAGCAGTCAGGCATAGATTTCATCTCAGATAATCTGACTCCTACTGACAGCACAGTGCACTGGGGGCACGTTTATTTCCAAATCAGTCAGAGGAAAATCTAGATGTTCAGCGGCTACTACGAAGTTTGCCTCCAGCAGTATCATGACACTGTTTGAAAAGAAAGAAACTCCAGTGTCTAAGCTGATGTTGTTGTCAAATCAAAACTTTCCCAATAGTAAACTTTCTGGAGGTAAAGCCGAGTGCCTGTTTCTGATTGACAGCTGCAGACAGTAGTTAGTGGGAGGGGTTTAATGGGCCCTGGGGATCACGAAACCTGACAAACCTGTTAAGGACCACATCAACCTTAAAATTCAAGTGAAAACATGAAAATTGTTGAAAATGGAGGGTTTTTTTCAGCCTATCAGCAGTATGTTCTGAGGGCAAGGTGTGTGGTACTCACAGATTCCTTTAAAGTACATGCTCAGACCTGGGTGCTCCCTGCTTCACAGCCTCTAAAAGCAGGCTGATGTTTGACTGCAGCACATTGCTGGCATGCTATACAAACACAGTGACTTCATGGCCTATAATCATGAGAGTAATCATTGCTTTGTTAGACTGGATATACATTATGAGTATTATAAATGCTTAGCTTATAGTCCTGGCTCAGTCACTGATGCACATTGCCTCTGATACGTAGCTGAGAACATGATGAATGCTACACCAAAGTCAGAGAACAAAGCCTAATGGGCAAGGCATCGTCAGGACATACAGGAGCTTGGAGATGGCCCATTGACAGTGAATGGGAGGCCACCCATGTGGGTGCATCGTAAGTTTGTTTTCAACAGTGAAGTCATCAAGTTTATCATTAATCAAGTTCATGTCAAGTCAAGCTCAAGAATTAACATGTACAGTACCACCAAGAACATACGCTCAGCTAGATAAAGGTTTGGGCCACTAGCTCAACATGGATGTCTGATGGAAACATGACATCCTGCACAATTGTGAGCTGTCACGTGGCTTTACGTTTGTCAAAACCATCCTCTGTGCTGTTTAATATGTTTGATAATCGAAATATGGTATGATAAAAGCTGCCCCATGATGTTCTGAATGCGTCAGAATAAAGATTATCTGAATACAGTACGTTTCAAAAAGCTAATGACCACAGCTATGACTTCCACTCATAAACACACAGAGTGATCGGAGTTAAAGAGCTGGGCCTTACTGTGATGCGCTTCATGTCCAGCTGTCTCAGATGAAGCACACAGCGCAGGACGGCCTGCTTGTACCATGTCTCCAGGGCTACAGGATTCCCATCCAGCGTGAGCTCAGAAAGGGAGCGCGACTCTCCGAGGCAGGCTAGCTGATCGAAACTAGACACAAAGAAAGGACAACAGGGTTAAATGTACACAAACACTTGCTTTACAGTGATACAGAGGCATGATGGCCTAACTAAGTATTGGAAAACCTGAGTCATCCAGCGGGTAAGTCAAACAAGACAACTTCCCCCATCTGTGCTGTGAGTCTTTTTAATCTAGGCTTGTATTGACAGGATGGAGCCAAGCTAAAAAAAGAAAAAGACATGAAAAACGGGTAATTTAGCAGGCGCACTGGCAGCCTGACATTACTCAGGGGGCAATGAAGAGAGAGAAACCCGCTACACTGTTAATATCACCCTGTGGCGAAGGGAGACATGAGAAAGCCCAGTCATGCTATGTAAGGCAGTGGAGGTTCTATCATTGCTCAATCGTGATAATAACCTTGATGATTAATATGCCTGGAAATATTCATGAACCTACTACACCGCACTGTGCCTGATCCTGGCCAGAGGTGTCTTTGGATGCAAAACAGGGTCAAATAATTAACCTCTGATGAACTACTAAAGTAGAGTTGGTGCTCTGACCAAACGTCACCATTCATGTGGTCAGAGTATTACTTTCTCTCATGTCTGAGTGAAAGTGGGCACAGCTAGACCTCCTCTGCACTGGAACATAGAGTGGAGATACTATAGGTCTGACACTATCATCAGCCTAACACATGCAGTAACCAGTAACCAAGGGCATTTTATTGGTTATTAATTACCAATACTTTGCTTGATGTCATATAATTACCTATAATAGACACAGTTATATTCTAGAAATGATGAAGAGGACGTTTTTCACAGTGATTGTTGAGAGTTGAGAGTTCCCACTGCTGCTTGACTGCCACTCGTGCATCTTCTGTAATTGTTGCAATCATAATTACAATGACCAATGCCGGCCTCTTGGGTACTGTTACTATGATTAAACCGCTCAGTCACAGCAATGAAGCATCTACATGCACCTGTGCCTGGATGCTGTCAAAGGTTCAGTGAGAAGTGGGTACCAGATGTATTTGTGCGCTGTGCGTGCAGGGTGGGGTGTGGCTGAAAACTGTGTAGTTTCCAAATTGATCAAGCGCTACAATCCTTGCACCTTTTTCTTCTTTCTTTCTTCTTTACTCACTTCTCGTTATCAGGTCGGCTTTGCTCTGGTTTGATAAGGCGTCTAAGTTGAAGCTAAAGTAGCTAAAGTCAAAAAATGCAATATTATGATAAGAGAAATACTAATTGCAAAGACTAGTGTGGGATTTTTTTTTGCTCCAACATCCTCCACTGGGCAAACTCACTGCACCACATAGACGAGTGTGTGCTGTCTCTCTACCTAGCAACAGAGCACAACAGTTCTCCTATCAGCCCCAACAGTTTCAAAAGGTGCACACACCCAGCTCCTACACTGCCATGGTGACCATCCACTCAAAAGAGTAGTTTCAATTAAAAGGCTTTTACCAAAAGGTCATAATAGTAATAATAAGAATATCAAGAAGGATACATGTTATGGGAATTAGTTGAATAGCCACGCTGTGCTTAGAGTACAGTGTCAGTTCATGACACAATAGCAGTTTAACCTGATTATTTGCTGCCTATTTCTTCGTCACGATTCTGTCTGTGACAGCCTGTCAGTCTGATACAGACTCACACAGACACTAGAGCAGCGTGGCTGGCTTTAGACGTCAGGCCACATCCATCACAGCACAAGGTGACCACTGTGTAGTAAAGGAGGCCAACTGAACACTGTCCCACCCTGAACCCCACATACAGGCACCTCCTCCAGGCAAACAAAAAGAAGCATCCACAGTGAGGGGGCTGTGCTGCTTTTGATAAGTTAACTCTATGACAGGCTACAGATATTGGAAAAAAGTGTGTAAAGCAGGTTGACATTTGCACTAAGCAACGAAACACACCTCTCAGTCATTGTGCACACCTTTACCTAGCAATGCTGGATTCACTCAACCTTCAAATCTGTCATGAATTTTCCCCAGAGGTGAGTGAAATTCACTTCTGAATAACCTTAAAGTATTAGCTTAAATAACAGCATGCTAATTACTAACAAGAACAAATCCAGGTTGCTGTGTTCTAGGTTACGAAAACTGCCCACCACAGCAGACCTGTATTTGTGTGTGTGTGTGTGTGTGTGTGTGCATTCAGCCTGCAGCGTGTTGGCCAGGCCCTGCCAAGAGCCAAGGGAGTGGACGTGGAGCTGTCCAGCCGCTGTCCCTGTCCCTGTCCCTGCCCTGCGGGGAGGAGGGAGTTAAGCGGTACAAGCTCTTACCTGGTGATGTTGTTGCAGCTGAGAAAGAGGCGCTGCAAGCAGGGCAGGCGGTCCACCTCAGTCTAGAAAGAGAAAGAGAAAGAGAGAGAGGGAAGAGAGAGAGATGGAGGGATGTGAAGAGGAGAAGGTGCTCAGGAAGAGGCCACTGCATCGTCACTGCCGTCAGAGCTCTGTATCCCTCTCCATTCCCTCAGTCACCTTGCAGCTCTCGGCTCCAGCATACAGCATCCTCATCCACCCTGCGCATGCACACACACACACATACGCACACACATATACAGCACGCTGCCTTGTCTGCACATGGAGAGGAGGGGGAGGAGAGAGAGAGAGAGGGAGAGGGAGAGCATGAGGAGGAAAGGGGGAGGGGAGAGAGCGGAGTGTGTGCTGCGCTAATGCAGAGATCCCCTGCTGCAGGAAGCTAACTTGAAATGCTCACTGGAACACGTATACATCCTGTCACACACAGTCTGAGCAGCTGGCTGCTGTACCTCGTCACACAAGAACAATAGCTGCGGTAGATTCTGCGGAAACTGACCAAGATGGGGGTTGATTCTTCATCAGGCAGGAATCAGCATCAAAATCAATGCAGAATTTAGTGAGGGGGTGGGGTGAGGAGAAGCAGCTGGCCAGCTGGCAAGCAGAGGAGGACACACAGGGACGTAGGCAAAGTCACAACCACCGCGATTTAAGCTAATTAGATGGCAGTGTGGGAGGAAATCACAGTCAGTAGTGTCAGTGTCTGTGCTGTGTGTGTGAGAGGATGGCTGGCGCTGCACATGCTGGAAGCTGAGAGGACACTCCCAGCAGCAGTCTGACGAGCTGCGTCAGCATCCGCCCATATTGCAGCCACCGCCTCGCAGCCTCCTCCAGAACTGTTGCCAGTCTCTGCTCCAATGAGGGACCAGCCAAGCAGCGAGGCTGTGCTATCTCGCCTGCAGAGATCAGCACAGCAATGCAGCACACAGTCTCATCATTTAGAAAATTCCTGCAACTCCCATCTACACAGCCTTATAAATATAGCACACAGTTACTCGTCCTTGTTTCATTCTCACTACAGCACAGGACGCCACATCAGGAGCACTGCTAGAGAGAGCCTGCAGTGTCTGAGTGGCTGTTGTGTTGAATTGTTTGATGCTTTATCTATGGAGTCAATAGAATGAAATGATTTCAACCTGCAAATCTTCAGTGGATATTTAGCAGGCAGAACTCAGTAGCTTGGTATTATTACATCTGAGCCATTTGATGTAAGTATCTGTTCATATCAGGCGACACAGGTGTGTAATATAACTGAACCGGCCAATCACACGTCGCATTAAAACTTCAAAAAGGTATCAAGTTCCGACATCCAGCCCAAATCAAAACTCACACAAATAACCACCAGCAAAGCAAACATTGACTACACATGCCTCCACTTTCTCATGGTGAGAGTCATTTAAAGTAGTAGGCAACTGGTGTCCTATGAGCAAAGAAGCCACACAGCACCAAAAAGAGGCTAAGAAAAGGTGCTACCTGTGCGCTTAATAACTGATAAGGCTGGGGGGGGGGTTACTTTGCAATATTACAATGTGTTTTAATACAGGCATTAGTTGTTTTCCCAGCATAAAGCCACACCAGGTACATGAGTGACTGATTCTCAAGCATTTTCAAGGTGCATCTTCAAGCTTTTCCAGCATTTTAGGCCTAATCGAATTAATAAGGCTCTCTCCGACTTATTTTACTTCAAATCATCTAAAAAGCGAATGAGCCCTGGTTAAAGGCTCCCTGGTGGTAAAACAAAAACGCTTCTGATCTGCGGAGCCGCTAATTATGAGTTTTATGAGGACGTTATGAGGATGTATTCTGAATAAATACATTATTTGCATGAAGACAAGGAATGCTGGGATTTCTGTGATATTGGCTGTGTACTGCTCTACAGTGCTCCTCATGAATACAGGGGCGTGCTCTGTTCTTTACTGCTTTTAAAAAGCTGCAAGTCATGCTATCCAGTGCTAGCTCAGTCTGACCCTCCACCACACTCCCTGAGTCTCTGCCTGTGCCCGTCCCTCTGTGGATGCTGGCGAAGCGTCAGCCACTGCACGCCGTCTGAGACTAAATATAGCAGCCCTCTCTCAGACAGGATGATGTCATCACTGAGCTGATGTGGCGCATAACAATCGTCCACCAATGTGGTCTCTTTCAAGAAACCCGATTGACTAGAACCAATAGGGTGACAGGGTCTGATGTGAAGTTGGGTACAGCTGTGTTGCTGTCTGTGTGTGTGTGTGTGTGCACCAAAATGCCTGCGGGCGTGTATTTATGTGCCTGTGTGCCCGTGCCTTCACCTCATCGCGGCTCCACCCTCTCCTCACTGACAGTTTGCATGTCTTCAGTTTTCACACTCGTGCCGAGCTCTGGCAGAGGCGTTACTCCACAAACACAGAGCGACCTCTCATCACCGCTGTCTCTGCTGCACGCAAAAACACTCCACAGAGGAGCGTGAAAGCTGCTCAGACAAACACACAGGTGCACGTGGGTGCTGAGGGGGTTTCAAGCATTGTGAGCTGCTGGGTTTCGTGGCTGCTCTTTGAATAGCACGGACTTGAGGTGTGAGCTCTGCTGACACACAGCTGGCCTCAGGTATTGTGTGCTAGAGGACCAGACGATGTGAATTATACACCTGAACAGCACACCTACACACACTAAGGCTTTTTGCATTGTTACCTCAAAGAGGTGCAGTGAAAAAAGTTAGCTTGCTTTGCTTTACATTCTGAGGAGTTCAATTATTCACTGCACAGCCCTCTGAGGCAGCATGCCAATTTATTAGATCCTCTAAGTTGCAGATGTATAAAAGGTAAAATAGACTTATGTAATGTAATGAGCAGAGGGAAAATTGTGGATTGAAGAGATGTGATGAAGTTATGACCCCCCCACACACACACACACTCACACACACTGACTAAGGATGACTAATCTACGACAGAAACCAAACAGTATTGGAGATTTTTTACGTTTTCATCTGAAGTCATGCTTGACTCACTACTGGCCCCACAAGAAGACAAGAGCATTGGAAAAAACAACTCCTGCTAATCCATAAAGCCATTCTGCCTCTGGCTGATGCCTTTCTGCTGTCTGTTTTATCAGCGCTCATGACTACCCAGCTCTTCCAAACAAATCGCTGTTCCTTCTGCCAAAAATTTAAAATGCATCACTTACTGACAGTCGCAGGATCTCTCAGTGGAAAGACCCACCTGAGAGCAAGTGTCAACAGCAGAGGTTTTCTGAAATGGCTGCATGTTGAATCTGAGTTACCAGTTATTGAGGTTAAAGCTTTAGAGGGAAACAAAGTCTCACTTGTCATGGATTTATGCAGTTATTTTGTGGTTACAACTGTGAATAAAAAGGTGGATAACAACCGTTAGAGGGTATGAAAAACAACCACAGTAGAACTTACTGGAAGAGAACAGGTCAGGTCAAATACCCATGTGTTTAGATGCAGGGAAGGACAACCTAAATACTAATACAGTCTAGATGTGTCGAAGTGTAAGCCTACATTACATATCTATTTAAAGATAATACAGATAACAGATAAGGAAATATTAAACTAACTTATTATGAGTCTCTCGCAGCATTATTCCAGTCCAGAATTCCACTTTTCACCTGCCTTGAATGAAAGAGGAACCTGGACACCTGGAGGATGGTGATTTACTTGTTTCAAGCACTTGGCAGCAGCCGCTGCTAATGACAGAGGCTGGAGAATCTGCTGAGGGGAAGCATTTTTCCTCTCCGGTGTTATCAAATAAAAAATATTACATCCGATAATTAGGACTGGAAGTGGTTCTTGATCAGAACTTGCAGGCACAGGACTGCGAGAGTGACAGGAAACGGCTCAACACGACACAATGCAGGGTTCCGTATTTTCTACCCCAGAAAGCAGGAAAGGGTTTGGGGGATTTGCATAGAAATGAAGGGGCCTGTTTTGGCATGCACTGTTCTGTTTATCAGATTAAAACTATAGAAACCAAGGGGAGTGAATTTCCGTGTTTAGAATATCCAGTTTCTCTTTCATTGCGCCAGAAAGTCAGTGGGAGGTTGTGGGCAATGCGCTGCGTCTCCCTAGGTAACACCATTGAGATTCATTTCACCACAGACTTTCTTACAAAGATCCTATTGATGTAATTTCTGTTTGTTATTTTGTGACAGTAAAAACTGCTCCACGTGATCCCATAACAGAGGAAACAGTAACCATCCACAGGACCAGGTCCAAAGGAATGACATGAAGATGATAGATAAAGCACACCACAAGCACTTATACCCTGCGAGGAACATTTTTCTGAGGAACAGTTGACACGGTGCATGACTTTGTTTATTTGCTCACCAAAAGGCAGAAAAAATACTGTGAATGTATCGCCGGCAGCTGCCGGAGCTTCACCAGCTCACCTGAGCCGAGAGCCCTCCTTATAAACCACAAGGCAGCTGAAGCGTTAACAATCCGGGACCAGACCAGAACACTGAGCCACGACATGTGTGATGCATCGGTACAAAGTGATCAGATCAGACAGCTGCCTCCAAATAAATAATCAAATCCTGTCCGGCAGCAGCCAAAACCAAAGTCTGAAGTCCTCATCTGCTGTGTCCTGCACAGAGGTGTGAAGTAACAACAGTGCTAATACGTCCATTTAAGTAGCGTTTTCAGGTACCTGTACTTCACATGAGTGTATATTTTAGTGCTTTTTACTTTTTTCGCACACATTTGAACACAAACATCTGTGCTTTCGACTCCTCACATTTTCAAAACAGGCTTGTTGCTTTGTTTTTCATGCATTTGAGGGGAGTTATCAATCATTTATCGATTATTTTTTTATTTTGCATCGTTGCACACCTGCCCAAAATCAAAACTGATTTCCACCTGCATGTATTGGACAGTAACACACAGAAAAGATGGCCTCTTAGTGTGTCTGTCAGTGCAAATCACACACAGCAGACAAGACAAGGAGAGGGAGCCTCGGCCGCCAAGAGCACAGCATCTGCTGGATGTGACGTCCGTTCAGGGAGAACAAGCAGCGACATGGAAGAAAGTGAAGCAGCCAACATGGCCGACGGAGCAGATTCAGAGCAGCAAGAGATTCCCCATCTATGGCCTCATTTAAGGGAAGTGTAGTTTTTACGTGTATACTGTTACTTTACTTTGTGTTCTGTGTTCTACCCCACAGAGGGAGAGGGCAGACACTCGGTTGAAAATGGATATATATAAGAAGGAGTAGAAAAGTGAGCATGCAGTGAATAAAGAGAGAGAGAGAGAGAGAGAGAGAGAGAGGCCCCTCACCACAACAGAGATGCGGTTGTGTTGTAGGTTGAGTTCAGTCAAACAGGCCAGGCCCTGCAGCTTTTCCACTGTGGAGATGCTGTTTCCTGCCAGGTTCAACACTCGCAGCTCGCTCAGGTGAGACGTGTTTTCTATCCTGCAGATCTGGATGAACGACACAGTGAGACAAAGATTATTAAGACAATTATGTAAAACAGCAATTTAGATCATTCTACTGCAGAAAAGAAGGGGGGCAGGGTCAGCAGAGCTTAACACACAGGAACTGTATACATTCAGTGCTCACTCTCACATTCACATCATGAATTCACAGATCATCACAGGGTTTTAGTCTGCACACAGCTGAATGAGTTTGGGAAGCAAGAAAGCCAAAAGGCAGCGTGCTCCATTTTCTTCACAACGCCGGAGGCTTCTGCTAAATGGTACCAAACAGAAATGACATTTCCACTCTTCTCCTGCACCTCAGAGTGAACCGTTTCACAGCAACAATCTGTATCACTTGTGAACATCTGGAATGACTGATCCGCAGTCAGTCAAATCCAGCCATGACTCCTGTTTGACCCCCAAATCACAGCAACAAACAAGTAGTTGAGATGAAAAGATACCCAGTGCTCTCCTCTCGCCTCTCTGGGAGAGAATAGTTAGGGGCCCCTGTCATAATGACACTTAAAAGACACCCCCTGAGGTGCACACTGTACATGAGAGGATAAGGCCTGAAGGGTTCAAAGATTCTGTCAAGTATCTCATGATACTGTTGTTTTTGTAATAAAAGTTTGTAGGTGATGAATCATTTAATAATCAGATATTAAATGAAAAAGGTAACATCTTTAATTATGGTCTACAGTTCAGCTGCCAGCTAAAGACATAAAACCTTTGTCAGGTCTATTAGGTGTTACATTCATAATGAGTTGGCTTAAATAAAACTGTAAATTCCTTCATTTTTTGTCTTATTACAGAAAATACTTCAAATAAATAATCTTACTTCATATTCATGGTTTAAACAATCAGATAAAAACAATGAGTATTACAAAGATGATGATTTCTTTAAAACTGATTTAGTGTCTCAAACTTACAAAACTTAGAAGTAACAAATGTTTAGGGAAAACTAACCTCATGATGGGGTTGGTTTTCTTTGATGGTTAATAATTTGCTGTTAAAATAAGTAATAAGAATTAAAGAGAACCCCATTTTAACCAGAGACCTTCAGCTTCCCTCTGCTGTAGGAGCCACTGTTGTGAGATGTGTTGTTGACGAGGGATCCACATGAGAGTAAAAAGTGTGACAACAAACCCCGGACTCCCATCCCCAAGCATCACTGCACTTCAAATGTTAAATAGGTCAACTGGAAAAGAAATGCAGCCAAGAATTAAATAATGAAAAGCAGTTAAATTGGAACCATAAATAAAGGAGCAAGAGGGATTTTGAGCTCGTGTCTGAAAATAGACACTGTTGTCAAAGTAAGACCTGCAAAAGTTTCTACAGATCCAGTCCAACAGATCTCACAGGTTCTTATGTGTACAAATGATCACGGTTTTAAAATCAGTACACCAAAATGAGGGTTAATATGAACTTTCCTTATCAGTTAGAATCAGTAATCAGAGGGCAGACGGCAGGTTTCTCTACAGGTTTTTCCAGGTGTGCTCACGGTGTGTGTGCATATCCAGGTGGCAGCATTGTTGAAAGAAACGACAATAACCCGAGTGCATCAAGTTTAAACCCAAACACAAGCAGCCTGGTCTAATGGACACGACAGAGTGAGATCATCACGCTGCGTTCAAAGGCCTTCGTAGTAGTTGTCTTGTGGTGTCACAGCTGACGTGGATCAAACACTAACAGCACAATGACACCAGAGAGGAGCTGTGCTTGTGACAGGTGTCCCGTTCAAACATAAAGACGGAAAATGCATGAATGTAAAGCAGTGAGAGGATGGAAAACAGCTGCATGTTTCCTGGATAAATTCAAGTGAGGTTAGAGAGTTATCCAAACAGCAGACAGTCTGAGAACAGTTAACATTATCTCAGGCCCAGACTCAGGCATCCCTGACCTGAACAAGACAGGCGTCTGTATCAGACCTGTCAACACACACACACACACACACACAGTATCTGCACTCACACTGCAGCAGAGTTTAGCCTCAATATTTGAGCATCTTGTGTTACCAACCATGAATTAGGTGCTTTCCACTGGTGTAGATCAGGCATCCAGCATGCTAAAGGAATAGTCAGTATCATCTGTGAACGGGGGCAGCAGGACAATAGTTTAAGTGAGTGCTATATTTACAATATCTTCACCGCTTTACATTGCTATTGCATTGTCCCTTCTCCCTCTTCATGCTCTTCAAGCTACCACACTCCATTGATTGTCAATGAGTCGGAAAGCTTTGAAGAGAGCAAAGAGAAAGCTAGTGAGGCTTCAGTTCCATGTCATAAAGAGTACACTACACTGTCTAAAATACGTTATCCTGCTGCCCCCATTCACTGCGGTACATCACTGTCTGTGTCGGGACTCCTGCATGCTAATGTGGATAGCACACTGACTAAGGAGAAGGACCTCAGATAACCACACTTCAAATAATCTGAACTTCCAACATGGTAAACATGATGTGAGTGTAGAAGGTTTCTGTGGTGTCGACAGTATTTGTTAAACATTCGTAGAAAACCCTTTAAAATGTGAATAAGATGCTTCAGAGGCAGGACGGAGGCCTGTTGTTGTCTGGAGAGTTAACAGGGAGAAGGAGAGAGAGTAAAATCAGCTTTTGGCATGTTTCCTGTAAACTATACAGTAATCACCTCTTTAACATTTCATATAATAGCCTTGGGTTGTCAGAGAGGACACAAACACAGATAACTTTGTGTTAAAGTGGCATTAATGAGGATCCTCGTGGGGAGTTTCTGTCCTAGCCTCACTCTCAGTCAGAGTACGATGCTCACCACACATGACAGGTTTAGTCAAACTTTATCAAAATCATCATCTTGATGTGTAGGAGGAGTGTATTTCTCTCTAGGACATTATCTTAACCAGCCTCTCTGCTGCGCTTTTTCTTTCATTTACAGACCCTGTAGGGCATTCTCCATTGTCCTCTGACAATGCTCCAGTCAAATAGCTTGAGAGGAAAACATCACAGCCTGATTAAGGATTGCTTGTCAAACAATGTCAGGTCACATTGTAACCCAACACTTGGTCACTGAGAGCAATGTGGGTTGGATGCAGACTCCCAAAGAGAATATCTCCTTCAGAATATTTCCAGCACACTGGAAAGGAAACAGTATCCTGTTAGAGAAAGACGTGGGTAAAAAGATAGGTTGGAGTGATGTGAGACTCCCTGCTAGAGGATGGGAGGAAGGAAGGATGACAGTGATGCACTGCCTGTGGTTAAAGCACGCACACAAGAGGAGAGAGGACAAGCAGCTGGTGTTTTACAGCCAGACGTTACTAAACCAAACCTGACCGTGTAGAATAACCATCGCTTCAATTAATTCATCCAACAATTCCCTCACTGACTTTTCTCACTTCATCATCTCATATCATCATTGTGCAGCAATCCACTTTACATTTGGGTGGTTTGGAAAACGTTGAATAAAAGGTGACTCAGCAGTTATTTGGGTACACAGAACAGGAGGTTTTCAAGTCAGCGAGTGAAAAACAACCTTCGCCAGAATAATAGATTCATCATCTGCTCCTCAGTAGATGCCTGCCAACAAGGGCAGGACAAAAGACTTCATTTATTAAAGGGTAACTCCGGTATCTTTAAGCCTGGATCCATTTTGTTACATTTTGGTGCGTAAGTGGCTGCAACATAATTCTTTGACAAAACTCAAATCATCAAAGTAGGGCCACTAAAAGCGCTTGTTATAGCCACTGACTGTTATTCTGTTGAATTTCATTGAATAGTAATTGGGACGCCTGCTCGTGCAGAGAGGGAGCCAACATCAGAGAGGAAGCGAGTCCTACCAGGGCTCTGGAGCAGCTCTCTGAGGAGGCGAGTAGGCGGCATGTTGGCAAGACACTAATTCGACCAAGGGAAGCCTCTCTGTTCTACCGTCCTTTCCCAGGAGCTGCTAAAATCCTCGTCTGACATCAGCGTTACTTACATCATTTGATTTCTCAGGCTTTTAATATCAATGAGCGGCGCTCTATCGTGGAGGCTGAACAACAGCCCACATTAACAGATTCAGACTGAAATTAATTGGAGAGGGGAATAATGTGCTACAGATCATAACATTTCCCAGTGCCTGTTGAATAAATTATGCTCAGGTCCTGAGGAAGTGGATGTGGGAGGAGACCCTGGACAAGAGCTTGCGGGTTCTGATGGTTTTCAATCCTTTGTTGTCTAACAGTGCTGGGACCTAAAAACGGAGGTAACACCCACATAAGAGAGGGAGAGACAGAGGGAGAGAGAGCGAGACATGACTGATTTGTTCCTAATACTGTTTAGGACAAAACAGAGCAGCGCTGTTTGAAGGACGTCAGACGCTAACAGGTTTTAGAGGTCAGTGGGCTGAGGTGGAGAGTTTACAATGAGCACATGAATCTCCATGCTTGGCCTCCCGCTGCCACGTCTGTTCGACTCTAGCATTCACTGAGCTGCACCTTATAAAGCAGACCACTAGTTAGCCACAGTGTGGAGGAGGATCCACTTCTGCCAAACTTTTTTAGCTCTCAACTAAATGAGCAAGACTGAACACACACACACGCTGTAGGTGGGAGGGCGGTGAAGGAACGGTACCTGATTGTCATGCAAATCCAGGATATTCAGTTTGGACAGGCGCTCCAGGCAGCTTATCTTAAGGATTCTGAGAAGGAGCATAAAAATACATCATTGTCACAATGTATGTCAACAATAAATAACAAAATCGTGGCAATTCTAAATGTACCAGGTGTAGCTAACTACAAGTATTTCAGAAACTCAATGGGAGTATTAAGTATCTAAGAAAAAAAGTGGGACAGTGTGTTTGTAGGGTGGGGGCACCAAGTGGAGGGCAGCTGACAAGCGTATAAGGGGGTTACATTGCCTGAGGAAACCAAACATACAGAAGTGTACAGTCACTTATTGTTCAGGGCTGTCCGTATGGATTTAGATCAAATTACATGTGAGGATGAAAGGCTGGAGTCTGGTGAAAAATACCAACGGACACCTGAATGCGTGCTAGTCTGGATGGAGGTCGAGAAAGACAAATGTCGTGCTTTGCAGAAAGCGCAACAAATGCCAGAGTTTGTCTGTAAGATCCTGACGTCATTTACTGTGATTTGTGACCGTTTCAAACAAAAATGACCTTGAACCTCAAATTGAGTGGTTTTACAATAAAACACAACATGTTTTCCTGAACACACATAATCAGGATGTGGCGGACCACCTTGGAGTTTTTATGAAATGCTGTATTTCCCATTAAACCAGAGATCTCTGGATGTCACATTACTCTGTTGCTTCAACACCACAAATATGAAGACGGCTAACCTGTTTTTCCCCAGCATGAGGATCCTGAGGGAGCTCAGAGCTTCGATGCCAGTCATCTCAGAGATGTGATTGTCATACAAGTTCAGGAAAACAAGCCGTTGCAGATGTGAGAGATGCTGGATCGCTGTGATGAGGTTGTGCTGGAGGTTGAGAAGCTGTAGGTCTTCCATAAAGCCCAGCTGGGGGCATTCCTCCAGACAGTGCCTGGAAAATAAAAGAGCTTTTAGCACCATTTAGGCTTCATGTGGACAAATACAGATCAGAACTTCATCTTCATCTTCGAGCCGTGTAATCTAGTGATTAACATTAGTGATGTGGGGTTTCAGTTTGCTTATTCAGTGACTTTACTGACTTCTACTCTGTCACCACTGAAGTGGGTCTTTGTCAGCACACACACACACACACACACACACACACACACACACACACACACATATATCCTTGTGGACATGGGATGGGAACTTTTATTGAAGTTTGCTGCCCCCTGGTGGCAGCCTGGGGCACTTACCATTTTTGGCAAAAGTATTAAACACTGTGCAGACTGAGTTCATAAAACCAACAGAACTAGATGGCAAAAGAATAGGGATGATACTTGACATGTCAGACATATGTCCAGCTCACACATGTTAGTCTGTGAGCTCCGGTCTCTTTTTGATTTTCTACCTGTCCAAGTCGATGCGCTGAAAACTGGATGCAAAACCATCACAAGGCAGTCGAGTGAAGGGAAAACCAGGGCCTGTGCTGTGCTTATATCCTCCAGATCCACCTGACATAGACATTATAAGACACACAAACTATCGTTTAATAGTGTATTGCATAAGAATCTGGTCTGTGTATTTGTATAGTTTCCATGTGCTCTGCTGAGTGATGCTGTCGTATTTACCCGCTGGCTTGGGAAGGTTTAAGGCCCCTGCACTGTGGGCTGGTCTCCTCGATCTGTCTCTGGCTTCTTCTGCAGCATGTGAAACTGTACCCAAACCCCTCTGAGCACCTCTCTGAGCCAGCATTACTACATTATGTGCGGAGGAATCTGTAGAGTCAGCGGTAAATGATGGCACCGGAGGTGTCTGGGCATGTCCTCTCAGGCTGCATGCATGTAACCGGTTTTCTGAAGAGGGTATGGTATAGTGACACAGAGGGTGCAAACAAGATTATTTACACAACGCATGGCTGTAGAATACAATGCTGAGTCCCACAGAGGCCTCTGGGGCTGCTGGGTGAGGGGGAGAGCGGACTGGGTCAAGCTTACCTGGGTTAGAAAGATTAAATGCTCCGCCGGTATTCATCTTTTTTTCTTGTACATGATCTTGAGAGTCAGTCTGTAAAACAGCAGACATGTTAGAGCACCCACTCAGCACAGGCTGGTTTTTCCACTGGCTGCTGTTTGACACGGATGATCAATGATGGTGGATCGTGTTACATTCATTTCCATCTGCAGCTCAACTGTCACTGTTTAGGTTGGCCTTAGCTACCACTTGGTGGATGTTTGGACCATTTCTCCATGACTTTAGCTCAGCACTCATACTTGTTGAGTAGTTTTCTCTCTCAGCCACAGCATGGTGTCACAGCAGACTCAGCACTGGGGGGTCTGGGTATTTGTCCTTGAGTGTGTGCCCATTACTCACCTTCCTCTGGGCCACTGGTGATCTCACTGTTGTCAGGTGCAACTTGCAGCTGTTGACCTGCAAAAATAAGTTACCAGCTGTGTTGCATTGAATGAGGCACACACCCTTTGCTAGCATGGCGCTAGCTAGGCTATAAGTTCAGCTAAGCTGCAGGGCCTGAGGCTCAAACTCTTAAAGTTATAGCATCAGACTGTGAGTGTGTTTATTACCATGGGGGTGAGAATCGCCCATCTGCTGCTGACGCTGCTGTTGTGCTTGTGAGGTCTCATGGTTTTGCCCTCAGTCCGCTCCGGCTCCATGAAGCTAACCCACTAATGTTAGCAGCAGGTAAACAGTTAAAGCCGCGCCGGCTCCTCAGCAGCGGCCCTGAGGGTTCAACAGACGCTCAGGTGTTCGCACAGCTCCCACCTGCTCCCAGAGAAACACACCTTCATCCTGAACTGCGGGCGACACAAACTTCTACGGAGACGGGCGCTGTTGCCGTGGCAACGGTGGCGTTGCTTGGTTACGTTCACTTCCGGTGTCACTGGAAAAGCGCTCCGTAGGGAAACTAGTCCCAAACATGTGCTCCCACAAATGTTTCCTCCGCTACTGCTAATAAACTAGGGAAAGTATACCCGGTAAGGGGTTAGAAACTTTCTCAAAGAATTGGCTTAATGTCTCAATTTAGTGTTAAAGTCTCTAAATAATGACTTATATTGAATTTGTGTCTTAAAATGAGAAACTTTCTTAAAATAATGTCACTTAAAGTGTCAAAATAATGTCTTAGTGTCTCAAAATAATGACTTACTGTTTCAAAATAATGTCTTAGTGTCTCAAAATAATGTCTTAGTGTCTCAAAATAATGTCTTAGTATCTCAAAGTGACTTAATATCACAAGTCATTATTTTGAGATAAGTTATTGTTTTCAGATGGTTTCTCTTTATAATGATCAATCAATCAATCAGTTATCAGTTATCAGTTAATATTGTGGCTTTGCCTTGGAAAAGCGACCTGTGTCACAAGCTAGGTTAAAGGCCTGATTTATTTCAGTTTATGTGGCGTTCACATCCACATAAATCCCCTAAATGCGACACATGCAGTCTGCTGTGTGGACAGTGTCCATACATGATGTACAGGGGTCAGTGGGGGCCCCTGTCGGGTTAAACTGGCCGTGTTTATCAAGCCTTGTTGTCATTTTATCACATCACACAGAAGGTCATTCTCAGTTAAACAGGCCAATATGAACCAATCACACCGGCCTCCCAGAATACACCTACATGTCCTGCAGAGTAAATGTAGCAGAAGAACAAACGGTGGCCTCAGTAAACACCAGCAGACTCTGCCATGCTCACTCACATGCACCTTCTACATGTGGGTGCCGACTGCTTTATCCAGCGGCACAGAAGAACTACAGTAGTAGTTATATCACAGGTAGAAGAAGAGGTATGAAATGGTGTTTTATGCAGCTGTTCACTCAAACAGCATCCTCAGGAAGCCTGGACGAGTCAGTGTGGTAACAAAAAACCCGTCTTAGTATGTCCCAACAGTCACATGACACTGATGTAAGCTGTACGATGGACAAAACACCTCATTTACAGAGAAGAAAATTACACATGATTGTACTGTTGCACTTTTCTTCCATTATAATTGTAAACATAATTCACAAAGACAGAAATTACTTGTTCTTGTACCTGAGAACATTTCATTTTGACTTTGTTCTCTGCTCCCACTGTGCACTCCAGATAAAACGGACGCAGAGATTGCTATGATAATGACCACAACAACACTGAAAACAGACCTGGGAATAGTTTGTCATTAGAGGAAAAGGCATAGGTGCGATGAATGGCGTTAATGGCTCTTCAGACAGCCGTGGCAGTGAGTCAGGTGCATTTCTCAGATGTCTTGAATGATTCACACACTGCTTCGTTAGCTTCCTCTTCAATAGATCCGAACACCTTGTTTTGAGTGGAGGCTCATTCAAAGATCTCTTTCACAGATGTTAGGCTGCAGAGCAACAAATAAAGTGTGATTGCTTGACTGATCTTGCTCTTTCTTTGCTCTAGTTACAATAAAACCCTGGTGACGACCTGGTTAAGCTCACCACAGTTGCACCAGTGAACACCAAGCGTGATGAAATAGATTGCACTGTGTATTTTCAGCCTTTTTACTCTGGCAGTAATAAGCGGTTGCTCAGAAAACACAAGTCCAGATTCATCAAAGGGACAACCCACACACTGCCTGTCACAGTCTATTCAGGAAGCACAGGCTGACTCGGGCCGACTATGGGAGGTGATCATCACCACGGTGTGTGACAGGCCACACCGAGGACGAAAATACAAATGTATATCCAAGTTGTGTGTTTAAAGATCTTATGTAGCTTTGGCTTCGCTACGTAAGTAGATCAATCATACACGATTCCCAGGAGGACACAGAGCCAATAGAAGGTGTTGTTCCTGCATTTGGCACCATTTTTCTGTGTCTCCTGTGTCTGTGGTGTGTATTCTCTCATCATTTTAGCTTAGTTATAATCTCTGACTATAGAAAGACCCCTTGAAAGTGTGAGATTCAGCACATGATAACAGACTTTAAGGTAGACCCAGAGGTATGTGTCAGCACTGACGAAGATATTTGTTCTTAAAACTGGACAATTCAGACTGATGTACGGCACGACAAAAGGGAAATATACTGCACGCTGTTGCTCCTTAGAAAGATATCGACACTGGCTTCGTTATTGTAAGAAATGCAGAAATAAACATGGCGTAGGCCTGTTTGGAGCAGCAGTGCTGTGCTGTTGGCAGCAGCTGAGCGTGACCCCGGCGTCGGGGGTCAGAGGACATGTAGGTGTGGAAACAGGGACGCTATTTGTAAACATATTCTCACGCTAAAAATATGACAAGTTATGAAAAATATATGAATATGAAAAACGACTGTAGTAGGTGATGTATGTGGATGTGTTGCTTTCCACCATCTGGCACTGTGTGTGTGTGTGTGTGTGTGTGTGTGTGTGTGTGTGTTTGAGAGAGAGCGCGCCTGTCAGTCAGTCCATTTATGAAGCCTTTTTATGCTGAAAAGATTTGTTCTCAGTCGGAGGGAAAAACAGTTTCCTTGACAGCTCTGAGCGAATGATTTCAAGCTTCAGCTTATTGTTTCTGCTACATCCAGTGTGTGAGAGTGACTTTAACCAGGAGACACCAGGGTGAGTTAAGTCCCTACATTCACTACGTTCTCACCTGGAGAATAACAGGTTCAGCTTGTAGTTTTATTGTTCACTTGGCCCACCTTACATATCTATTTTTTATTCTGATAAGATACCCCTTTAGTTAACCCTTGTATGGTGTTCAGGTCTGTGGGACTTGTTTTCTTTTTTTTTTTTATCAAGAGCAAAATGATACGATTATTTATTTTTTCAGACTCAGTGGCCTTGGCTCATATTGATGAGTCTGAGTTTGAAAAAATGATTAATCATATAATCATATAACATAAAAACAGATGAAACTGGGTCCACAAACCTGAACACCACACAAGGGTTAAAATGGATCACATCTATGGTAATCATAAACTCACATGCCTAACCAGCGCTCTGTTTGCTGTGAGGGGGGTTGCAAACCATCCCCCATTTTTTCTTTTGCAGTATTCCTCAAACATGGATGTAAGAAACAGACAGGAAGGGAATACAGGCTGGTTGCTACGGTCCTGCCCATCTGCCACACGGTATCAATAATACGAAGAGCGGAGGGCTCCTGGAAAAAGAACAACTGACAACTGCTTCCACATTGCAGGGCTCGTAGAAGAATGTTTTATGAAACTGAACAAAAAGGACGTTTAGTGAAGCTTCAGAAGACCGACGGTGCAACAGAGAGAGTCTTACCGTCTCTTCTACTGAGCTACTCTCAGAGCAGTTTTTAGCAAAGACCAAGACACCTGAATGACACCAGACAGTGAACAGACAGACAGACAGACAGTACAGTCTGATTCAAGCCAGTGGCTCCAGGTTGTCCCTCTGGTTGAGTGGTACAGAGGCAGTGGCCTGTCAATCAGGGTAAAGTTACTTATCAGCGCAGAGCTTAATGTCACACAGGAAGAGGAAAGACAACATGAGGATAAAACAAACCTGTTCGATGTGAAGAATAATCTCCTGCAGGCTCATGTCAGAAACCCCCCCGTCGTTAAGTACTGCACGTCCTGCAAACAACAACAATTAGTGCGACTACATAAGTGGTTTTAAGAGTGGGACGTCAATAATTATGCTGTTCATCCATCGTGCAAATGTTGCAGTGAGGATCTACAGCTATGATGGCAGCTCTGCGAGGCTGAACTCAGGCCCAGAGATGCTTGGAGTTAAGTGCAAACATGCTGATGGTAAGCAAGTGTCATCTTTAGCATGCTAATTAGCACAAAGTGCAGCTGAGGCTGATGGGAATGTCGTTCATTTTATCATATATCATGTATCATATATTTCTATCTAACTTGACTGTGTTTGTCTTGTGTGTTTGTCCACTGCACAGCCACACACTAGGCCACATCTGAGTTATCACAGTCTCGTAAATTAACAGAAGTCTAGCTGCGTTTCTCATTTCACTGAGATTTAAGGGTCCACAGCAGCAGCCCAAGGCCTTCTGGCACCATTTGGAGGTGAAAAAAAAAACCTCAGAAAAGAATATAAGGCACAAGAGAGGCAGAGAGAGGAGTGGAGAGACGTTTCCTCTGGAGGGTTGGTGGCACAATAGGAGCCAGAAGTGGGAAAATGACAATTATGAAAGGTGCAAATTAAAACAGCCTGAACACCCAGAAGTCACTCCAGCGCCACAGCTCTGTCATACATCCTCCTTCTTTAGGGTCGTCTTTAGTTACTGTGTCAGTGAGGTGGTGATTCACCTCTATGGTCATTTTGGAGGCTTGTGCTTTATACTGAAAGGAGGCTGTCATACAAACCTTCAGTAAAGGTGAGACACTACTGGTGAACGGGGCAAATCATCTGATATCACCATCAAACCACCGCAGCTGATTACTTACATTAAGATTATCGTGTTTTCTCCAATGTTTAGATATGTAAATGGGGCATTATCTAATTAAACATCCACTGTTTGCACACATTAGACAGAAATCTGAACACTGGATGAAGCCAGCTTCAACATATTAGAGCCAAAGGTTTTTTCAGAGGAAATTATAGATATAATTTTTAATAATAAGTAAGAAAATACTGGCCAACAGCCATGAAAAACTATTTTCACTGTGTTTTTTTTGGAATAAAATGTTCTACAAACATCTCAGTAAAACCCCTCAGATTATAGAGAGAAAGAAAACTGGAGAGTCTGAGTGAGAAAAAAACTCATTTCAGGAACAGCCTGTAATAATGTGAATTCATAAAGAAATCTACACGCACAAACAGGCAAAGTGCAGTAAAATCAGCACCCAAATGTGGATTTTGGACATTTTCTTCCCACTCATATGAAAAAAAGAGATGTTTCGGAAGCAAAATTGCCCAAAATCTCATAATGGAGCCGTGCTAGAAAACAGTGTTTCTGCCTGAATGTCTCAGATTATTGGCAGCCAATCTCCTCCTTACCCCCACTCCTCCCTCTCTCTCTCTCTCTCTCTCTCTCCCACCCATCGGCCCCCTCCCCCTCCGTGTTGCATTGTACACAAACTGGAGCAGCGTATGGCATGTGGTGCAGAGAATGAGTCAGACTGCCCACCGGCTGTGAGCACGGCCTGCCAGTGGGGAGAAGTAAAGGGATTTCATGCAGGGCAGGCAGCAGCCAGCAGCACTGGTGTGGGTGATTTAAGGGGACATCAGGGTGGAGGCCAGCAATAGGCCACAGAAATGATCTGGAGGTGTAGCCTACACAGACATATTCAGATGACTGTAGCCTTAACGCTTATGGAGTGCACTATGACATCAGCTTTAACTCTAACCAAGTGTTGCCATGATTGCCAGAACCAAAGAGGATCAGAGGAGAGATTTCCCTAATTTCCCCTAATGGCAGACCGAACACCACCCGCCCACGGGTGGTGCAGGAAAGTGGTGCCATATAACGATGCTCCCCAGATGGACCTGTAATGTTTCCACTTTTCCAGCTGCATTGAGGAATTAAATGCACAAAAGTACATGTGGATTGATTAAAAACATGAATCATGACGGCCCACAAAGAGGCACAAGAGGTGCTCCTGATCTGGACGTATGCATCTGAAATAAAATGATGAATGATGAGCACGTGGCTTCAGATGAGTGACACCTGTGGCTTTGGCGGTGAACGCCTACTTCTGGAGGCCTCAGTGGATCCAAAAAAAGACCTGGACTTTTATTTTGGTGAGGTTCCACAGCTGCCATTAGGGACACTGAGGTCATGTCCTCAGAACACAGCTGAGCAAAAAAAGTGACACTTAGTGAGTTTCAATGGGTGATTTTGACATTCTTTTGTTTTATATAAGTTATTATTTATCTGTATCTCAGTCAAATAGATTAAAAGCTCCACGGGGGGAGAGGAGGACTCTGGAGCAGCATGCTGGGAGATTAACCTGACAGACAGAAAGATAGAATAGTTTAAATGATATATTCTTTGAACTATAGAAGAATTTATAATGTGGAAGATACAACATGTTGAAGAAATCTTTTCTTTTGGGGGGGGGTTCATGGCCTCAGTACCTTTTGAGCTCCTGGCTTTGGCCCTGCAGACTCACCACAGTCTGACCCACATTAAATGAGAGCATGGGTCTTATTTCTAACTAATAGACCTTATTAAGGGGGTCCTGCAACCTGTGATTTGACTTGCATGAGTATCTGCTGGTGATCTGAGCTCCTCTTCCTTCAGGCACACTCTCTGCTCGGATCTCGCGTGCAACCAGACGCTGACAGCATATTATCCAATTAGCGGCCTTAGAGAAGGGGTCGTCCTTGGCACGGCAATTTCCTAATTAAGGAGGAACACGTGAATTAGCTCCCCTACTTAGAGCCGTGAACGGGGCCTTCCTGCCTCCACAGAAAAGGAAAAAAAATAGACAGAAGTGACTGTGTGTAAAGACCCGTGTGTGGACAGAGAGACATGCACGCCTTGGTGAACGCCTTCCTGCGCTGCCTCTCCTTCCTCCTGCCTCCCTCTTGGCTTTGTGTCAGCTTGTGCTTGTGGGTTGGGAGTGAGTGCGAGGAGACGCTGGCGCGGCCCAATCCCAGAGCTCGTTTCAAAAGCAGAAAGCCTCTTACATATGAGGAAGTAGCAGCAGCAGCGGCGGCGGCAGCAGCAGCAGCAGAAGCCCACGGAGGCTCCAGCCCGTCGGTCTCTCCAGGTCCAGGCTGCGTCTCGCCGGCTGCTACAAGCCCCGCTGCTCCTCAGGGCCCTCCGTCGGGTCGGATCTGGATCGGGGGTCTCTGGCGAGCCGTGGAGCGCGTCTTCGGAGCCCCCTGGATCCTTCTCCGCCATCGCTGGTGCCCGAAGAAGCGTCGAGCAGCTTTACGCGCCCCGTATCCTGTCTGTGCCTTCGACTCGAGCGAGATTAAGAGCTTCCAGGGAGGCGCTGCTGCCGCTGCTGCCTCAACAACCGCGAGAGGGAAGGGAGCGGGCGGGGGCACCTTCACTCATCCCAGCAACATGAGCGGGTCCGTGGGGATCCCCGAGCCGAGCCCGGCGGAGTGCGTCCCGCAGGGCATCGATGAGGTAATCACCGTGGACCAGCACTCGCAGGAGATGGGGACGGTGACGATCACGGTGGCCATCCAGGCGGCGGAGGACGAGGAGCCCGAGGAGGTGTCAGCCAACAATATTGACTTCCTCGGGGGCAGCTGTAGTGAGGACGAGATCGGAAGACATGACAAATCAAGGTTTGACCCGCTGGCTGCTTTAATTGTCTTGGTAGCGCTGCTCGTGGTGACAACATGGGCAGTGAACTACACACTGAGGCCAGTCGGTGCATCAGCTGGTGAACTGACTGTTTTACTGGCCTTTTACAGTAAAGTGCAGGACAGACTGGGTGCACTGGGGTCTGAGGGTGAATGACTGGTTTTCCTCTTTATGTCAAGGTTATGAATCTGTTTGGTGTGTGTGTGTGTGGAGTGTGTGTGTGTGTGTGTGTGTGTGTGTGTGTGTGTGTGTGTGTGTGTGTGTGTGTGGCAGCACAGGAGCCGCGTGGGTACAGTCGTGGTGTTTTTGCTCCACTGGAAGAATGCGTGCAGAGAGTGTGTTCAAATGGAGCCGTAATCCCAGCTGGCAGGTGTAGCCTGTCACAGCGCCTACAGGAGACGGCAAATAACTGCACAGTGTGCGAGGGGGGCAATGGGGGCTCACAGCTGGGAGCAGAACTCCTCACAGGCGCACTGGAGGCTTATTTCTCATTCTTATTTTTATCCCCTGGGAAGTGTTGAACCACCTGTAGCAGCAGACACCTGAGACAGATAAAGGATGGCACCTTCACTTTAATCTAATTCCCCTGCGTCATCGCCTGCTATTTTTATCCTCTGGCCTATAAGTTCCCTCCTTGGACTGCGTGTGCAAAGAGTGAGTCAGTGGCAGAAAGGCCAAAGGGGAGAATAAATGGCTTTGTCTGTACCAAGTGTGTCAGTTTGCCTCTGGGTCACACCTTAATGGCTCTCTGGCAGGGAGAGCTCTGTGACACCTGTGCAGGCTGGAGCTCCGTGGCACGTTTTCCACGCAGGATGTATTTAAAGATCCCTAAACATCTGCTGGGAAGCGTGCGTGGAAGTGATGGAGGGAGGCGGCCGCCTGTGCATGTGGCTGTTTCACCTTTTCTCCTCTTGTTTTCTACATTCTTGCAGCATTCCTTCAGAGACCTGCAGTGCACTGCACCTCACAGCAACCCAAAGTGAACTTCATCAGAGAAACGCCTCTGCTGTGGTTACTGAAGTCTTATGTCTAAATCATGCTGACGGTGCTCTCTGCTAAAAGCTGAAATCGAGGCCGCCTTTATCTGAAGTCGTGGGGAAGCAGTGGGCTCCTGCCAGCTGTGCGGTCAGCGGGCTGGAAAGCTGTTGACTGTGTGTGTGTGAGGGAAGGGAGGAGGCTGGAGGAGGTGATGAGTCATCCACAAAATTTCATTCAGACCCTCACTCCAATCTGCAGGACTACCTGCCCGTGCTGCTGCTGCTGCTGCTGCTGCACAGCTCCGGCCAGGTGTCTGACTGAGATCAAAAGGTGCCTGAAGGCCTCAGCTATGCAGCGTTAGCACCAGTTTCAGTGTGAAGCGGATTGGTGAGCCACCATATTCTGTGTGGGAGGGAGAGCCTGTGACTCTGCACCCTTCAGATGGAGAGGTCTTGGCAGTTTCAGGATTGGTGGGACGCTGTGATGTCGAGGTCTGGCACCGAGGCCTGGTGCCTCTGGCTGGAGACGCAGCTTGTCAACTGAAGATTGCAGAGGGAAATGGCAGCACGGGGGTTGTCTTCCTGCCAACGACTTGTGAGCCTCTGGCTTATTGTATTAATGAAAGTGAAATGTGTAACAGTTGTAACGTTGGCTGTTCAGGATGTGAGGCATTCTGCTGTTTGAGTGGTGCACCACAGAGGAGGCTCTGCTGACCGTGATGCATGCTTGTCTTCCCACACACAGCGGCGCCGGGACCAGCGGAGGGGAGCTGGAGGAGGAGAGCTGGCAGCCCCCGGATCCAGATCTCATCCAGAAGCTGGTCACTCAGATCGAGTACTACCTGTCCGACGAGAACCTGGAGCACGATGCCTTCCTGCTCAAGCATGTCAGACGCAACAAACTCGGGTTTGTCAGCGTCAAGCTGCTCACGTCGTTCAAGAAGGTACTAACCACTGCTGCAAAGCACCTGGGCCGTAACAGGCCTTCTCTGTTCTGTTCTTAGTAGCTGATGGCTCATCGTGTGCTTGTGTAGATATTCCTGAGTCAGCTGAATGTAACGTTCAGCCATCTACATGCATGATACCTGAGCACTGACACAACCGGACAAATGAAGCTGAAGCAAAAAGCAGGTTTGAGATGATGAGTCTGGTTAAAGCCTCGGGCTGCTCTCAGTTTGTTTTTATGACTTGAGGCTGAGAAATGAAGAATTGAGTAGCAGTGAGTGAATGTTTCTAGTGCCAGCATGACGAGCTGTTACAGAAGCATCATATTCTCACTCTGATTCACAGCAACTGGTGATACTTGAGGCCCATGCATGCAGATTTATTGTGGGGGGGGGGGGGGGGGGGGGGGGGGGTGGGGGGGTGGGTATGTTTATGCCACAAATGATCTGAGCCCCCCCACACACACACACTCATTTTTAGTATAAACAAGGATTCAAACATGAGCTTGATGAGACTGAGGTGATGCATTTTAGACATGAGCACACTGGATTGTGATGAACTGAGTGATGAGCTCTGCTGCCATCAGAGCAGATACTGATACTGACCCCCCCCCCCCCCCCCCCCCCCGACAGGCTGAGGGCCCGTGCCATAATTCACACAGAGAAGCTGTTGCAGGGATCCTGTTAGTGAGGGCCTCTTTACGCACTTGGCAGCTCACCCATGTAACACAAGCATTGTCTCTGTTGCAGGTGAAACACTTGACTCGAGACTGGAGGACGACCGCTTATGCTCTCAGGCAATCAGACATCCTTGAGCTGAACGACGAGGGGCGCAAGGTGCGGCGTAAATCCGCAGTGCCGGTCTTTGCCAGCGAGTCGCTGCCCAGCCGCATGCTGCTCTTAAGTGATTTGCAGAGCTGGCCAGAGCTGGCCGCGCTCGCCAAGGATAATGGAGGCATCGAGGGGGGCGCCACTCAGCAGGAGCAGCTGATGAAGCTGCTGCTGAAGGCGTTCGGCACATACGGCGCCATCGCCTCTGTCCGCGTCCTGAAGCCCGGGAAGGACCTGCCGGCGGACCTGAAGAGGCTGAGCGGCCGCTACACCCAGCTCGGCACCGAGGAATGCGCCATCGTGGAGTTCGAGGAGGTGGAGGCCGCAGTCAAAGCCAACGAGGCGGTGGGGAGCGAGGACGGAGGGCCCGGCTCTCTGGGGCTGAAGGTGGTCCTGATTGGCACCAAGCCGCCCAAGAAGAAGGTGCCCAAGGAACGGCCGCGTGAGGAGGGGGGCATGCGCAAAAGTCGCTCGCTCAACAGCAGAGTGCGAGAGCTTCAGTACCACGGGGACGACTCGGCCTGCAGCTCCTCGGAGACCGAGAGCACCCCCACGTCCCCCAGGCTGGCCAGAAAGTCCCAGTCCTGCAATAAGCTCAGCCCCACCACCGCGGGCATCAACTTCCAGAACAATCACCTGAGTCCTGGGATGTCCCCGCGCAACAGCCCCTGGTCGAGCCCGCGCGCCAGCCCCTGTCCTCAGCGCAAATCTCCTCACTCCCACAAGTCCCCCCTGGCAGAGGGCAGGCTGAGCCCGGAGCCCGGCCGCCGCTGGGCAGACTACTCCTCGGACAGCAGCCTCACCCCGTCGGGCAGCCCGTGGGTTCAGCGGCGCAAGCAGGTGGCGTCTCAGGAGAGCAGCCCGGTGGGCAGCCCCATGATGGGCAGAAAGATCCAGAACGCAGACGGCCTGCCGCCGGGGGTCATGCGGCTGCCGAGGGGCCCCGACGGGACCCGCGGATTTCACTGTGTCGCCGTCGGAGAGCGGGGGAAGACGGCTGCCACTCAGACGTGAGATGTGGAGCCTCCCGGTGCGCCCCCCCCCCCCCCCTCCCTCTCCCTCCTTACTCCCTCCTCCTCCCCCCAGAAATAAAACGACAGATTGGAAATTTGAGCTGTCCTTGGCCGTCCCGCTCAGCCCCCCCACCCCCACATTGGAGACTGTGTAGATATATTTTTGTTGAGTGCATCAGTTTTCAGTCTTTGTTATATTTTTATACGACGTTTTTTGCGTTACCATGGTAACATTAGTGATGTACTAATGGAGATTTGAGTGAACGTAAACTTGATGACTGGACCGTGTCACCTCCACTCCTCGGGGCGGGTCGGAGAGGGAGCTCCACTTTTTTTGGTTTTAAGTTGAAAAAGTGTCCTCTGTCTCGTGCGTAAAAGCTCACAACGCGTCTGTGGATGGTGTGTAAATGTGCACGTGGCATGGGCACATGGGCCTGATGGAGATGTCACCATATGCCTTTTCTGTATCAGTCTACTGTGAGATCCGTTTTTACATGCTACCTAACCACTGCCATGAAGGTTGGACAGCTACACGTAGACAGGAGGTTTCTTCTTAGTTTTTATTTTGCCTTTTTTAATTTCAGTATGCTTTGGCACTTAGTTGGGAGGGGTGTTTCTAGCCCTGTACATGTTAATTTCTCCAGCAGGTTGCTGCTTTATTTATTTTTTAGCTTTATTTCCATTTTATTTCTTTCTCGCATATCTGTTTCCATCAGTCGAAGCTCACAGTGAGGTTTGAGGGATCAGGTCAGGCAGAATAAATGCTCTCATGTTCTTGCCTTTTACATCTGAGCTGGGGTATTTGTACAGTGCGATTCCTATTGTACAAATAAATCACTAAAATTGCATTTGGCCTGACTCTCTTTTGTTTGTGGCACACGCTGAGGTGGTCATGATGCTCTGAAGCAGCCCCCACCCAGTCTTATTTATTATTTCAATATGCAAGTGAGATTTAAGTGAGATTGTTGCTGTGCCAAGACTGGAGACGCTCTCCAGACTTGGAAAGCAGAGTTGGCTCGCTGGTGTGTGTGGTTTTTTTTAAATTTTATTTTAGATGGACTGCACAGATGGGAAGATAAGAGTTGATGGATTATATCAGCCCTCCGTGAGGAACAGAACACTGACAAAACGCTGTTTATTTAAATTTCCTCTTATCGCAACAATAAATGGTGCTCGTTACCCTCTGACTTCATGTTTTAGTCCTGCAGTGTTGATCATACACAAGTGTGTGTGTGAGAGAGGGATTTGGCTTTTCTGACAAACACCAAAGGGAAAACTAATGTCCACCCAGATTGGACTGAGTTACATAACACACAACACAAGTGGTTGCACAAGTTTTTCTCTCCTCCAGTCGTCGTGCAGCAGAGGCACATTTCTGGCTGCTTTACAGCTCCGAGTCCCATTTGCACATCAGGACGTTCATCCATCGTCCAAGCGAACAGGCAGTGTTCACCACAGAGTCCTGACTGGGCTGAGGTTTGGGTCGTGACCCGGACAGTGAACTCAGTATATTCCTGCCCTGCCTCGGCTTCGTGTTTGGGGTCGTTGTTTTCCCGGAGAAATAAACCATCTGCCTCGGCTCTCCTTGGGACTGCAGCCAACTTCCCTCACATTTCGTCTGCATTTTCCTCACATGTAAGTTAAGATCTCCTGACATCTGAGGGCCACGCTGCCACCACCGGGCTGCACGCTGGGGACGCTGTGTTTCTGCCCATGTTCAGTTGGCTTCTCAGTTCCACTCAGATGATCCAAAGATTCAACTAATTATGTGCCTATAAAACATTATTGGCAGCTGATTCTGTCGTAGCCAGTGGTGGAAGAAGCACTCTGGGTTTTTTTTTCCTAAACTAATAGTAGAAACTGTAGAAATACACTGTTACAAGTAAAGATGCTGCACTCAAGGTGTTACTGGAGTAAAGGTACAGAAGTACTAGCATCAAAATTGAAGTAATAAAGTACAAGAACTCATGATGCAAACAATACAATCTAAATGGGAAAAGTACTCATGCAGAATGTATATTTCCTTATATTTGATTATTGATGCATTCATGTGTTCATTGCTTTCATGCTGCAGATGGTAAAGGTGGAGCTCATTTTAATTTGATATATATTAATGATTGATAAAATACTGTAATGCATTTGATTATATTTTGTATCGTCTGTAAAATAACTAAATCTGGTTAAATGTAGTGGAGTATTAAAGTACAAGTTCCCCAAATTTGTACTGTACTTGAGTAAATGTACTTAGTTACTTTCCACCACTGGTTACAGCAAAGGCCGTGAGCTCTTATACGATCAGTCGCTCTGTGTTTTCTATTTGTTCTTGGGTCACGCTGGAAAAGCTTTGTTTCCACGCTGTAATTAAAACGTCCCCTCTGCCACATTACTCCATTGTGAAAAAAGCCCAGGGGGTGTGAGCACTTTTTATAGGCGCTGTGATTTCAGCCGCGTCCTCAGGTGGCTTCAGCTGCTCCTTAGCAACAGTCCAAGTGAGAGAGAGGAGCTCGGTGGGATGCTGACAGACTAGTTAGACATACGAATGCTTACAGCCGTCTGCTTCTCCTCTTTGTCGCTCACACCTCCTCCTGCAGGAGATGGGAGCATCATGGGAGGGTCAGGACCAGCATTCAGAGCTGAGTGGGATTGCATAAGAGGGGGATGAATAAACTTTTGTTCTCCTCTTCGCATGATTAGCAATTCAAAATCAGGAAGTCGTGATATCGTCTGTCTTTGACGAACAATATTGTGGCTCAACTCTGTAACGATGCTCATTCTAACAGAGCAAATAATGACTGCTGGGAGAAGTAGCACAACATTTAGCTGTTATTCTCATAACACTGAGCTCTGCATGATGCCCATTAAGGGTTGTTTCATACTCTCAGAAAATAGGAATAGCACAAAGAAAAATAATAGCAAAACCAGATACTGCTCTGGCAATTATTTGTAATTGGACTCCAGGCATTGATGTATGAATAAAATGTTACTAAGCGCAGTAATTTAGTAATTTACTCCAGAAATAATTAGGAAGATGCTTTGTGCTTTGAGTTTATTAGTGTGAGAGTTTAAGTCATGTCATAATGCATCAGATGTGTTATACTAAGCCACCATCATACTATTTGTCTCACAGAGTTTTACACGCATGCACCATTTACTCCTATTTACGTGCGTTTACACAGTCATATGTGCAAACACATCCATCCCTCAAAGCTACACCCACTGACAGATAACAGCAGTTCACCATGTAAGTAACTCTGCTCGCGCCAACACACACTCACTCAGGGTGAGTCAGACATAGTGAGGTCATGCTGGGCCGCTCACAAACACCGACAGTCACAGGGAGTCTCATGTGGATGAAGGGCTACGGAGCCTTTTGTCAATATTTAAATGACACGTTGCCCAATCACCGTTTTCCCTGCAGAGTTAAGGTAAAGGGGTTTCACGTCTCCCACTCAGCTCAGACTATATGACAAGAACTTGCATCAGTCAGTGGGAGGGAGGGAGGGAGGGAGGGAGGGAGGGAGGCGTGAGTGGGCGGTGTCACATTTGAGGAACTAGAATTAGGGAGGAGTATATTTACAACAGTTTCAACCAAGCAGCCAATTGGAGAAGTCGACACAAAAAGTTACAGCAGAGGAAATGATGTTTTCCCTCCTTGTGATATCATTTTTTTTTTAGCCGTCATATTATGCAACAGGAGCAGACAGATATCTGCGTCGGGCAGCTCTGTTGTAAAAAGGTATGTACTGAAATAAGCAATAACATGTTTTTATGCCCTGGTTCTGACAGCTCTGCTGCTTTGCTCAAAAGCCCTCAAACAGAGCTGGTTCAGGAGGTGATCCCCTGTGACCCCCTCCTTCTGTCACAGTCTGTGGGCATCACGGGCCTCTGGCACCACTCACAGAGATCAATGTGAGGAAAAACACACACGTGTGTGAAGATGACCTCGGTTAATAATAGAGCTCTGGATTCCTGCAGGAACAGCTTTCAGACAGAGAGCCTTCGGTCAGAGCGTCTGTCCTATAGATTCTACGCCATGATGCCATGAAGCCTCACAGAGAAAAATAATGAGCATGGATTCGTCAATGATGATTGACTAAGGGAACAAACATGAGCGAGCTCACTTTGCATCTTTAATGTCAGCTCATCTGACTTTTACAACTGATCTTAGCTTTCTGTAGCTGGTTCATCAGCACAGAGACAGAACTCAGTCTGCTCAGCTGGTGGTTTGTTCACTCTGTCTTTCCAGATTGTGCACTGGAGGCGCCGGGCCACAGCAAACTCTACTACAAACCCAGGAGTACGTGAAAACTGAAATACCCACCAGATGAATGAAGCATCCATCTGTCAGTGCTGCGAACACAATTAGACTAACGTGATATTTCACAATTTTATTTACATAACTTAAAAAATGTCATTTACAGTGTTCCAACAGACACTGGAAGCTGAAAACATATTTACATAAAGTGAGCAGTGAACCCTTTTGTGCCACACAGTCTCATGCAAAGATCGTACAGTGTTAGTAGACAGAGAAAGTCTTTAGCAATGTGAAGATAAATGAAGTAAATGATGACTGTACAGGATATCTCCAATGTTTCTACCATGGGAAACCACAAGTGACTGCAGTTTGCTAGTGCAATGCGTTTTAAGTGTTGCGATACTCATCATGTACATGTTAGAGATTATCATCTATGAGTTTCCAAGAAAAGACTACATGTGGTAATCAGTGATGACAGTAATTGTAGTTGTTGCTCCTCCTACCAGTTCCATTTCCAGCATCTCTTGTCATCTATTTCTACAACATGTGAACTTTATCATTTTCCAGCATCTGACTGGAGCTTTAGAGGAACCACTGTGTCATTTATTACTGCTGCTGTCTCAGTATAGGGAAGAAATAAATAAAGTACACGTAAAATAACCGTTGAATTCATCCAGAAGACCAAGTATTCACCTGAACGTGTTCCCTTCTGTGTATGCACGCTGTCTTCCAGGACATAAATATTACCTTTCGGCTCGTTCATTGTGTTTGGTGCCACCATTAAAGGCTCTGTAGCCATGGTTACCGTTTGTCCCCAGTGATGAGTTTACCTTTCAATAAGGGAGGAGCAGCACATGTCTCCAAAGTGGCAGGACGTCTGTGAAAGCACCGCTCCACAGGAAACCAGACCCATCTGTATATCAGAGACCAACCACGAGACAGAATCACCGGCTCCTCGTCTCCCTGCGCAGCATCTCAACAGGAGACGGACGCAGAACGGCTGGATTGATCTGGTGGTTGTGTGGGTAGAGTCATAGCTGGCGTAATGAGGGAAACGCTTCCTGCCTGGTAACAGATGGGGTGAGGACGTGTTGCACAGCGAGCTTGGGTAGGCAAACGTGCTAAGAACACAGCATCTCAGATCTTCAGTCTTTGAGTGAGTGAAGCGGCGCGAGGCAGAAGAGAGCACAAACCATCCAGACGTGTCTCCGGAGCTGCGCTTCAGATGTAGAGAGAACCGTCAGCAGGTCCCACATAACCGACCCCAATCAGAAGGACATCTATCAGGGTCCAAATGCCCAGGCCTCCAAAGCTGAACAGTTTGCCCAGACCCTCTCTCCACTGGCCCAGATAAAACCGATCTGCCCCAAAACCACCAAGCGTGATGCTAAAGAAAGACATGAGAGAAAACACAGAGGAAACAAAGTCAAAGATGCTACTAGGGCACACATCCTGATTCAAAAAGATGTTTTTTTACAAAGTTTCCAGCCTCTAAGCAGGTCGTAACACTCACGGCAGGTTTACCTGAGTGCTAATGCTGTTGACCACTTGTATCCACCAGTCCAGTTACAAAATAAACGTTTCTGAAAACGTCTTTTACCTGCAGAAGAAAAGAACATTTAGTGGACAGACAGCATCCTGATGATCATAACATTTCCCTAAAAAATTACAAGGTTAGTTCCAGTATTTTCAAACCTGGGTCCTATCTGTACGGATCATGATGTCTGAGTGACTGGTAGGTAGTAAAAGTGTTGGAACTGGTCCAGTAGATCACCTCAGCCAGCAGCCACCAAACGGGCTGCAACGGCTGCAACGTAATCCTTTGGGACAACTGCACCTGATCACAGTAGGTCCACTAAAAGAGCTTGTTTGATCCACTGACAGACTCACAGTGTTATTCTAAGTGTCTGTTAAATGTTGTACACATGCAGAGTGCCTGAACCTGCATAGAATACTTAGAAGAAAAAAGGTAATTTTGTAAACTTTAGCTGGATGAGAAAATCTTAAAATCACTTCTCTCCAAAACAACAACGTCTACAGTACCTAAGTCACCAAACTGACAGAAAGGAAGCAGAGCAGTATGACTGACTCTGTCATACCTAAACAGTGTACATGGTCTAACACGTCACAGGTGGCGTTGTAGCGCTTGCGTGGGCAGGACACCGTCATACAGTTGGTGGAGTTTGAGCAGCGGTACTGGGACGGTTCCAGCTGCCAGCAGAACTGGCAGGAGATGGAGAGGGAGAAGTTGGTTTGCTGCTGTCCTGACTCTCCCTACAAACACAGAAATAACAAACACTCAAATTGAAGCACCGCCGCAGTCGCTGAACATCACTAATTCTATCACCACGCACAAAGTATAATTTAATTGTCTTGGGGACTGTTGTCATGAAACATTTAGACAACTTCCTGTTATTACCGACAGGCTGACAGGATGCAGACCTTTACTCTACCTTCATGCAGCATAGATCTATCACAAATAAAGTGCTACTCACTACACAGTGAACCCCTTTTTTTGGTTTGCAAGTGAAGGAGGCTGGTTTCCTGTAGGAGCAGTTGTGATGGTAACTGCAGTGAATGCAATCAGCTGGCAGGCGATTACACGACCCCCCACTGGGACATTTGGAGGTGTAGCTCTCTTCATCTGCAGGGGACACTGCAAAACAGTCCACAAGAAATTACAGGTACTCTTTCATGTCTAGCTAGGATAACCACTTTACTGTGAGCAAGCTTTGGTGCAAATTAATTTGATGACGTTATGTCTGGGATCATCAATGAATGTGGCAATAGGCTTGTGACTACATCCCTTTGAATCTCCTGCCAAATAGGGAATTTGAGGCTGTGGGAGGTGAATGACTACCACTCTGTCCTCAACAAAGAAGCCATCAGAGAGTCCTTGGGCAAGCCCATTCATTCCTGATTGCTCCATTAAGGCTGGCCTGCAAAAGGAAATAGTTCCTGCTCTGTTCAAAAGGTGCAGCGGGCAGGTTTTAGTGGCATCAGCAGAGAGGACGCAGAGTGCAACCAACTGAATCAAGGCCAAATTCAAGGCGCCATATATACATATATATATATTATTTTGTGCCATGTGCTATACAGACACTCTCAGCCTGGACCCCTTCAGTGTTTACATGCAGTGACTGAGTCTACTGATGGCTGACTGATGGGTTTACCTGAGGCGGCGGAAGGGACCACTGGGCTGGTGATGACAGGCCCATGCTGGGCATCTCTGGTGTAGGGGGGCTCCTGGCCAACATGGGGAGAGCTCAAGTACCCTGACAAGAAACCAGACAATTGAGAAGATGTATGATCTGAGTCTAGCCCACTCACCTAGCATACTATAAAATACAGAGTACGTGTTGTGCTGAGTGTGGAAACTATACCATATAATAACCACTACTGTTTGCTGTATTTGAGTGTTACAGACGGACAGACAAATGAAGTGTGCTTACATATGAGCTACAGGTTTAGGACACGTGTTCGTAGTACTAAAATCCAAGATTTTATATTAATACATCTAAGCTAGCTGTGCAGCTGCTTCACGGAGGCGTTAGCATGCTAGTCATGCTAGTTAGCTAACAAGGGCAGTTGGCAAACGGCCGGTTCTTTAATATTGTACATTAAAATCTAAGTATGTAACAAACCAACATAGTTGTTGTATTAGACAAACAACTGTTCAATCACTCAGGGGTGCTAGCTGTTAGCTCGCTAGCTAACTCAGCGTAAGGAAGCTAACGTTCGTAACGGTAGGAAAACAACAAACAGGCCAAATGGGTGCTATGCTAGCCGGGCTGGTGTAAATCTGTCTCTGTTCCCTTCCACATACCGTTAACACACTGTAAGACCAGGTCCATGAACAGAACGATGACAATCCCGTATGTTTTGAGGCACCGTCCTCGGTCGGGTCTCCATGTCTGACAGGCAGCGGCCATTGTTACTGCAGAGCAAAGCGCTGCTGCGTTCAGGGAATCTAGGAAAACAACTGTCGGTGATGCTCTGCTCGTCGGAGGCCAGGGGAGGTGAGTGCTTATGAATATGACACCATTACCAAGGCTGTAAAGACACCACAGAATAAGCATCCAATGAGTCCACCAGTCAGGTACGCCTTAGATTTGGTCTAGAATAACATGTTGGAGTATAGGAGTGCTTTCTGCTATAGTAACGATACACATCATCTTCCTTCGTCCCTTTCTAAATTACAGTTGCTGATTTTATAATTCAAGACGTTTAGAAAGAGCACCGAACAGTGGCATGTCTAGACTAACTGAAAAGTTAAGGAAAAAGAGTCACAGTTTAGGTGTCCCATCTTTCCCAGTGGTGTGAATGCAGCATAACATGAAGCAAGACTTCCTGGTCCTCATCTGGCCACGCCCACCACATTCTGCCCAGGAAGCCCATTAGAAACTATTAGCTTTTTATTAAAGGTTTTCTTTCAATGTCACCTTTTAGTTAGTGCTTGTATCCACCATTGTCCTCTCAGAGCACTAATATGGAAAGAGGAACCAAGGGAAGGATAAATTCCCCTTCATGACAGTTATATTGGTCATTAGATAGCTGCTGTAAACAGTAAAGCCAAGCACGGCCACTGTTGAAGGTTGTCTTTTCACTGGTGACAACTGCAAATGTTTGACCTTCGTTGAATATTACTGGCTGAAAACATCTTCTCAGTTTCATGATGCCATGTTGGAACAGAGAGACCAACTGAGCATGACACATTTCTGCATGCCTCTACGGAGCAAATCCTCCTGATGTTGACCATCACATCAGCTTCTTGTAAAAACATTCATCCCGTTTGTGGTGAAAGTAAAAGAAGAACCACTTACATTCAGTAGATTCATTTTATTTCTGGGGCTCCCCATGGGGGCAGACCTTTGTGAGAAATCAGTGCCAAAAATCACAGAACCTTCATCATGACAACGATCACATTGTTTCCATAAATTATCCTGTAGCTTCCCTTTAGACAGACTCAAACTACTTTGACATACCCTAATACTAGAGCTGAAATGATGAGTCGATTGATTGACTGGCCGAAAATTGACTGAAAAGTAAATCAAACGATTATTTCAGAATAGTTGCCAAACAGAAATGCCAAAAAAAATCTCCTTAAATGTGACGGTTTGCTGCTTTTCTCTGTTTTATATCACTGTAAATTGAAAATCTTTGGCTTTTTGACTGTTGATCGAACAGTGAAGACATCTGGGGACGTCACCATAAGCTCTGGGACACTGAGACGGACATTTTATAGACCAAACGAACCAATCGATTACTCAAAGAAATAATCGGCAGCTTAAACTGATAAAGATCATCATTAGTTGCAGCTCTACTCGACACCCACCCCAGGGGCAAAAACACATCCTTTTCTATCCTTCACATTTGATCACGTGGGCTTTTCAAAGTCGTCTTGCAGCCTCTTTCATTACATTTACATGCAGAGCGTCAGCTCATCAGTTCCTCCGTCTGATTTCTGCTCTACGTTCTCCACTTTCACTGAACCATCTTCACACGTGCCATCGTTTGTCCCTTCACTGCTTGTCCGACTGTAGCCGAGGTATTCAGATGCAAGAGCTCTGGACCGTTCTTCGTGTTGCTCAGAACTCCTCCTCTGCGTTTTGACAGCGGGATTGTTTGAGCAGGGTCAGGCGGGCCAGCACCTCGGCCAGCGACAGCTCTCCGTGGACTTTGTTGTCCCTCGTGCGCACATTGACGCCGTTAGTCATCTTCTCCTTCTCTCCGACCACTGCCAAGACATGAGAACACACAACAGCTTGACATGGGCCAAGTCACACACACACACAGCTACCCTAACACGTTCCCCGCTTTGTGCCGCTGAATTCAACAACTGTGGGTGGTTCGCCAGCTCTGAGGTCCATTTGCTTTATATACTCAACCAACTGACACTCACTGTAATTCTAACAGTAAGAAGAACCACACCACAATATTCACACTTTTTTTTTTAATATATATATTATTTTTATATATCTGAACATTTATTTTCTAATCTACAGTTGTAAGTGAGGATACATTTTAAAAGTCTGCAGTGCTTCTAAAGCAACAATACAAGTAAAAGCAGCGTAAAACAACTAACTGGTACTTTTAAACTTGTTTTAGTTGCCTAATCTTCACTGATGCGGTTTTGCTAAACCCTAAGTTCTGGTGTGGTGTGCTCCTTTAGATCTACAGCCACTGACGCCATACATACAGCACATCTCCTCTGTCTATCAATCAGATCACTGATCACATAAAAAACATTGCTTAGCCAATCAGCATTACAGAGGAAAACCTATTTCTTAAATATCTTAAATAATGCTCCTTTAAAATAGAATGTGAATGCTGTGAAAGTCTCTCATTAAATGCACTTCTACAGTGACGGCAGGCAGCAGCAATGGGCTGAAAGGCCTCTTGATTCAGTGGTCAGTCAAATGTACACGGGGCAGGAAATTGTCTCACCAAGAATGAAGTTATATTGGGCCAACTGAGCGTTACGGATCTTCTTGTTTAGAAGGCAGCTGGAGTCTAGGTCAGCGTCTGCCATGAAACCAGCTTCTGTAAACTGCTTACACACCTGAAACATACACCACAGGTAGTTATTGTCGGTGTGCATGTGATGGTTAAACATGGTGGAAGTGGAAGTGGAAGTGGAAGGCACACCTTCTTGGCGTAGTCCTCACAGGAGGGGTTGACAGGCACTAACATCACCTGACGTGGAGAGAGCCACAGAGGCCTGGTGGGAGCACAGACAGACCGTAGTGAGGCAATCTTCACTGGTGCAAAGACAACAACATTACCAGGACGGAGAGGAACTAGTGGGTGAAATCTTTATGGTACGGGGATGTTGAAAAAGGACATTGTGGTTAAAATGTTACAAACAATAAAGTGGTTAGTTTGGTCTTCCAACAAGAGGACACTAAGGACACTTCTGTATCTGCTGAAGCATCACCCAACAGGAGGCCATGTCAGCACTGCGGTCGACATAATAACATGTTATAAGTGAAACTCTCACATGCAAGAGCAACCAGAAGGCGCCTCACCATTTCCCTGCATAGTTCTCTGTGAGAATGGCAATCATCCTCTCCACGGAGCCCAAGATCGCACGATGGATGATGACCGGTCGGGCTTTGTCATCCCCATCCTTCCTGCAAGACGCGGCAGCAGAGAGAATATTAAGGCTTCCTGTGAAGGGTGTCGCTGTGACTGTAAACTAGACTTATTCTTGGCCTTTCATTTTTATTCCTCTGTACTGTTCTGCCTACACAGCCACCCGTTCCCTCTCCATATGAAATTCTAGGCCGATAGGAGTAATGCACAAGACATAAATACTGTTCACTGCCTGCTGTGTGTTGCTGTAAAGGCCATGCATTGTTTTCCCATGCTGAGTAAACTAATTGAAGTTCCTGGTGAGGTGATAAATCAACCTGTCACCTACTCAATGAAACCAAATTTGCATACAAGTCTTCTCCTGCTAAACAGAGGACTCTGTGGAGCACAGGCTGAGGCGGGTTATTCAGGAGGGGATTAACATATAATCCTTGGTGCAGTAGAGCCCACAGATGGAGCAGTGTGTCAATGTTTTGATTAGGTGACTCACCCCACAAAGGTCAGGTTGAAGCGGATGGGCAGCTGGAAGTCCAGCTGAATGGTTGCACACTGGTGGTAACGTCCAATTGCATCTTTGATCTTAATGTCAATCTGCAACAGCGGCACAGAGAGAGTTATAGAGCTTCCCAGACGTCAGCGTTAAATTGATTTTATGTTTGCAAGGAAATAAAGAAATGATCTCACCTTGGGTCCATAAAAAGCGCCGTCTCCCGGGTTGAGTTTCCATGGCTCCCCAAACTCATTCAGGCTGTTCTCCAGTTGCTGCAACACACACGAGGCACAATTTACATGGAAACAAAGACAAGCAATTACAGGGAAGCAGACCAACCACGCTGCGGGACACAATTAAGGACAGAACACGGAGTTCACGCCTAATGCTCCTCTACATTTACATGGTAAGGGATGCCCTTATGCAGCTCACAACTCGCCAAGTTGCTAACAGCAATCAAGTAGAGCAAATGAGCAGCGTCTCTATTGGAGACATGCTTCCTTCAGAAATTCAAGGAGATTCACAGTGACTCACTGATCTGATACTACTGGATGATCACACAGCAGGGAGCCGCTCTTTCATCAACAGTGCCAACTCAGTGTCAACACGAGCACTTTGCTAAAAACGAAGGTGTGCAGTCGTCCCTGCATTTCATTCTGTAAGGCACCAAAAGCAGTTTCTCATGTGGAGGACAGAGTCAGATCTTACGCTGGATATTCAGCGAAATTCAGCTGATGATTGATAGTAAATTTCCACCATAAATTCTGCCTACGACGCCTGATGCAGTTTACCTTCTCAGCCTGGTCCCACACAGCGATGTCGCCCAGATACTTCTCCGGACGAGTGGAGAGGTGGAGCTGGAAGGAGAATCCAAACACGCGGTAAACACAGCGGAGGAAGTCCAGACAGCCCTTCATCTCTGACTCGATCTGTCGGAAACAAACAAACAAACAAAAAAAACATCATTCAAAATGCAGGAAATGACTCATAATAAGCAGCTACTTGTTTTTCACATGTTCATAAACTACTGCTGTGGTCACCTGATCCATGGTGCAGAAAATGTGAGCATCATCCTGCTGGAAGCGGCGCACTCTGGTCAGCCCGGTTAGTGTTCCTGACAGCTCGTTTCTGTGGAGGACCCCGAAGTCTGCCAGCCTCAGAGGAAGCTCCCTCCACGAGCGAGGCCTGTGGCTGAACATCAGACTACGGGACGCCCAGAGAGCAGGAAATCGAATGACTGACATGCATTAAATACTGTTTGCACCGTTTGATTTACAGTATTTGGGAAACACTTTAAATATTTACTCGCAGAGTGCTCTAAACTTACCAGTGCCCGGGGCAGTTCATGGGCTTGAGTGCAAAGATGTCATCTTCCACAGTGAAGGAGAACATGTTTTCACTGTAGTGCTGCCAGTGGCCAGAGGTCTCCCACAGTTTGCTGTTGTAGATGTTGGGGGAGGCTACTTCCTGAAAGCCTCTTCTCCAGTACTCCTCCTGGAAAAACAACAAAACCACATAAACAAGCTAAACCCTGCCAGATGGACGGCACAGGTACTTTTACTGGGCCGAGCTGAATCATGACCTCTGGCACAAATCTCGAGCTACTGCAGTGGAAATCAGGTCCAGTGGGTTTTATTTATCTGCTCGTTTTCCTTAAGCAAAACACTCAATTTCCAGTTTAGCAGCCAACAGCAGGACAACCGGTGTCACTGGAAAGATTTCAACCGAGAATATGTGGAACTGTGAATGTGAAACAAGAAGGAGCTTAAAAACACATCACGCTGCTCAGTCAAAAGCTGAATGTCATGTATGTGCATGTATGAAGACTCCTGTGTCTCCGAGTGTCAGCAGGGTTGTCTGCACTTTTAGCTTTAGATAACTCGTTTCTGGTGGTTTTACACAGTGATAACACATGGCAGTGATGCGATAATGATCTTGCACCGTTTCTGTGTAAGTGTGTGAGGTCCTCTTGGCTTGGCCCGGTGTGTGATGTGAAAGTCTTGTAGACGTCAACACCACGTCACAGAGACGAGTTCCTGTACAGTCACTCTGAACTCTGCTCTGCTTTAGACACGACTGCGATCTGCTCTTAGCCGAGAACTTCTGCCCACGCTAGCCATCAGTCAACCTCTTTACCACATGGTGCTGCGCCGCTAACGAGCTCATTAAGAACACGGCCTGGAAACCCTCCAACTTAATGCAGTTCAGTTCGTCACGCATTTGGTGAAAAGCTCGAGCCAGAAATCAGCCTTCCTACGGCAGTCAGGCCCGCCCAGAGCCGTTCTGGGGCTCTGAGCAGAATCTGAATGGACTAAACTATTCAGCTCACTGTTGAACTCGTGGTTTATCTTCCAGCTCCTTGGTGATTGCATGTTTTCCAACAGTTTATGGTTAGTGGTCTGCATGTCAATGAGCTGCTAATCACTTCAAGTACGCTCCAAGTGTTCAGACTAGCGCGAGCCTCATGGGCTCAACAGTTTTTTCAGCATGTCTGGAGTAAAGTGTATTCAAAAACAATCAACACACTATAGATGCTGATTATACTTTTTCAAAGGAGACCCCCCAGGAGAATTATTTTAAAATGAAATCAAAGTCAGTCAACAGAGCTCAAGTGTGACCAACCAAAGCCTATTACGACAAACAAATGTTACTTCAGGAATGTAAGATGGGAGACGTAGAAATATACGATGAGATAAAACACTTGTTGAGCTTCACCTGCTCATTCTGTCTGTTTCAGTCATATTAGAATACATGAAAATGATATTAATAGATTCATTTTAGGTTACAGTGAAGACACAACATTATTTTCAAAAGAAACAGCCTCTAACGGGACACACGAGGAGAGAATGAACGTTGTCACATATGCTGTGAATGGAAGAGTCATCTGGCCACCACTCCTACCCTGATGAACTCTGTGAGCGTGTTGTAGATGTGAGCTCCACGTGGCATGAAGAAGCAACTGCCGGGGCTGAGATCATGGAAGAAGAACAGCTCCTGATCCTGTGAAGCAGACACAAACAACGTCCTTATTACCTGCAGGTACAAGCAACTATTTGAAAGTAAATGTTGGATGTGATGCAGTAGAAGCAGGGCTTATTGTGAAAAGGAGCCTGATAAACAGAAACAGAATGAAAGTCTGACTCAAGACCAGAGTTTGAGTCACCGGAACTTATCCCATCGATTCACTCTGCAGACAAACCGACGTGCAAAGACAACTATCAGGTGGAGTCGATTACTTGGTTGGACATGAACACACAGGAGCTCAGATACGTGTACGATGTGATAAATGTGCCGTGGAGACTGAGCGACGTTCACAATGCAGGAGTAAAGAGGAAACTTCTGGGAGAGACAGTGTGCTTCCATCTGACAGGCCTGATTATAACACCAGTTAAGCCTGAGATTAAGGCCCAATTCCAATCCGGCCCCAGCACCTTCCCCCTCCCCCAACCTCCGTCCATGTTGTGTGGAGGGTCCGCCACGCAAAGTGTCACTCCGAGCCAATGAGCCTTCAGTGGGAGAGGGTTATAAAGCCCTCCAACACGAGTCGGGTTAACAAACCACGCTGCTCTCAAGCATCCTCCAAAGGATAAGTCATAAATTGCCAAATTACTGGCGGCTGTACATATCTGCAGGCAAAATACGTGGAGTAATGGCTGCTCTGTTGCACTCAGTGCAATAACTATAAAGACATGTATTTTTGCCAGAGAACAGGAAGGAGGGGGTTTAATCTTCTGCTGTAGCCCTGATAGTTCTGTAGCTTCTATAGTCTGTAAGTCACTGCACACGTTTAACACACAGCAACAGCAGTTCATCAAAATAAAACACTGAGTGTGAGCCGTCACAGAGTGCTAAAATATACATACACTAATAAAACAAGAACTGGAACTGGGCCCAAGCGAAGCCTTAAAACTAACCTGACCGGACCAGGCTAGTCTGGAGGGATGGTTTCCATGGTAACCCAGGTCTGACTTATCCAGACCTCCTTCATGAGACAGAATCTCTTATAAATGAGCCACGTTTACTGAAATAAGGCTGTTGTTGCCAACAGTCTCGCTGTATGAGCACTGAGGAGCCTTTTATTTCCTCTAAACACGTGTCAGCGCCGGTGTGGTACAACATGTTTAATCAGAGCCGGATCCCTGCTGCTGGGCCTGATGGGATACGCTTTTATTTCCCTGATGGATATTTAAATGAGTCTGCATTAGAGGCTTTCACATGTTGTGCCGTCATTATCGTTCACTGTGTAAATGAGGAGGGTCGGCTTGGGATCGCGCCACAGAGCACCATCTTTAAAACAACATGTCACTTTTGTCACCTCCCTCCGACCGGCCCCAGCAGCTATATCTTGACTCCGGCGTTTAATATGGAACTGTGTTGTTATCAGCGCTGACTGAGGTGCCGCCGTCTGCGTCTCCCATGCTGGGAAACCAGCTGGGGTGCTCAGATGACTCACAGCCGCCCAGAATGTGCCAGTATGAAGAAACACAGTGCCCCCAGGTGGTGAGGAGCAGCAACAGTGGATTCATGGCTAAACTACAGGATTTTCTACCAAGCTGGTTTAGCTCAGAGGCGTTTTTGGTCACACTAGACAGAGAATACCGTTAGCTTGGGTAAGTTGTATTTTCTTTGTAGGTCTCTTTACACTAGACACCCGTGTTCTTGGTCCAGGTTTGTGTCAGAGTTTCACCACATCTAGAAAACCACAAAGCCAGACTCTTAACGAGGAAAAACTCCGACAGAAACCTCAAAGGAGATCTGTCAGCCATCACACGATACAATTTCAAATCAGAATTCACTTTGTGCTGCGTTTCAGTCTCCACCCCGTCAGCTGGGTGGGCTTGGACGCCTCGACTGCCTGCGGTGACTCACTTTGCCGATTTTGCGATGGTCTCTGTTCTTGGCCTCCTCCTGAAAGCGGTCCCACTCCTTCAGCATCTTTGAGTCTGGGAAGGAGATCCCATAGATCCTCTGCAGCGTCTCCATGTCGGAGCGGCCCTCCCAGTAGGTTGACGAGTTCTGGTGGCAGAAGTAGAAGAGAGTGAAAACACTGACATCTTTAATTTTTACACACGTCAGCAGTCGGCTGCCTTCCTGGAAAATATTCATCGACAAGATCAGGAGCTACGAGCTGGTAAATCTGCTCTGGAGGAGATTTCCTGTGTGTATTTTCCACATACCTTGTAGATCTTCATGGCCTTGATCTTTCCCGTATGCCTGACGTGGGGACCTCTGCACAAGTCAATCAAAGGCCCACATCTAGACAGGATCCATCACACAGCAGTTAGCTCAGACATGCTCTCAGTATAGAAAGACCCAGGGAATATTTCCCCTTCTCACCTGTAGACTGTGGTAGTGGGGGTGGTGACCTTCTCATTCAGAATGCGGCACTTGAACTTGTTGTACTGGAAGATACAAAAACATCAGGGTTAGTCTTGATTTAAAGACTTAACTGTGTTTTTTTTTTGTGGCAAAGTCATAAATATTAATAATCATAATAAGAGCAGGTAAGACTGTAAATCTGGAGAACATTTTTTATCATGGGAGCGCTCTCACTCATTCTCTCTCACTCTCTCTCTCACTCTCTCACCTTGAACATCTTCAGCAGCGTCTCCTTGCTGATCTCCAGCCTCTCAAAAGGCTGTTTCTCCTTCACCACAGCCTTACACAGAGTCTCCAGGTCCCCAAACTCAGAGCTGGACACGCCCCTGGAAACAGCAGACAGGCTCCGTTCATCATCACCGCTCACAGTCCGAGAATCATCATCATCCTCATCATCATCATCACTGCACCTTTGGCACTGTGAACACTGTGTTATTGCACCTGATTGTTCAACTAGTTTATGGCTGTGTGTTTGGTTCTTGCACCTTAACGATATTCTTTTACTCTTTTGGAGTGTTTATACGTCTCCATCTGTCTGTGGACAGATTTTTGCCACTGCGATAGAGTTACAGCTGTGGCGGACGCAGTCAGGAACCTTTAGATGGAGATGGATGTGGGGGGGGCACTTTACGCCTCTGGTCCACAACTGTTTAAAGACTGGGACCACTGTGTCCCAGTTTCAAGCATCATTCCTGTCCACTGATCCAGAACAATCAACAATAATAATTTGATCCATGTGACAGAGTCGACACATACTAACATCTGCTGACAGCGACCATCACATCCTTAGTAAATAAAACATGTTATTTAAGGAGGAGGAGTGTTACACCTTTACCTGGATGTCCCTCCATGCCAGGGTGATTAGACATGTGATCCAATCGCAGGATGGTCTCCACTTTGGTGCACTATATTTTCATTTTTTTACTGCATGTGCTGCACAGTAATTCCCTCTGGATAAATAACATCAAGTATCTTATGATGGTCCTGGGTTTTAAATTAGCACACTTTACAGGAAGGGTCCACATTTTCTGCTGTCTTTAATGAATGGGACTTTTTTTTTTTAGACTACAATCTGAAGATGATAAGATATTCCAGAAAGCCTCACATAGTCGAGGAGAGAGAGCAGAGAGGGGAGCGACAGTGTGAATACTTGCTCACTTTGGTCCATCCAGGAACATGTCGTAGTAGAAACCATTCTCGATGGGGGGTCCATAACACAAACAACCTCCATAAAAGCGCTCCATCGCCTCCCCGAGGATGTGAGCACTGGAGTGCCAATACACCTGGGACACAAAACAAGACGCTTGGACCTTTTTAACACACTAAACATAATATCAGAAAGAGACGTAGTAACTAAATATAGTAAATCAAATCATTTACCGACAGAGAACCAGGTCAGAACACAGATGTGTGCAGGTGAGAGGTTTCCCCCTGAAGCCATGTGTGAAAATGTTTGCTTATTAATTCATGCTGAAGTTCAATGCACTCACAGCCTGAGCATCGTCATTGTCAAAGCGCAAGATCTCAAGAGAGCAGTCCCGCTCGAGGGGTCGGTCCAGGTCCCAGAGCTCGCCGTTTACCCGGGAAATCACAGCGCTGTCGGCCAGGCCCTGGCTGGAAGAGCAAGAGCGAGAAAGCTGCCTCAGAAATTAAACCATTATAAAGAAAAAAAAAAGATTAAGAATAATATGGGAAACGTCAAAGGAGTCTGCGCGTTAGATGTTTTAGATTTTATGGGTAAATAAGTCATTACATTGGTCACATTAGCAGAGTTTTAGGCTGTTTAAGCACCGACCTGATATCACAGGCCAGCCTGTATGGGGTGGTGAGCCAAGCCTTGCCCTCCACCTTCCGTCCGTCTGGCAGCTCCACACTAATGGGCTTGCTGTCTGCAGCCCTCTTTGCCAGCAGGGCATCGCTCTCCTTCTTCAGCTCCTCGTACAAACTGAGGCGCTCTCCGACGTACGCGGGCCAGGGCTGCAGCTACAGCCGAGGACATAACACAGTCAGAGTCCTCCCACTGGACACACTCTGGGGGTGCATTTAGGAACATTCAAGCATAATAGGACGTTTGCATGTTTTGTCGTCAGAGTTTTTTGGGAGTGTGGTGAAAACCTGTGTAGTTGTTTGTGACACACTGAAATATAGATGGTCATGTGGTCAAAGCTCACCTCTTTCACACCTCCTCCACCTCCTCCTCCCTTATCCTGCTTCTTCTCCTTCTTGTTCTTGTCACCTGGTTTGGTATCCGGGGTTACCGCCTGTTCACAAACACAGAAGTGTGTGATGTGTGTTTAGTCCCACAATAGGATCTTATCACCATTCCCCTCTGAGTCACTGCCTGCTAATACTGTCAGTGAGCATGTGCAGTATTAACAGTGTACACACACACACACACACACACACACACACACACACACACACACACACACACACACACACACACACACACACACACACACACACACACACACACACACACACACACACACACACACACACACACACACACACACAGGGGCAGCTATTTCTGGAGGGGGTGGTGCAGTAAGACATTTGGCTTCACTGGACAGAGGCCTTGCCCCCCCCCAGAGGTCCTGATCACCCCCTCCTCGTGCCACAAACGAAGCCTTGTCATACCTTTATCACTACCTTATTATCAGCCTGGTTGTTTGTCTGCCGCTCTTTGCTGGTGTTTTTCTGCGGAGCTCTGCCACCCTGCACCCCTGGCTGCCTCTCTCCCTGCTCCAGCTGCAGCTCCGCCTGCAGACCCCGCCGGAGGTGCAGCAGCCGGTACCTGAGCTTCTCATTCTCGGCCCGCAGTCTCTCCAGCTCCGGGGAGACCTCCGGGACACCGGCGGCATCCACACCTCGGCATAGCCCATCCCGCAGAGAGGAGATCTCCTTACTGAGGAGGAAGATTTGCTCCTCCTGAGCGGCCAAACGTGCAGCCAGACACTCCGCCATCTTTAAATCACAGCTGACTTCCGGTGCTTCCAAAATAAAACACCTACAATAAGAATCCTCTTGATTCAACATGAAATAATGTGAATACGCTTCACCCACACGTTTACACATTTACCTATTGGCTGTGTTATGAGTTTCAACATCAAATAAAGGAAAATCACAGTTCAAATGTCTGTGGACGGGCGGACAAAAGTGAGAAAATGAAGTCACAATTATTAACCACTGCTCTGTTATAAATCCTGTCTTACTTGGGCCATTATGAGGTGATAACGTGGCTCTTGTGATTAATCTAATTTTTAGATTTTTGTCTTTAGTTTTTAATTGACATTTCCTCCCGGAAGTCGTAGTGACGCAGCGCCGCCGCTGGGGGGCAGTAACACATTTTCTGATTCATTTTAATGTCAGCTGACCACAGCGCTGCGGCGTGCGACCGAACCAACGACAGCGATGTAAACATTTGGATTCACCGGCCCGCAGGTGAGCCTCCGCTGTCTGCACATCTGTTTGAACACCTGTAAAGGCCTCGCTGCTTCTCTGGACCAACACTACGCCTACAGTAGGTAGCACATGCTAGCTAACTCCACAGCGCCAGCACAGCAAGTGCTACATTAGCTGTTATATACGTTAGCTAAACTGATGTACACCAAATTCAGTTCAATCTACGTGCACTTTAGTGTTTCCGTGTCCAACTAGAGGACTCGTTCATGTCAAAATACGGTTTAGGACTTCTAACGAGCCTGCTTGAAAAATCGGCATGTATCCGGGATCCATTCAACGTTAGTAAATCAATAATTGATCAATAATTAACATTACATGGAGAAGCACGCAACAATAAAGACTGTAAATGATCGACTAACAATAACTAGAACTGTCTATCTGTACATTATGAAGCACCCCCTGCATGTGCAAGATAATAAAGCCTTAGTGTCCCAGCATGGATGGATTTGTCCCTTCCAGGTTAAAGGATAGATAGCAGCACTAGCAGCTGACTCTGACCTCTGACCTCTGACCTTTCTGTATTAGGGTGAACATCAGGCTGTTTATTAGGTGGCTTATGTATTTATTTAGTCTTTTGAGCTTTAAATATTTTGTTGTAAAATAGAGCACTGTTAAAATCAGACAAGGGACCACACTGTAAATGACATACTGATCTTAAATTCCAGCCCAGACCTGCTTGGGACTTTGATGTTGCTGTCGTCAGCATGGCGTCGACCTCCAGCTTCGCCCCTCCAAAACTGGCTGACTTCATCCTCACAGAGCGGCTTGGCAGTGGCACCTATGCTACAGTCTACAAAGCCTACAGAAAGGTGAGTTTGTGGAGGAGTCAGGGGAACCTGATCACAGTAGGTCCACTAAAAGAGCTTGTTTGATCCACTGACAGGCTCAGATTGTTATTCTAAGTGTGTGACAGCATCATGGAAAGGATCCTTACAGTGTCAAAAGAGAAAATGAAAGCTGAAGTTTGACGCTGTGATGGTGCAGGGTGACAGTCGAGAGGTGGTGGCGGTGAAGGTGGTCGGGAAGAAGACTCTAAACAGGGCTTCTACAGAAAACCTGCTCACAGAGATTGAAATCCTCAAGACTATGCGTCACCCTCATATAGTCCAGCTTAAAGACTTTCAGGTAAGCTCATGCGTGGCTTTTACATTTGTTGTGGTAAAGCGGCCGTCCTGGTCGTACTTTGAGTCGTCTCTCTGAATTCCTCTCTTTCTTCAGTGGGACGCTGAGAATATTTATCTCATCCTGGAGTGGTGCTCTGGTGGAGATCTCTCCCGCTTCATTCGCAGCCGCAGGATTTTACCTGAGAGGGAGGCCCGGCGCTTCCTGCAACAGATTGGTGAGTCCTGGGCCGACTGGGTTACAAGTGTTTGAAAATTACATTTCTTGTGTATTTTGACCTTAGTAGATAAAAGAAATCACCACATTGGTCACCAGACAAAAGCTTCTGTGTGTACCAGTTCTTATTGTTTTGTTTTTTATATATTTGAGGGGGGGGGGTCATCTATATTCATGTTTAAAGCGTGACTGAATGATGTGGGCTGAGTCTCTCTCACTGTGTATTTGTACAAACAGCCTGTGCACTCCAGTTCCTTAATGAGCGAAACATCTCACACCTGGACTTGAAACCCCAGAATATTCTGCTCAGCGGCTCCTTCCTCAAGCTAGCAGGTGATCTGACAGCACAGTCACACAGTCACGTAAACAAGTCCTGATTTACATGTGATGGAGATCATCACAGCAACGTGCCAGAAACCACAAGAACTGAATTGTTGTCGTGTTATTGTGCTGTTGTGTTTGCACAGTTATTACAGTTTACTGTCTACTTTTACTAACAGCAAAACAACATAAAACAAAACTTCCAGCTTCAGGATCCATCCTGGATCCTGGATCGTTAACGACCCATGTTATGAAAGTCCCATAAATATAATGTTACACACACACACACACAATAATCATGTTTTGCAGACATTGCAAGGACATCTCTATCACCTTTCCATCCAAAGCTCCTTTGCTCACACCTCCGTCATCTTATTAGCAGAGCAGCGTTAACCAGGAAACAACAAGGGCTGAATGAGGTCACATGGTCAACAGATCCCTGCATGTGATGTCACTAGAGGGGCTAAATCTAAACGGCGTATTTTCACACACATTCAGTGAAAGATGGAGCAGAAACAGAAAGAAGAGTCTCCAGGCACACTAGAGACACATATTTAGGCTGAAAAGGCATTAAAAGGTACATTTTGCATAATACGTCCCATCACCAACATCATATCAGGGAGACCTTCAAAAAACACCCCTTTGTGCATTTTGTATTGTAAACTCACTGCTTCTCAAGCTACACGGGAGCTAAAGACAGTTTTAGGGCGGTTGTATCTCAGGCTGGAATCTCACGTCGTTTCCTCTCTGATTTGCTCCCAGATTTTGGCTTCGCTCAGTACATGTCACCATGGGACGAGCAGAGCGTCCTGAGAGGCTCCCCCCTTTACATGGCTCCTGAGATGGTGTGTCGACGGCAGTATGACTCCAGAGTGGATCTCTGGTCAGTGGGAGTCATTCTTTATGGTGAGTGCTTTGTGTTCGCCTTTGAGTGCAGAGTGCTCTCAATGTGAATGACACATTGACAATAATATAATCTGCTCACTGTAATTCTACTTCATTACATATTCTGGTGACCAAAACATACTCGCTTGCACAGAATCTGGTGTCTTTTGCTGTGAGCAATGATGATAATAATAATTATAATGATGATAATGATTCCAACATTGAAACAGCACTTCTTTTTCAGTGGTAAAAGGCCAATCAGTCGTCTGGCCCCGCAGGCTTTAAAGAGCAAATGGACCAGCAAAATTGGGTCATTAATCATAAAGTGGCCGCTTGGTTTGCCCCCTTTTTACAGTAATTGTGCAATAATAGTGCAACAGCACGCTACAGTGATTGCACTGTGTGGAGTGACAATGTGGAATACATAATGGGAGGAGTTGTTGTCACTGTCAGTCATTTGAGCCAAATAGAATAGCGTGTCATTTACAGGCTGTAAATTCATGTCGATGGTAAGTTAAATGCAGTAAATAACTAAGGTGGCTGATCTGAGATCGCTTTTAAAGGCAGTCTGAGCATCTGGAGCATGTATGCAGTTACTTAATGCACAGTGGGTGCATCAGTTTTGTTTGATAAGCACTGCAGACGATCCTTCCTTTAGGAGAACTCAGAGCTGTTTGTTTGCGTTTAGAGGCGCTGTTTGGGCGAGCACCGTTCGCATCGAGGTCATACGCTGAACTGGAGGAGAAGATCCGGAGTAACCAGCCTATTGAGGTAAACACTGAGCAACAAAATGAGTTCCTCATTAGCGGGTAGTTGGACTGAGAGAACTCACTACCACCGCTCAGTGCAGTGGAACATGGTTTTAAAATCGAATTAGACTCACTTATCCAAATGTATGTTCACCATCACATCACAGGGAATAAGAGAACTTAAGCTATTTTAATATTTTATCTATTTGAAGTGTGGTTGTGTGAGGTCCTGGCACAGACGCTAGCTGCTGTACTAGCTCCTTGTTATTGAGTCTAGTATACAGTCTAGTACACAGTCTAGTACACAGTCTAGTACACAGTGTAGTATACAGTGTAGCATACAGTGTAGCATACAGTGTAGTATACAGTGTAGTATACAGTGTAGTATACAGTGTAGTATACAGTGTAGCATACAGTGTAGCATACAGTGTAGTATACAGTGTAGTATACAGTGTAGTATACAGTGTAGTATACAGTGTAGCATACAGTGTAGCATACAGTGTAGTATACAGTGTAGTACACAGTGTAGTATACAGTCTAGTACACAGTCTAGTACACAGTCTAGTATACAGTGTAGTATACAGTGTAGCATACAGTGTAGCATACAGTGTAGTACACAGTGTAGTATACAGTGTAGTATACAGTGTAGCATACAGTGTAGCATACAGTGTAGTATACAGTGTAGTACACAGTGTAGTATACAGTGTAGTATACAGTGTAGTATACAGTGTAGTATACAGTGTAGTACACAGTGTAGTACACAGTGTAGTATACAGTGTAGTATACAGTCTAGTATACAGTCTAGTATACAGTGTAGCATACAGTGTAGCATACAGTCTAGTATACAGTGTAGCATACAGTGTAGTATACAGTGTAGTATACAGTGTAGTATACAGTGTAGTATACAGTATACCATATGTTCCACTGAGCACTGGGGGTTTTTCTCCCCGTGTTTATGAGTTTTCACCGTCTAACCACTAGAGGGCTTACTTTCACGCTCTTATCTCACAGAAGGGGAAGTGACAGCGGAGGTGCTCAGCTGAAACAAGGATTCACTGCTCCTCTCCTGTAATCTCTAATTAAAAGCATCGCTCTGGGATACACTTAAAGTACAGTATGTTACATTTCTGTGAGCAGGGCTGTAGAATATGTTCATTCACGACACTTTACGAAACACCAAATGCTGATGCCTCAACTCAAAGCCAAACGATGTAGTGACGTGTGTCTAAAAACACCTGCGTTTGATATGGTTTAAATGAATAATTAGACGTTTTAAGATGTCAAACAAAGAGTTGAATGAAACAATAACTGATTGCTGGCGATTAGAAGTCATAGTTGTGTCTGTGTCCTGATTTGCCCGCTGGGTGCACAAACCAAATGTTAATCACCATGCGACAATTACGGATAACAGTACATTTAATGATGGAGGGCTTTGAAAACACTTGAATTCTTGTGTCAAACATTAGGCTCGAGCTCAATGGATTGCATTAGCACATGGTCCATTACCCAGCGATTCACATAGAGAGTTTTAAGGTCATCCTTTGAAAAAAAGTAGCGATGTGAGACTAGAAGGTCTCTGGCAACAATCTGCTGTCCTTTTCCCCTGGATTGTCCTGTGGATTGAGTGCAACATAATAAGGTCGTGTTTTGTGCATCAGCTCCCTCCCGGGGCCAGGGTATCCAAGGACTGCAGAGACCTTCTGTTGCGGCTGCTAGAGAGAAATCCAGATGCCCGGATCACCTTTGCAGAGTTCTTCAGCCACCCCTTTGTGGATTTGGAGCACATGGCGAGTGCAGAGAGCCTCGTGAAAGCGGTAAGAGAGAATAAGAAGAAAGGGCAAAAGGGTATGTGCTGGGCATGTGTGTGTCTGCTCAGGATGACCATGAATAATGTGTGTGTGATTGACTGGATGCATGCACACATGTGTTAGTAGATCTGTGCTCATACGTGCCCCACATGTGCCTTCACGCATGATGATTGCATGCATGCGTGAGCAACAACGCAGAGTCGTAGCAGTTTGCGTTCAGTGACGTCAGCTTGTGCTTCCTCCTTTCAGAAAGAGCTGGTCCTGCGGGCCGTTCAGAAGGACCAGGAGGGGGAGAAGTCCGCTGCTCTCTGCCTTTACTGCAGTGCCCTTGAGCACTTTGTCCCTGCTATTCACTGTAAGAGCAGAAACCACTCTCATATCCTGTCTGTGGCTTAAGCCCTTCAACAATGCACCGCCTTTGTTCCACCACAATAAACTGGCAAAGTAAACTGAATGTAAAACCAAAACATCTCTTCTGTCCGCCCTCCCCAGATGAGACGGACCGCCAACGTAAAGATGCCCTCAGGCAGAAGGTGGGCCTGGAAACACTCCCTGCATTCACATTGGGATTACTGTCTATTTTCAATAGGTCTTTTTTTTGCCGTCCGATGGCTTTCACTTGGAATGAGTTCTCCTCTATGAATACCACATGGTGTGGATGCAGAGCATATGGCATGGTTGATATGATTACGTTGATTCAGTGTAAGAGGACTTCCTGCAGGTGAGCCAGTATGTGTCCAGAGCCGAGGAGCTGAAAGCCCTGGTGGCCTCGGACAACAGGCTGAGCTTTGAGGAGGCCCGGACCTCCAGGGATGTCCTCCGAGGTAATGAACACACAGCTCGGTACGTCGGCAGCAGCCTGTCGACGGGACAACTTGAGTAATGCATTGTGTGTTTTCGTTCATGCTTTTCGTCAAAGGGTTTTATGGGGGCTAGGTTGTTTTTTCCGCTGTGTGATTATTATTCTTGTAATAAAAAAGTGCTATTTTAGTAATGGAAAATTTAATGAATTTTGGAAGGAAAAATTCATTTTTCATCCTGCCCCACTAGTTAAGGTCAGCTCTTAGCCTCTTAGGGATTTAGTGCTTCGCTCTGGGACACTGTGGCCCTAAAATCAATAATACTGGAGTCTTCGGATGCTGCACAGGATATGCCAAGCATTGCAGATGCAGATTTTCTAGCAGAATACATTGATGGTGCGTTTAGACTGACGTACAGGAGGACTCAAAGTAGTGTTCTCTGTTTTCTTTCCACTCCAGAAATGTCCCGAGATCAACCACGACTGCTGGCCGCTCTGGAGATGGCCTCTGCTGCCATTGCTAAGGTTAGAAGGGGGTTCTGCCGGGTGATGCTGCTGCTATAGAGATATACACAAAGGCAGGCTGAAGCAGAATTAATACAACAGAAGAAAAAAAAACACATCAGCAGGGTACAACAATCTCCAGACCACATCTTTTAAGATCACTGCGGAACCAAAAACATCTATTTTGTGATTGTGCCGGCCCTCACAGACGTTTTTTTACTCTGCTGTTTACAGCCTAAACATTTTAAAGTGAATAATAGCAAATAAACACATTTTTTTGCAATGCTAACAGACTGACATGGCTGAACTATGATTAAACCAATGTTTTACCTCATTTTCAACCTTCCATTGTAGGAGGAGAGTGGACTGGATGATCCTGAGGCTTTGGATGTTTACCAGCAGTGCTTAGGAGAGCTACTGTTGGCGCTAGCAGGTAGATCAACTCCTTGTTTTCCATAGAAAGCATTAGCTTTACTAAAATAGGCTGTCATTTACTGCTCTTACCTACTGATCGACGCCTCTGGAGCCCCAAACTTAAAAGACAACCTTTTGTATTTTTTTTGGGACAACTGCACCTGATCACAGTAGGTCCACTAAAAGAGCTTGTTTGATCTACTGACAGGCTCAGAGTGTTATTCTAAGTGTGTGACAGCATCATGGAAAGGATCCCTACAGAGAGAGACCTGGAAGATCCTTTTGGTTTAACCACAAACAGCACACACACCAGACTACATTCACTAAAACAGGGATTTTAGAGAACAGAACACAGGAGCTGCTGATAAAAGGTGATCTACTGGACCAATTCCAAAACTGTTTGTACCTACCAATGTTTTTTAACCCAAACTATGTAAATAATAAGGCCCAGGTTGAAAAGTTAAGCTCTAAGTGCTTTGCTCAAGAGCAGCAGTCTGTGACTACAACAACTTCTTCACAAGAGACTTAACTGGAAACAAAGAGACTCTAAAGAGACATCGGGAGATGGATATTAAAGGACTCTGAGAAAGTCTCAAAGAAATGGAAAATAACTTCATGAAAGTGATTTAGAAAGAGTAAAAGACAGAGATGGAGTGAAGCAACAGACTTGGAGGGAGACGAGGACACTTAATAAGCGACAGACAGACAGACAGACGGAGGATCTACAGAGGAGACTCTCTCTGTGGCCTGGCGTCTATTACGCCGGGCTCATGAGCTCATCTGGAAGATCAGCCTAATGGAAGAGGTGGGATAGAGCGATCCAGATGTGGCTTAGAGCCGGGATGAGACCCGGTGCCAGCGCCCTGTGTGTGGTATACGAGCACTGCCATCTGCTTCCCATTCAGACAGCACACTTGATTTTTGTGTTATTCCACACTGGAAACAAATAAAAACTATTATCTTTCTAATAAACAAGAGCTCTAATTGCCCAGCCAGTGCTGCTGAAGGTTCATCCAGTAGACGTCTAAAGACTGACCCTTTTTGACTTGAGGTGATAGATTGTAGGTGTTACACTCGTCGCTGAAACAGCGGAGCGTCGTGCTCTCTGTGGATCAGAGAGTTATGGTCCATCTAATCCCATGCCATCCTAACCAGCCTGCCTCTCCGGTGTCAGGGGAGCCTCGCTGTGTGGCACAGCAAATGCCACCAGGGGGATTGTGGGAAGAAAACATTGGTTCTTTGTTTGGCTAAGAGCTCTTTGTTGCACAGCTTCCCAACATGCCTTGCCACCAGAGAGCTCTCCTCCTCCTCCTCCTCCTCCTCCTCCTCCTCCTCCCCTCTCTGTCCTCCCTCTCTGTCGCTCTACCCTCCAGGATGACTGACTGTTAAAACACTGGCCTACATTTGGACCATTTCCACCCCTGAGCCTCCAGTCGACACACTAGCGAAATTCAATCTAGTAGTTGACCTCTTCTTGAACAAACAAGGTGATTAGGTAGCGGACTCTCTCCTTCCTTCCTCTCCTCATTATTCTCTGTGTCGTTTTCTTTTTCCCTCTTGGTTTGTAGCCGAGCCCCAGGGCCGCAGAAGAGAGCTGCTCCACGGCGAGGTGAGTAGGCGAGGAAGGGCTTCTGGTTGAGTGCTCACAGTAGGAACGACTATCCGTCACCACCAACCAGCCCTCGGCTGATACCCCAGCACTGTGGATGCTCCATCACATGACCCATGAGCCTTTTTCCAGCAGTCGCATGTGCAGGTTTTTTGTGGTAAATTGTAAATAACATAATCCATCATCTGTATTATCATCTAGATCACTGTCCGCTTTCTAATGGGGCCCCTAAAGGAGCTATAATAATTTTTTTTATATATATCAAAAATGATCACATGACCACTTGGATGTGAAAAGACTGCAGTCAGTCCTACCCGGCTCATTGGTGTGGTTTCACAACCACTCATTAGCGCTATTTTCAGCCGCAGCAGGCACCATTATTCAGCGACATACCTCTACAAAGAGACTGGACCTACCTACCTAATGACAGACAGACAGACAGACAGCATTAGCATTTAGCTGCTAAGTAGGTAGACATTTTACTCAGGAGCACCTGAATGTTACATTCATCAGGTGACCACACACATGACTCCATATGAAACATAATGTTGCTCTAGTTACTAATTTACAGAGTTTTTGAGTCACACAATAATACTAACTAGCTGGCTGCTGGCTGAGGTGATCTGCTGGACCAGTTCCAACACTTTTACTAGCTACCAGTCATTCAGACACCAGGATGTGTGAAAAAAACTTCAACTTCTCCTGTCTTGCTGCACAAATAAGACCTTTGCTGTAGACTAAATACAACCATTTGGACTCCAACCCGAACATACTTTGGGAAAAAACCCTAAATTTTGATGGTCCAGTAAATTTGCTGGCTGTAACTTTTGGAATCGAGATCCTGAACACCAGCATTGATTTTGTACTTTGACAAACACGTGCTAAGTCTGCCATTAATGCTCCAAACACTCTTGTTTTTGTGCATTATTTAGCCGACAACTGAGCCACCAACAGACAACAGTATTTCACCAGCAAACCCCAGAAGGGGGAAGGCGGTTTGAGTGGGCCTCATAGACCTCCCTATTTGAAGTTTTATGGGTGCTTGTCTTAAGTAAATTCAGATGCGGCTGTAATAATCTAACACAGCATCGGGGAGGCGGGGCTCGGGGGTCCAATCGAAAGCATGTGTGGATGTGAGAACCCAAAAGAGCCAACACGTGCTGCCATGACTGGCCTCCATGTGCGCTCCTATCTACTGTAGAGCACACTTCAGCCTTTCAAAGCTGTAATTCAGTATCCTGTCCTCTCATTGGTGAGCCACGGCTTGGATATATCAGTCTATGTTGGTATAGCGTCGTCGTGGCTGAACATATGCGAGGTCATGTCGTCCTGTGTGTCAGCAAACCGTTTGTACCTTTAAGACTCTTCGAGTTATCGGTACGTCCCATGAACTACACTCGCCCATGAAGATGTCTTCCACATTTATTCTGCTTGGTGATTAAAGGGGCTGTGATTAAAGTGCTGCGGCTACATAAGGTTGGGGTCAGGGCTGAAAACGAAAAACCTGTGGTCAGAATGATTATTTACTGCACCAGATTGGTGTTTTAAAAGGACATCATGGAAACCATCAGCTTAGGTCTCCCACGATTATGACCCTCAGATGTTACTGCAGTAATACCCCAGAGGACTTACTTTATGCTGTGACATCGTGGCGACACAGTGCAGCTAGGTACGAGTGCAGCCAAGCAGCCTCGTGATCACCAGAGGACTGATTACCACAGCAAAGAGCATCCTCAAAGCGTGTGATCGCAGCCGTCACTGCGAGCACATGTGCACCATATGAAATGGTTTCGAAAAATAACAGTAGGAGCGAGAGTCACATGGGCTCAGCTGATCAGTTTAATCTGATTTTGACCTGATTTTTATGTCTCAATGCATCATAAAGTTATAGCGTAGCCGTATGTAGTAAACACGCACCACTCGGAAAACACATCTGCTAATTAAAAGATTTTAAAAAGGGGACATTTTGGAGAAAATCATCCTCTGATTATTCACAGGAGGCTCTGGAAGTCATTAGAAAAATAACGTGTGATATTTACTTTGTTTAAAACGTAAAATGACTGAATGCACAACGTCGACAATCACACGTCGATTGAAGTGACAACACTAGCATGCTGATGTGTAGCAGGTATCATCTCAGCTCAGGTGTGTCAGCACTGAACACAGAGTCCAGCTGAGGCTCATGGGAATGTCTACATGTCTACATTGGTCATAAATTAAAGTATTGGACGCATTAAAAAAAGTCAGGTGATGAATTTCATGTGTCTCTCACCAGATTAAAAGCCTCATGACCAGAGCTGAATACCTCAAGAAGCATATCAAGGTAAGCAGACACTCCTCTCAGACATTTGACGGAAGGATTAAACGCCGTAAGTGTACCTGGGAGAACAAAAAGTGATTGGGGACAAGGTGAAGACTTATTTTGGGTGCTACTGAGTTTCTTGAACTTAAAACGTTGATGATGGTGTTCAGTTGAGATGGATACGTCCTCTGAAAACCTCCATCTGTTTTTAATATCCACGTTTTGTTTGTGTGTTAGCTTTGGCTGATCACAGGTATGTGTTTATCCTTCAGATGCAGGAGACTCAGAGGGACGTCTCTCTGGATCGAGAACCTCTTGCCGACTCTGTGAGAAGCTGTGAGTTTCCCTGCTGTGTTGCATAAACTGCCTCTTTAGTAACGAGAGTGTGTCTTTGAGAACCTCGCAGCCGGTCTGATAAGCGACTACATGGAGGTTTGCTCCAGGAAGGTGGTGGGGGTGAAGTGAGAAATGGCCGCCTCCAGTTGTAATGAAATGTCCTTTCATTAAAGGGTTTTCCACTTGTAAAATATGAGCCATTCTCTTGCTGTGCTGGCCACCCCGCAGGACTGTCTGGCTCTTTGATTTCATCTCAGTGCAGCCGCTCTGTCCTCTGCCCTCTTGTAAAGTCTCCCTTGTGAAAGTGGGACTTGGTGCTAGCAGAGAGCTGCCCTCCTAACACACAAACACACACACACACATTTGCTTTATATGTATTTTAAGATTGTATGTATCAAATCCAAGCTGCAGTATAAAGAGCAGTGTCTCAATAATCTAACATTTAATATACTGGAACAAGCCACTATATAAACAACATGCTAAACTATAGAAGGACCAATGTATTATCAATATGAGTTACATTTTAATATACTTGAACTTCCCGGACTGTAACATATATACATGCAGCCTAATTCCTGGTATTTTCTGGGCTCAGCTCCTTGATGGATAGAAGATACCTAAAGCTCAGACAATATCCTGTTCTCAGCAAGAAATTCCTGGGGAATTATGAAAAAAAAAAAAAAAAAAGGGGGGGATGGGGGAAGGGCACCTACGACTCTAGAGACCGCTCAAGTTTCATGAGGAACGTGGTTTCTTATTCTGCTGCTGTTATTTTAACAAAACCGCGCCACCGTCAGGCATACTAGCTGGCACCGGTCCAACAGCAGCTGTGCTGGAGAGGGTCGCAGCAACGCCCAAGTCTGTCTGGTGACCCTCGACTGCACCAAAACAGGATTTACATCACCTGATGGTCGATGTGCGGGCCAGACAGGGAGAGCACTGCCAACTCTGGGCAGTTTTTTTTTTCATAGCTGGTAAAGTGAATTCTCAATAATCTGCTCAGATGCTCAGTTTGTGAAGCGACTCTCCTCCGGGGTCTGAATTTATACTTCTATAGTGAGCGCTGTGCTCATTGAGACATGCAGAGGATTATGGTCTGGTTTCAGTATGGCAGCATTAAGCTTCACTGGTGACACTGAACACAAGGGGACGCGACTTAGAGGGACGCCAGTGAACACGTAACAATACCGTACTTATTATACTGAAAAAGGTTCTGATTATTATGTGACTGTCACTGATCCCATGGAGCCAAGAGAAATATGTGTTCATCTTGAACAAGTGAAGGCTAACACGCGTCCATCACTCCTGTGTTTCTCAGCTTGCTGTTTGCAGTGAGCCTGCCGGGCCACCGTGGGACCAGGCTGGGACGCCCCGCAGAGCCTCAGCTCAGACACGGAGACTTCACCTGACCAGGTGTCTGCTGGGGCCAAATCCAACCTGCACCACGCCTCTCATAACCAAGTCGGAGCGCTGACCTGGTGGGACACTGCAGCTGCCAGCCGAAGAGGTCACTGCTTTGGTTGTTGCTTGAAAGTTTGATGAAGAACTTGTTTGTATTGTCTTTTTCTGAGGAGGAAAAGAACAGGTTTGGCTGGCAAAATGCTGAACGTGGCTGATAAAACAGCTTTCTACGCTGTGCTGCTGCTGCTGCTGCATTACTTCGCCTCAAACCCCCTCCTCCCGACACACTATTGATATGTAAATGCTGGACAGCTTGTGTGACAATACCACACTGTCATGGTAAACGAGTTAAACTGACACTGTTGCATTCATTTCAGCTGCAAACATTCAACAGTATTAGAAGCACACCTAAAAACTGTGAAAAGCTGACAATACAATCAAAAGGGAGCTGTGACGTTAGGCAGCAGTCATCAGTTTTGAGCCGTAGCATTAAGTATATTCTGCAAACATGCACATACTCCCCCGCCTCCCCCTCCCCACTGCCTTTACTGTGGGTCAACCACAGGCTCACCATGCTCTCCCCGCTGATGGAGCCCACTCCACCACGATGAGGGGAAAACTGGAGAGGTGCGGCCTCTGCCTTATTTACACTAGACTCGCATTTTCTTAGGTTTGGCACCGGCCGGGTATTTGAGGGATACACTGAGTTGTGGCGCTGAAGCAGAGCCTTCATAACGAGGCCTCTGTGAAAGGCTGAAAAGCTGGACAGGCGTTGGCAGGCCGATAATCCTCGCTGTTGTAGGTCTTCACAGATTGTTTTGATTTCAGATAGGTAACACGCTTGAATATTTCAAAAGCCAGCTTTACGTTGGGAATATGATTTTTAGGGCAGCTGGAGAAAATACAGGAGGCAAAAGTCTGAATATACTGTCACGGTTTCCACACTGCTGTCTTGTTTTATTTTCTATTTGGATGTTTATACAGCTGTGATTTTATATTTCATGTATTTATTAAATGAGGAAATCAGTGGAAAAATAAAGTTGCAATCTCTGAAGTGTGTGTAGTCTGGGCATTTTGTCATCAGTACAAAGCCGACGCTCGTCTTTCAGGGCCTATGGAAAGATTTATGTGCCGTCGTGGGAGCAACGCTGCCGTCGTCCTCATCTGGAAGGCCGCTCTGCACAAACAGCTGGCTGCCGTCCACAAAGGGAGGAGAGAGGAGGGCAGGCATGGGAAAGTAAGGACCTACACTGATTACATGTTTCATATCGAAGTCTGCAAAACTATGGAAACTGAATTTGAAAATGTTAAGGTTTTGGGAATTACATAATGAATTCATTCCAAGTAGATTATCTTTTTTCCCTTTATTGCCAGTGTCTCCTCTGCCATGGACAATAAATCACTACGTCTTTACAGCGCTACTTTACTGCTACTCACTGTTTTGTTTCTTCGACGAGAGAAGAGCAACCTGAAGTGGAAATTAAGTTGTTCAAAAAACTGAATTGCAAAAAAGTGAGCCATTTTGAAAAGGTGAAGGAACACTGGATCAGTGCCACCTGTGAAAACAGCTCTGGAGGAGTGGGTCTACAGAAAGATGACATTGAGTTGCATTATGGGAAATAGGGGAGCCAGATTTTTTTATTTTTTTGGCCATATAAGGAACTACAAATCAGGATATCTCAGCCTCTGCTGCTGAGACTCACCAGTTTTATCTTAAATGTGCAGGAGGAAGACCATTCTGCATGGTGACAGAAACAAAGCATCAGACTTATGATTCAGCACGAGGAAACGCAAAGGGAGCGTGAATCCTTGTCGCCCACCATAGGTTCTCCTACAATCTGCACCTTCACTGCTACATGCCGCCAAGTCCTACAGACTGGTCCTTTTAAATCTGTTTTTGTGTGAGTCCCACAACTTTAAGCACGTGCAATGACACAACTGTCTGGAGGACCCTTTTAGAATAATGACTTAGTGACCTAGTAATGTTTGTTTTCCACCCCACCACCTGCTTAATCACATTCACCTGGCGTGAATCTCTCCCAGACGGTACGGTTAGAGCAGAGAGCAGCACGGCCCAGAGTCCTGGACCTGGAGAACCATCGGGGTTCTGCATTTGTGGCTGCGCTGCGGAGCGGGCTCTAATCGGCTAATGGTGCCCATGATGTTGGCTCAGCTTCATTGCTTTAATCATGACATGAGCATGTTGCCGCCAGGAAAACTTTGGATGCAATTTTGACCCTTGTGCTTGCTTTGTTGCTCTTTTGTGGGAATTCTGCCAATCTACATTGCCCCCATGTATGATACCCTTAAAGTAATGCAGCCCAGAAAGGCCGGCTCTGACATGGAAACCTTAACCCACCACCCTCATCCTCCGAGAGTCTCCTTCCCCTGCCCACAACCTACGGCGCTGTGGCTTTAATTGGCCTCCATCTCGCTGCAGCTCCAACGACACCACTTATTGCCCTTTCCCCCTCCAGGCTCCCCCTCTCCCGCCCTCTGTCTCTCTCTCTGTCTGTTGAAACTGTTAATGGGACAGCAGTCAAGTCTTATTGGCATCAACGTCACCCATAAAGAGGAGCCTCTGTGTCGTACACCTGAGGGAACTGGGTGCCCCTGACTCCAGCACCCTCTGCACTGAGAGCAGCCAGCAGGTCGGCCATTCACAGCGGCTCGATGGCTATCATGAATGGAACATTGTACCTACGAGAGAGACAAGAGCCTCCTAAATCCCCGGGTCACTCCCACTCTGGAGCGGGGAAGAGAGAGCGGGGGTTGGGAGGGGGAGGGGGTTTGTTTCAGAGAAATGTTGAATAAAGATAATTTAGAAAATGGGCTCCAGCACAGTGCTGCCTCTGTATCCCCCTGTTCCCTCCACACACTCAACTCCCCAAGGCTGCTCTGCTCGTGTTTGTTTTGATTTTGCTCCCAGAATCGGGGAGGGGGGTGTTTGAGGGGGAGGAGGGGAGTTATGTTGGAGGACTTTAAGATACATGGCGATGGTTAAGACAGATTGGACCAAAGACAATCCAGCTAAACTAGAGGGAGCCGTGCTACACTGTAGCTGCAGGCCGCTTTGTTTCCCCGTCTCCCTGTTTTTACGAGGCAGCAGACAGTTTGGAAGTGCCCCAGGATTCCTGCGGTTAATGAAAAATCAGGAGAAGCTGTGCAGAAGTTCTCTCCAGGCTTGGAGATGTTGAAATCTGCCACCTGTAACTCAAGTAATAAACGTCTAGTGACATGTAGGTCTAGTCACGCACCCTGACAGACACAGACGTGCAAACAAGTTGGTGCAGAAATGTGTTACTGTACTAATTAATTACACGGTGATATAAAGGTTGTTTTTTACTGCACAGAATAGAAAAGAGCTAGACTAACAAGTCTGGTTTAACTAAATCTGCTCCTCCCTTCCTCTCAGAAAGTTTTCTCTCTGTGGCCGCTGCTGCACTTTTGGACGTGACTGAAGTTACATTTGCAGAGCAGGTGTTCTCCTCACACCTCGCTGTAACGCTAAATGACCCTTTTACAATTTGTTAATGACTTGTAAATACCAAAGTAAGTGTGGAACAAACCCCAGATGGTTGCTTTTTCTGAAACCGTTTGGTTTATTAGTGTTTTGGTCATTAGCGGGGATTGTGAATATCCTGAAACGTGCACAAGTCCCTCTGAAGCCAGCCCAGTTGGATCAGTCGACATGTTTCATTAAAAATCACGGCGGCTTAATTACAACTTGAGACTAAAGCTTTGTATTCTTTGCTCCAATTAAGGCTGCATTTCGTAACGACTAGACACTAGAGCAGGTTTCAGTTACACTGACCTAATCCCTTAGATATTAGACAGGGAAACAAAGCCACATGCAGGGCTCACTCTGCAGTCACAGGGCTGACTTGGGAATTACATATTCAAACAATTACCTCCAGCTCTTTTGGCTTTCAGTAGCACCTTCTTAAAAGGGCAACATAAATGTTTTATAAAGTAAATCTAATGTGGGGAACTGCTGTCAGATGAAGCTTTAAGCAGGTACAGCATGTGAAGCACGTGAAGCACGTACCTCTCTCGGCTTATCATCAAACGTATTCAGAAGGCCGTGAAAGTTCCCACGAACCAAAAGACTTTCGGTTCATGTACAGGAGAGTCCTGCGCTCACAGTGACGCAAAATCAAGCTTGTTGGGCCTTTAAAGGCTCGTTAGAGACGCTTTCTTGATCTCTGTGGACAAATGACATGATTGCACAGCTTTAGCTCATAAACATTTTATTATAAAACTCACCCTTTCACATGGAGGACACTGCTCTCATGTGCTTACTGCCATGTTCCCACAGGATGAGACACCAAACACTGAACACTCTAAATCACGTGTCAGGCTTTGTGGACAGTATCTGAGCTACATGTGTTTGTTTTCTATCGTATTAACTGCACGTAAGTGACTGTAGGCAGACGTTGGCTTATTTTTACTGCATATAATTGTAAAATATATACACATTCTTCATACTCTAGCTTCATAATTTAACATTTAACAACATTTGTCAAGACTTCATAACAAAACGAGAAAGGTTAGTTTTGACACAATTTCAAGTGGCAAAGACACAAATTGGCAGCTTCATTACAAGTGATGGATGCTAACAAAAACTACACTTCCCTTTTTGCTGAACAGGAGCAGCGGGACAGCGAGCTGAGAACGAGCGACCGCCGGCATCAGCGTGGACCTTGTGACAGGTAACACCGGCCTCAGAGCGTCTCCTCATGTAACTGTGTGCAACTACAAAAATAACATGATGCATTTTAAAGAAAAGCCTTCAGAATGCACTGATGGGTTTGTGAACACATCTCAGTCTCTTGTTTTGATTATATTTTGTGTGTTTCTTTAGAGAGCACTTAGTGACAATCCTGCGTGTTCGAAGCACTCTACTCTGCTCATGTTGCTCTTCCTGCTCTCACCCTCTTCTCTTTGTTGATTTATTGTGTTGTCGCTGAATTGTTGTTGCACTAATGAGGCAAAGCGTGGCCTGCTGTTTGGTCCGGTAATCCTAAATATCCATAAAATAACCTTTCTTTGTTTGATTAGCTCGTGAAAACTTATTGCAACAACTTCCATTACAATCACACCGTTTGTTTAGAAATGGCATCCACCCCCCCAAGACAAAGCCGAGCCGTGGGGGCAGCTAAAGGTCCTGTCCTGAGCAGCACTGTGGACAAACTGCAGCCTCAGTCTGCTCCTCCTGGGCTGCTGCTGCTGCTGCTTCAGTGTGAAAGCAGAAATAAAGACAGGGGTCTTTTAAAGGCGTGAAAGGGGGCAGGCAGCAGAGAGGACGAAGGGAGAGAGAGAGGGGGGGGGTCTCAGGAAAAGTTCAATAAAACAATCTGAGATGGGGGGAGGGGCCCCAGACAGAGTGCTGGAGAGGCGCTTCAGTTAATTTCAGTGCTTGATCCCACACCCTGGCCTGTCCTTTGACTGTTCCCACAAATATTTGAAGTGTGGTTGCTGCAACAATGCAGAGGCCCCCGAAATGGAGAGCAGAGCAAACAGAGGCTGGATGGGTCCAATGTTTGTCCAAGGTCTTAATAAAGCCACACTCCAAGTACCATTGAAACCAAACAAACAGGAGCTGTTAAAGGCACACGGAATGGCAATGCCCTGCGACTGAAGTCTGACGTGCTTCACTTCCTCTCATCATCATCACCTGAAGGTATTTTTGACAACAGGCTTCCCTTCAGCTTAGCAACCGGGGAGCAGTTCACTCAGAGCGCCGGGAGGCCAGCGGGGTGAGGGTTTGAAAGAGGAGTCAGAAAAAGGCCGTTTTCCTGAGTGAGATGTGCACCGAGAAGGATTACTATGCAAATTGTATGGTTGTGGAGAGCCCACACAAATCACTGCTGTGCTCACTGTCACCCTGCAGCTGAAATGGCAGGGAGGACTGGTGGTGAAAATAGCTCTCCTCATCCAGCAGACCTGGGCTTTGAGTCCTGCGATCCACTGCTGAGGCGTCTCTGACCCAGTCTCTGATTCTGTAACTACTCCAGCTGGACTCTTGCACCCCCCCCCCCCAGCCCCCGGAGGGCTCACATGAGCACAGATCTGGTCACACTGTCCTTCATAAATCCAAGGAGTGTTTCTGGTGGCCAACATCTCAGTACAATATCCGTGCTAGAGGGAGAAACAGGAGCGTGATGCAGCTGGACCGCCTCTGGGAAGCAGAGTTGTGGTCAGCATACACCTCCTCTCTGTCACTTTTAGGGTCATAGTCCTCATCCTCATACATGTCATCCACATCAGGCTGGTCTGAAATGACACTGTGGTCTCCTATGGAGCAAAGCTTCCTCATGTTCTCCTTGACCACCTCACAGAAAGGCCTCTCCACCCCGTCACAAACACAGCGGTTGAGCAGCATGCCATTTGGGATGAACAGCATCTGCTGAATGGTGGCTTTACACTTGGAGGAGCACTTCCTGCCGTTGAACAGCTGCCCGCAGTATGACAAGTAGGCCGTGAGGGAGGTGTGGCAGCTGCTGTCCTCCTCGCAGCGCTGCCGGGCCTCCATGCAGCCTATGCCCCCGGCGTCGCTCGGGTGCCTGCGGGGGAGGCACGGCTCTATGGCACGCTTGGCGCCGAGGCACTCCACGTCCTGCGCGCAGTCGCAGGTCTCCAGGTCGGGCCCGCTGCGGGTGTGATTGAGCCTGATGAGCGCGTTGATGCAGTGGCTCGGGCACTGCCTCCTCGTCCCTCTGAGGTTACCTTCACAAGCTGCTATGTACTGATTGTAGGCGAGGTCGCACTCGGGCTCGTCGTGGCACCGGAGGAGCGCCTGCCAGCAGATTAGCTGGGCATCTAAGGCCAGCAGCACCCATGGGAGAAGGGCCAGGGCGCTGCACCAGCATTTCATGCTTGGATAGACTTCTAGCTGGGTGACGTGCACTTTCTCCACCAGCGCATTAGGATCAGGACAACTTCCACACTGAACCTCACAGGCTGGAGTTCAGGAGTACTCCATACATGCGTGTTACCAACAGCCTGCTACCACCAGCAAAACACACTCGGTCCCTTTCTCTAAGTTATCCACAAACTTGCACGTCGGTTAAGTTTGCCTCCTCCCGGTGGGCTCTGCAGCGGTGGAGCACAGGATCTGACTCAGGGAAATCACCACGCGTGGCTGCAAAAAGCGAAAAGCAGCACAGGAGCGGTCATTCCGGGAAGCGTGTCCGTCCAAAAGTGGGAGATCCTGCTCCAGAGAGCAGCCCGTGTTCGCCCCACGCCACCGGCGCAGATCTGAGGTGGACACCGGAACGCGCCGCGCGGCTATCCAAAGTTAACGCGCACTCTAACCGCAGTTACTGTCCTCAACTCACTTTGTACACTTGAACTCATCTTTCTTGCCATTGTTGGAGTCGAGCCCTCTTCCCAGCTCTTCAACTTTTAACGTCCATCCACGCATTCCGCTGTTTTTTTTAGTTGGAGGAGGTTTCTATCTGTCGCATTTTGTCCCGCTATGTGCGTCTTTGTCCCTCTTTTTGCTGTTACGCTTCACGGTCCGCCGAGCATTTCCCCACAACACCCCTCCCTCTGTCGAAAAAAAGAAAGAAAGAGCCCCCCCCCCGCCCCTTCTCCCCTCTCTCTGTCTCTCATTTACAATCCTGGCCACCGATTGGTCGTCATGAGGAGTCAGCCGTGGGACCCATCTCCAGGCCTGCAGCAGCGCAGCTCTGCGCACAAATCCTCTCAGTACAGGACGAGATAGGCTGCATGAAAATGTTTATGATTTTCCTTGCATGAAGCCCAGGATCTGTGTGGTCCCCTCTTCTCTTGTAGAAAAACACGTGAAAGGGGGGGGGGGGGAGGCAAGGGGGGGAGGGGGTGCCTGCAAAACGCATTCCTTTGCAAGAAGCTCACATCTGCAACTTCACTGCTCCACTTTTCAGCGCGGACAAACAAATCTGTTCCCTTTTAGCCGTAAGAGCGAGGAAACCTCGGCGATAACCGCCTCGCCGCTGAGGGTTTTCACTTAAAGGTTGTCGCTAATTGTCGCTCTTTCCCCCTCTCCCCGTCCTGCCTCTCATTCTGCAGAGTTTGTAAGCCCCGATTGACAGAGGAGAATGGGAGAGAATAGTATTTTCTGGCCCGTTTCACCCCAATTGTGTCAGATTGGCCATGCAGCGGCCCAGTGTCTGTCCGGGCTGCAGATTGTCCACGCACTGCGGCCTATCAATGGAGAGGGGTTTCAGCATCAATATATTTTACAGCCATCCCCTTTCACACCACACTTGAAAACTACCAATAGCCCAGGCTTTTCTGCCTTTCAAATGGTAATAACTTGTTTTTTTTTCTCTCCTGCAGGTCTGCCCCCACTGAGAGGCTGTGCCAGTTCTGCACAAGCTCCACAAAACCAGATGGATGCCCGACCTTTGTCCATCCTCTGCATATCCAACTACATACACATGCATATGCATGTATATGTAGGCACTCCTCCCAGTAGCCACTTTATTATAATGTTATCTACAGTTATTTACTGCCACAGCCTTGCCACCAGTTGTACCTCTGCACAGTTTATGCTTGTGTTGCAGGAATCTGTGACTTGAATCAGATGTTAATTACTGAGGTCATAGTGGATGGAGCAACAACAACAACAACAACAACAGTGATCATATTAGCACTCGCCAAAATGAGTTACAAATGACTTTACACACAACAAAAAGACAATAAGCAAACATGAATGAAGTATTCTGGTGAACTAGAACCAAAGATGATCAGACAAACGGTAAACTCGACTGAAAGCCAGACTGAGACAGTAACATAACAGGAGATCCTGTGTTTGCTTCTCTGATCTCCTCCGACTTGTGGTTACACATGTGGCCACCTCAGGTGTTTAGGTTTGATGGAAGAATGGCCACGAATTACCTCTCAGAGGATCTCTGTAGGAGGCCATGACTATATTATCTGGAGTTAATCGACATGAGCCTTAAGAGAGAAGATCAAAGTTTGATCATCTCCTCCAAGACGTGAGTGTTGTGCTGGACTACATTATAATCAGAAGAGTCGCACACACATGAATATGAGAACCACCTCTCGTTGTCCTGCAGCCTCAGTGCTGAATGAACACCGTGAGTGTTGAGGTGCACTGAGTGTCTATACAAACACACACATGCTCTGTGGGCTCTGGGTGCACCCTGCTACCCAGTATGTGGGTTATTTGACTAATCCACTGCCCCGCTGCCACAGACTGAGGATGCTCTCCATGTGAAATGCTAAATGTGTCATTCACGTTATAATACTAACCCACCACAACATCCCATTACTGACACGTCGATCTTAATAAATCAGCCTTCTGTAGCCGTGGGTGTATTTTTGTCTCCACCTGGTGTTCTGGCCGCTGCAAATGTAAGATCACAGGCGAATCACCACAAACCGTGCAGGAGCAGCCCTGTGCAGAAGAACCACGCTAAACAGAAGGGAAGTTCGTTATCCTAAAAATCAGTTTATTGCAGTTAAAACTCAAAAAGCACTTAAATAGAGACAGAATGGCAGAGATACTGTGAAACAAAGAAACAGCCAAAGAACAAGAAGAAACTGCGTGTCATAGCAGCCGTTTCCTGAAAAATCAGTTCCACAAAATGACACAAACACAAAAATACGTTTGTATATTGTTATTGATACTATTATTATTGACTTATTATTGTTTCAAGTCACACACACACACTCACAGAGAGCAAACAGTTTGCTTTATGGCTTCTGTTCCATCCATTAATATTGTCTCATGATCAGCCATGGCGGACTCCACTGCAGTAGCAGCAAATCAAAGAACTTATTGCAACCTTTCCTCTGCTTTGTATTATTGAAACATTACAAACACACTGTTCATCTATCACACGACAATAACCACTGCACCACAAATGTTTAAGGGGATAGTTCGGATTATCTGAAGTGTGGCTGTCTGAGGTCAGTGTATTACCTACAGTAGATGGCAGGAGGCAGGAGGCCCTACGCCAATCTGCCAGACTCCATTGACAAAAACAGTCGTTTTACCTTGCAGAACACAGGAGCTGCTGGTTTGGTGTTTTAAATGTATAGTTTGGATCTGAACTGACATGTTAGTGGTTCCAGCGGTGGAACAGCGAACTCAGTTCCCTGTTGGAAAGGGCTGTCTGACAGCACGGTAGAGCAGGTGTTTTAGGTGTCCACAGCACTACATTGCTTAGCGTCTGTGCCAAGACTCCAGCCTGCTTCTCCAAACTGGGAGCGTGCCGACCTCAGACAACCACACTTCAAATGAAACGGACTGTCCCTTTATGCGTTGCCTCAATTTTCATTCAGTAGTGGGCACCCACAGTGTGGACACTGCCAGTTGCCTAAGAGAAAAGAGTCGATATCCTTTTAACCACAGTTTTCCTCTAAGATGAAATGTGCACTCTCAGTACGTAAGACTTTTTCTAATTACGAAGAACCCAAAGAAACAGGAACAGATGTGAGATCAAAGCTGACATCAGCCTCAGCATCACTGCTACAGGAACGCAAACACCGGCAAAATGTAGCGTATATGGATTTAACACAACATCAACAACATCCCCCCCTCCGTCCGCCCACGCCTGCACTTACGCCTGGCTAGAAAACAACACAGACTGAATACCGAGTTACGCAGTGAGTCCACAGTGACTGAGTGCCGTGTGACACGACCAACAGCACTCTCAGCCACAGGACCGGGTTTTTTGGGGTTTTTTTGTTTTGTTTTGTTTTTTTCTTACAAGGACACCACTTGACATATCACATCGGCTAAATGACACGAGTCCACCGGCACAAAACGGCACCACTGAGAGACGGGGGGGTCAATGAGATGGAGGACAGGTCAAAGGTCATGTGACAGTCGACGACACTACATGATGAAGACAGAGTGAAGGAGGACCTGCTGTTGACAGTGCAGGCAAACAGCAGATACATTTACATCTTATACAACATAAATATTAGCATGGGGGTTTATACGCCCGCCGCGGTTACACACTTTGACACACGTGTGCCGTTTCCTTTATGTTGGTGGAAGTGTTTCAACAGAGGCTTTGCCACACAACTTCTGAAGCATTTACAACGGTCTCATCTGAGCAGCTTTCCTCTTTTAACCTCTGGATGCAGCACAAACACAGATTTACTCCCTATGTGGTTCATATTAGGTTAAATTTGGGAGCACAGTTATCGCACACACTTTACTGTCAATTCTTACGACACACGAAAAGCAGCGAATCTATCCTGCTATCAAGTGAGACGTGATTCTTGTCGGCTCACTAACTATTTGTTTCTTTATATAAAACTAAAAGTAAGAAATCTCCAACAAACAAGAAAAAAAAAGCAGCTTACAGATGTTGGAGCTCTGGAGAAGACAACCTTGTACGGACGTCCAAGGCACACTGAAGTACGGACAGGGCTTAAAAAAAAAAAAAAGCTTTACCATGATATGTCTGGGAAAAGATTAAAACTAAGATTACTGCAGCTCACAGGGAGCTGCCATGGGGGCACCAGGGGGCCAACATTAGTAAGCTCCTTCTGACAAAAATCAGCCTCATTTGATGCTCTACATGAATATTGCCCACTTTTTTTGTTTGTTTTTTTAAGGGGTTTGTGCTTCTTAGTGTGGGATATAAACAATCCCACAAACCTTGATTTTTTATTTGTCCTAGAATAAATAGATACACGGCCTCCTCTGTCGAGCCAGTGTCAGCCTCGTGCACGTGTGTTTCCCTTCCAACCAGGCAGCTGATTCAGGAGTTAAATCGTCTGCTGCGTGTTTGGAAGCAACGAAAACCTGCACACACACACACACACACACACACCTGAGGCCTCTGCTGCAGAATGTCACGGGGTGAGCACTGGTCAGGTGAGGTTCGGACAGCGAGGGAGGTTCGGGACTAAAGGGAGGAAAGGATTTGATAGACGAGTGTTTCTCAGAGGAGGAGCTGCTCCGAAGGCAGAAATAGCCTCATTGGATAGATTTCAGTGGGAGGAACCACAGCCTGTCAGAGTGCAAGTCAGCTCATTTCAATAAACATATGAATGACATTCATGGCTTTAAGGAAAACTGAAGGTCAACAGGGAAGCTAACAAACCTAGTTTGGAGACAGATGATAGCTATGATGGCTCTTTTTTTTTTTTTTTAGTAAGACGAGCCCCAGGTTTCATAATATCAGCTTCCTCATGTTTTTTACGTGGTCAGACACGCAGGGCCTGTCTGACTTTGCACAGCTAGAAAAACTGTTATTATGTGGCTCTGCCAGCTGACATTCCACTCAAGCAATAAGAAGATTTCTACCTCCAGAGCAGCTCTGCCTTTGAAAAATATTTGTACAAGTAAAACTCTACTCCTCAGGGACTTAGAGTGGGCCAAATCACATGAGACTGCAGTTCTCCGTCTGCTTTTTCAGGTCTTCCAGTGTGGCCTGGGCTTTGTCTTTCAGCTGGTCGATGTCCACGTTCTGGATGTTGGACAGCTGGCCCAGCACAGACTGCTTGTGCGTTTCCTCCTGGTTGTCCTCAGCAATCATCTTTGCCAGCTCTGTGGGCAGCACCACGTCATCCCCCGCCTGCTGGATCTGGGTCTCATCGATCTCGTTCTGGGGTAGACACACACACACACACACATCCATATTGACACACCCAACAGGACAGGAGGAAGAAGGACAACATATTTAGACTGCACTTTAAAGAAATCTAATACTCGGCCGTCCTGACGTGTACAGACCTTTCGTCTTTACTTTCCGTGACAAAAGCAGAGCAGGATTAGTTTACCTTTGGTAGCCTGTACTTGTCCCGGAAATGACTTCTAACTGTGGCTCTCTCAGCTTTCTTCTGGGCAAAATTCGCTTCTCGTTCTTGTCTGCAGGAAAGAAGGAAAATGTGTTTTCTCAGTGTCACTGAACAGTCAGAACTGAACTCAGTTAGAACTCAGTTAGTTTCCAACCAAAGCCCAGAGGCTAGGAAATGTCTTTTGTAATCAGCTGTGCTGGACGGGGAACATCCCCCACACGTAACAAACAAACCACACCATGTCTGAAAATGAAGGAAATCAGAGTCTGATTTTTGCCACGTGCAGTGTCATCTCTGCTTTAGGAGCATCATACGGCTCCCTCTGGATCTGGACCTTGGAGCTTATCATTACCCGTCTCCTCTTAACTCTGACCGCAGAGTGCAGAGCCAACAGAAGGTGGAGCAGCAGCAGCAGCTGCCGTGGGGGGAAAACAGCAGGAAGAGACGTTCTGCTCATGTTCACGAGCCCCAGATGCAGCATCCTGCCCGTCCAGTGCTCCCCTGAGGGCCTTTAGTCCTCATAGGATGTGAACTACTAGAGGTAACCCGCTAGCTGCAGACTCACTCCCACTCCTCCACCTCCACAGCTGTCAGTCCATCTCACACACATCCTGGATTCAACCCATTTAGCCGCGCAGCGCCTCAGTCTGCCTCACTGTCCTCGGAAAACAAACCATTAAAGACATGAAGGATCCACTTCAGCAGTGTTCCTGACGAGCACACGCAGTAAGCGATGCCTCCAGCAGAGGGCAGGCAACAGGCTGCTGGAGATGCCAGCAGGAATATCTATGGCTTCAGTGTACTTCATAATTGTCCCTTGTAAATTGCAAAATTTGCTGAAGGCCTCTAATGCTGTGAGTCACCAACATGACGTAGTGCGTAACAATCGTGCTTGTGTGGCCTGAAGCCAGACAGAGCATGAAAAAGACCACATTTTACTACATTTGAGGGGAATACAGTTGGTGCTTGTAACTAAATGGGTGATGTTGTTCAAAGCTACGGTGGCAGAGGTTGTGTTAATGTGTTGCTGCCTAGAAGGATCAAGTCTGCAGCATAATCTAAAGGCAGGGGGGAGGAAGGGGGTGCACCGTGGGCAAGCTCTGTGTTTGTACCCAGCGTGTCAGGGGAAGGTCGTTTTATCTGGAGATGCAGAATTCATGGTGCTGTCCGTGTGAGCCGAGTTCACTCTGTATTAACATGAGAGGGCCAAACACAAAATGGCACACGGGCCATGCGGCGCTCACTTGCAGCCAATGAGCAGAGCTTCGTGTCTTCCACTCTCAAGGGCATCAGATGACCAGGGTTGTCACTGTGGCCCGGGTGCTGAGGGTGATGAAATGTCTACATGTGGCATGTCAGTGAGAACCCCCCCCACACACACACACTCCCTCTCTTCCTCCCTCCCTCCCCCAACCTTATTCTGCTCTAATCTGAGCAGGATGGCCGTCCCAGTGATCTATGCTCCTGTTTAGCACCTCTGACTAATAACTCACTTCCACTGAAGGTCACGTTATGATGGCGGAGCGTTGAGCACGTCGCCGTGCCTCCTGTAGCTCTCAGTGGGCTGAGCTGAGTGTTAATGCTGCCAGAGTTTGGACTTCACTTCCCACCTCCGCTTCAAATGTCTGCACATGGTGCTGAGAGTCACTTTGGATAAAAGGGTTCATCAGACGGTGGGAATGAGCCACACACTGGAAACAGCTGGACAGTTCTGTCTTTATGATATCAGCTCCTGCCCACAGCAAGCACAAGTACCCAGAATTGTTCTCCACAAAGCTGCTCTGACTTCTTTCCTCCACATTATCATCTCCAGTAACTTATTCTACCAGCAGCACATCTGACGTGGGCACACGTGTGGTCCTGCTCCAAGGGAGGCATCACACTAATCAATAGTGAGTTATTGTCTGCTGGTGAACTCCAAATGACAAATGACCTTGTTGTTACCTTTTATTGTCCTCCAGTGGCTCAGCAGACAAACACCATAACAACATGGTGTACACCCCCCCACCCACCCCACAGGACTGATAGAGGAATATCTCATCTTCATATGCAAATTAGGAGGAAAAATTACATTTAAAGAATTCACTTTAGCAGGTGAGCAAAGATGTAGCATGACTAAATAACTAGAGGAGGCCATCAGCTGTAAATGTATATATATATGTGCATTAGAGACATGATGGAAGCCATTCTTCATTCAATTTATCCACTTTTTCAGGCTTCAGCAGCTTTTACTGATACAAACGCTTTGCAACCACCTCGAGCAGTAACTTCTGTATGAACGAGGAGAGTCGGCGTAGAAATTAAAAGCCAACATGAATTAATATCAGTGTGTGCTGTTGTGTGTCTGCAGCCTGATTGTACCCAAATAGAGGTCTGACTTTACGCACTTTATTTACAGACATTTGGCGCACAGTCTGACTCATTACTCATCCGCACGCGCAGTAATAGGAACATGTTTCGCCTCAGGCATGAATCCCCGCGGACGTTTCCGTGGAAGAATGATTCCAGGAATCCCAAATTAAAAACGCAATTTGCTGAAGCTAAGAGACAGAGAGCTCCCTGGGCGAGAGGAGCAGCTGTGTGTGGAGCGCTCGTGTTATTGCACTGATGCGTAAAGAAGCGCGCGGCGCACAGGGAGCGCTCTGCTCCTCACCCACAAAGACGCACAGTTTCAACATGGCACGCGTTCCCCGACACACAGCGTCGGTTTGCAATACAACTTCACACTCACAAGCTTCAATCAATGCCTTACTTTTCCTCCTCCAACTGTTGCTGGTACTGCTCAAATTCCTCTTGAGTCATCCCCTGCGCGGCCGCGTCTGATTTCTCCCCCTCGGGTTTCTCCTCCGTCAGTCCGCCCGTCAGGTTCTTCAGCTGTCCTCCCACCATGTGTTTCACCATGAAAGCCATGGCTGCGCCTCGGAGACTCCGCTGGCTGATCGGCTGAGAAGTTGAAGGCTCGATGCGCTCTTGGACAGAGCGGTGACGGCGGAGAGGTATCCGTCAAGAGACGCCTAGAAACAAACGCCTGGAAGTGTTGCACAAGAGCAGATAACTTTCAGAGAGGCTCGCTGAGAGCGATCACAGCGGGAAAACCAGACGGGATTATTCCAGCGACGCGTGGGAAGCTGACTGTTTCAGCACCAGTGGCCGTGGACAGCTCCGCGCCGTGAAGGATGGAGAGGAGCTGCTCGGTTATGAGTCAACAAGTTGGGCGCTGAACTCTACCAATCCCGTGACTCCGTCCGCAGCCCCCACTCCCTCCACCCAATCCCAGGCACCGCCGGACTGGGTGTGCGCTTGCACGGCGCGCGTCGGCGTCGCGGGCTGCTCCCGTGATTCGCCGTCTGATTTTAACTCGCGATGGGGTCGGGCAGGGCTCCGGGAGGGGCAAACAACACGTGACCGGCCCCAGTGTCTCCTGGCTGTTTTGGTGGCTCTGTCTCTCTCGGGGTCATCCACACACAGTTTGTCAACACACAAAGAGCCTCCTAATTGCAAATTAGTCAAATGTCCGTCTGTTAACCCACGGCGCGAGGCCGGTCTGTTGGCCTGGTCTCTTAGACGTGACGAGCTGCTGACTCTTCTCTCGTGGGCTTCATTTCATGAGCCCCCCCCCCCCCCAAAAAAAAACATTCACCAACAGGAGGTGACATCCTAAAATGAGACCCTGTCTGCGGTCCTGAGGTGACTCCTGTTTGGTGCCTTCTTTGGGGGGTTTCTGAGCCTCTTCTTGGGTCTGATGGGTGAATAGTTCACCTTCCATCACCAGAACAGATGATTTATTAAAACTGTGGGTGCCTCTGGGTGCCTCTGTGTGATGCAGCTTCTAAAAATATGACCCACATATGTGTGTGTGTGTGTGAGAGAGAGAGAGAGAGAGAGGGAAGGGGGGGGGGTATTTTAAATCTAACTCTCTCCGTGAGATTCTTGACATCCAAAGTGTGAAAAGGAACTTTGATTACAAGTCAACAACTTGAGCGTCCTGATCCTCGCAGCAGTGACACCGAGCCTGTCCTACTTTCCGCGTCCCTGTGGATCAGGAGCGGCGGAGCGCGGCTCCGCGTCTTTTTGTCACCGGCTTAGCGGGGCCCTGGTAGCCTGTACCTGGCTCCCTCTGAAATCTCTCTCCAACTTCAAAGCTGCCACCCCTGAATAGATTGAAACGCAACGCAGTGAATGAGATCAAAACTGTAATCTCTGTGAAATTTAATAAAAAGAAAGAATTTGCCTAACCAGCGTGTTTCAACATGAAATTATATCTTTCTTCAGCTTTTGATATTCACAGCTATAGGATCTGCTCCCAGCCCAGGTCTCACTCACGTTTCTCTGGATTATCACCGTGAGCTCTGACTACAGGTGATCGAGCAGGTTCACAGCAGGAGCTTTTAATCCCACATGATGTAAAATTACACACACACACTCTTAAATTTCACATCTTGTGACACACACCCATCATCTGTCAGGCCAGGATGTTCACAGTCACACTCTGCTTCTTACTCTTTCTTTTTTTTTTACCCTTTTTTGTAAGACAGGTCCAGTTTGCTAACTAGTGGAGCTGTGAACTACAGAGGGGGACAAATAAAAGGAAACAGCAACATCAAGTGTCTCAGTGTGGAGCCTGTTGGAGCCTGTTGGAGATATAAACAGCATTCCTCCACATGACGTCCCCTCAGTTATGTATCCAGCCATTATCTTATCAGATCGTCCTTATGGAGATGATAAATGTCTCATACGTTGGTCCTAAACATCTCCACTCTTTTACTCAGGTTTTCCCTTCATTTGTCGCCCGTCTGCAGATACTGAGAAACTGAGCACCCCTTGTGCTTCATGTGCCATACGAGCTTCTCTTCACAGTAACACGGGCTCTGTTTTTCACTAATAATGCTTCTATTCTTAACATTTGTGCCTTTAGTGCCTGTCCAGATGAATCTAACTCTGGCATATTGTCAGAAATGGTATTAATATGTAATATCCCTGTCAAAATAAAGTAAAAAAAACTAAACTAAAGAGATGAAACTGTCAATCAAGCCGGTTGGACCAGCTGGTGTAGCTTAGTCTAAGCAGATATAACGTCGATACGACATATGATATATCTACTGTTTGCTGAGATTCAGAGTCAGTTCGATGGTAAATGAGGTCAGAATTATGTGGAAAACTTTCCATTCACAAGACCAGAAGAGCCAGAGGAGCAGGATGGGCGGCTGAGTGGTCCCTGGCATCCACCCACTGCAGAGTGATGGATGAAAACATTATCACACATCAGCACTGGGAACATTCTGCAGAAATTATGATTCAACAAAGACAAATATATATATATTCACCACATATTGAGCCTGAGGGACACCTGAACTATGCCGTCACTGCTGATTTAGTACAGAGTGAGTACAAGTCAAGTGAATATAAAGGAATATTCCACATGAAGTGAGCAGCCAGTGAACGCCCCAGCAGACCTTTAGGTGATGCAGCTCCGTCATCACATGATAACTAAAATATGAGGCACAGATCCATCAGTGTCTGCTTGAAATGAGACTTTCCACTCGTGTGTTTGCTGGCTGTCTCTAGAGAAGATGTCCTGATGAGGGGAAATTGTTCGACATTACAGGATATTTCTGAGTGTAAATGTGGACACAATCAGCTGTTTGTTAAATAAGACCTTGGAATGAAACCTTCACGGTCAGATACAGAACACAACATCATTACTCACTGTACCTGAGCTAAAAGTGGGCTCATGTTAACGCTGCCTGGCTCCTGCTTGTTCTCAGTTAATTTGGCTGCCCACTCAGCTTTGACTGATGTCTCACTGTACTGGGAACGATAACCGTTTGGCTCTATATAAAGCATATATGTGTGCGTGCAGAGCCTTCACACAGATGTTTGCTGTGAGCCATGCATGATTGCGTGTGAACCTGACATGTTACTTTCCCTTTCTGCATAAACATCTGTGTTGGGTGAAAAATAAGTCACACATCATGTAGAGGAGCAATGCTGATGTGGAATAGTGGTGAAAAACGCAGATTGTGCACATATGATCATTAATGTTTGGCCTCTGCATAGAAATCAGAGGAATGTTTGAGTCACGATGAAGGAGAAGGATGGAGAAGCGCGGCGTGCTGTGGCTGTTGTGAGGCAGCAGTGATCACAGTGGGAGTCAACACAACGGAAAGCATCACGCTGGCTCCCGCCCAGCCACACGTCCAGCCTGGTTACACTTGATCTTCCAGGATTAGGAGCCTGTGTGGGATTGGGAGAGATGGGTTTATGTGCTCCATCACAAACACACACACACACACTCGCTGATCCCCAGCAGCCGAGTGTTGCACCTTTGTTTCTTTAGACATCGGGTGACAAGGGATTAGACTCATCAAACAAATGTGCCCTGCAGCAAACAATATGCACATTCAGGGAGTTTTAAATTCACACAGGCGGAGATGACGCCATTAGCAAGTCACTGGGATGTCTGTCTCAAGGAGAGCAGCGTGAGTGGCACCCCCCGCATGAGGTGACAAAATATCACGCTAATCCCATTAGAAGTGAAAAGTGCTCTGTGCGCTCCATGACAAAACTAGTGTTTGTATCAAGAAAGCATCTGAGGCCGTTTGGATGGGCGGATGATTTCTTCCTGCGTCAGGTGACCTGACCAGACATCGAACAGACAGGTGGGGTCGCAGCAGCGTGGCACCATATGGTGGCGAGCGAGTCACCCCAGCAGAGGTGGTTTGATGCCCAGCAGGCTGCCCTGCATGTCAGCATGGCAACTGTCCCCCCGGCTAACATCAGCCACGATCCCATGAGCTGAATATCGTGGCCTTTCTGAGCTCCATATTTAAAGCTGCGTTAAACCGGAGTGTAAACCTGGTTTGTGTGAATGTTAATGACATGGATCTGAAGCACGTCTCCCCAGAGTCAGAGCCCCTGTTTGGAAACGCTCACTCACAATACTCTAATGCAATCAGTACATTCACACACCGATGGCAGGGGTTACCATGCAAGGTGCCAACCTGCTCATCAGTCGTAGATTAACTAGTCACACAGTCGAGAATCGACCTGCTGTACCACTGAGCAGCTGTACAAAAGCAGCGAAACAGCTTCTGGTGCTCAAAGCACCAAAAAATACATGTTCTCTTTAACTCAGCAGTGAAGCCTCTGTCCAGGAATCAGGACCCGGTTACTCAAAATAACCCCCACAACACGGCCGCCATCTGTTGCCGTCTGCAGGTCTGTTGTGTTGGAGACGAATCTACAGCCGATGTCTCCAAAACTCTCCAACGCACCCCAAAACCTTTTAGATGGAAACATATTTTGACACTGTTTCTGCAATATTTTGGATTTTGACTATTCGTTCTAAAGGAGGAGACGTTCCTTTGGGACAATATAAAGATTTCTTTGTGATATCTCCCTGGAATCTAACTGACATGATATCACACTGGGTTGATATGTGGATGGAGATGTGAAAGGCAGAGACAGTGTCGCATTGTGTGGGTGTGAATGAAATCAAACCCAAAGAAATTATCTGTTCTCTTATATTTTTGTATTTTTTCTTTAGTATGTGTTCTGTGATTTCCCTCAGATTTAAAATGTGCACTTTCCCGGGGGGGCAGGGGGGGTGCAGTGGCCTCTAAATGAGTCTTTCAACAAAGAATAAAAAAAACATTCTCTAGAAAAGTGGTAAATGAAAACAGGAACCCAGACTGGGATTCAAATTACACGTTGGCTTGGATGAAAGTGTGAAAAGGAGCTGCTGAGAGACACACTCGGCGACAGAATTCACAGCAGACGAATGTGCAGATCAAAAGTGAGAAAGATGAAACACAAACGCTCAGAGAATTGTCTGAAATAGGTTGTGAAATAGAGTGTGAGCGGGAAACAATGCTCCGAAACATTACAGAGCAGCTGCCTCCAAAATTGCAGTCGGATGCTGTGGGACTGGAATACATAAAGATACGTGGATAGAGATAGAGATAGAGATACGTGGAGAGTCTAAACTGTTGATGAGCTATAAACCAAGAACCTCCACAAATCCCACTGAGTCAGCACACAGGGAAGCTCCAGCAGTGGTGGACTCCTGTTTCACCAAGGCAATGCCCCGAAGGACACGGTGAGGCTAACAAAGACGTGGTTTTCCTAGTTTGGTGTGGAAGACGTTGACCGGCCCTGAACTCAACCCCATCCAACACTTTTGACAAGAAGTGGAGCTGCAAACCTTTTCCAGAGCGGACTGAGCTAGCCTCCTATCAGCACTCCTAAGCTTCTTTGGTGGCTTTTCTTTCTCTCTGATGCGTCTAAGCTGTTTGGTTTTTGCAACAGTCCCAGTGAATACACAAAACTTCACAATCAAATGAGAGCATCTACTTTTTCCAGACTAGCGATGGGGACAATGCACCTTTCTGTTGTTAACGTCAGTAAAGGTCTTAGTTGGAGCTGGTTACATTTCTACTGATGGACACAACACGCCGTTGCACGTCCGCTACGCTTCAAGTGGGCAGCGAGGGGTGGGGTGGTTTGAGAGAGGCCCCTTAGGTCGGCATCATTGACACTGGTCCTTTAATTAATGGTTCATTAACCCCAAATATTTGCCTGTCCACACACGTAGGATATTTCACTACAAAATCTTTAAATCCCGACTGACAGTCTTATCTTGTGTGCCACCCTCAGCCATTCATTTAATTAGTTTGCTTTACTCACCCACAATCCTTACACTTACACTTTCTGCAAACACGGGCGCCGTTTTAATGCCCTCATTTCCACACACATCTCATTTACAGAGCCTCCGACTCTCTCCCTCCCGTAATATTTCAGCGCATGCTTTAACAAGTGTTGTTTAATCCACATACGATGCATTTAAGGTTTCTTTATTTTCTGTCAAACTGCTGCCAACCTGTTAAAACTGCTTAAAAGAAACCAGCCAACATCAAATGCAGCCCCTATCTCCATGTATGCACGGACTAGTGTTAATATTAGCATGCTCCACTTCTGTGCATTCAAATGCATGAACTTGTATTAGTGTAAGTAGCTCTGGTGGGTTTAAACCTTATAAGCGTTGCAGCTTTACTGCCATGCTGTACCCGCAGGGCTCCGTAGTGGGCTAAGTCACTGCACAGTGAGACAGTCTGTGATATCATCTGTGTGCTGGATGTCACATGATAAAAAAAAAAAAAGAGGGGATTTTTATCCACATTTAATGAAGTGGTTAAAACCACCACAAGGCTGCAGCTCTCATCCAGCAGAAGAATTACCAGCAACTAGTAGTACGCAATGAAAATGAAATGTGATGAGAGATATTAGTAGATTATATAAGGAAAAGTGTCATTTCACAGGAGCTGGTTTTACTCTCAGGAGGGAGGGAGGGAGGGAGGGAGGGAGGGAGAGCAGGACAGGTCATGGGTCAGATCTGAGGCCATGTTCTGAGCATATGGCTGACTGCTGTAATGTCTCTGCTTATTTCACGTTTCTTTCCCCTCGTGCCTCTGCTACACCTCTCCCTCACTGCTCTCACACATGCTTCGCTCTCTGCTTTTACCCTCTTCTAACCCTTCCCTCTTATCCTCCCCCAACCCTCCTCAAATCCCTACCATCCTCCCTCCCTCCCTCCCTCCCTCCCCCGTCTTCCCTGCCTGATTTAGACCTCTTGCCTGAGAGGAACATCAGAGCACAATGGGTTAGTGCTGGCTGAGCTTAAATGGAATGAGAAAACCGGAAAATTCTCTTTCATGAATAGATGCAAACAATCGGCAGCGTGAGGGTGAGCGGAGGAGAGGAGGACGAGACGGAGCAGGCTGGGAAGTGAGAGGACAGAGGCAAGGGAGGAGAAAAATGGCTGCTGAGATGGCTGGATATGGGGTGAAGGTCAGCGGAGAGGGGGAGTGACAGAGAATGATGAAGGCTTTTAATTCCAAAAGCCATTTTGAAAACAAATTGCTTGGTGACATTTGTGGCTTAATAATATACTGTAGATAATCCCAGGCTGGAGTTTTCAGGAAAGGTCCATCTGCAAATACTTTAAATAACACTCTTTACTCTTTCCAAGGATTTTCTGTCATTTCTCTACAGCTGGTTTCAATTTTAAGAGTACATACATGAGTATATTTTATGAAATAAATGAGCCAACTTAACGAGGCTGCAGTGCATAGACTGCATAAAGAAGGTGGCCACAGTGGTTTGAAGCCTCCAGTTCGGCATTGTGCCCGTCGCCATCTTGTTTTTTAGAGCAAGAAGTGATGCTTGATTATTGTCTGTCCTGCACTGAAAGAGACTGTAAACTAGCAGCTGAGACCATAGACTCATTAGGAAAATGTCTGCTGAGCTAATTAATCACGTGAAAGGTCAGTTCAGTCTGTCATCTCGTCTCCGGTTGATTCTACGATGTTTGGATCTCACACCTCCACGACTATCGAGGAGGAAAATCAGAGCCCAAATCAGCCCAGAGATCGTGTAGTGGGGGGGCAGGATGAGACACAAAGTGGAATCCAGTTAAACACACTAATGATCGAGTGTCCAGCCTGACGTGGTTCATTCATTCATTCAACCTTCACTTAAATCTCAAAGACTCATTGAGGGCCTGCCTTCTGTCGGCAGTACACTGAAACAGAATGAGCACTCGCCAAAAATATTGAACCACAAGAGACGGTTTGTTCTAATGGTGTTAAACCAAACCTCACACCTACTCTTGTGTTCCAGAAAACTAAAACTAAAACTTCCCACTCCCCCTAGTGTCTCCACTCAAGACTCTGAGCGTCACTTAAACCAGCAGAATAATGACTGCACATGACGGCAAGCTGCTTTAGAAATAAATGGAACCTAACAGCTGTCACGTCTTACTGTTTCCATACAACATGCAGTGATGAGCGGGGTAACTGTCAGTGGTAATAAATCTTAGAGAGGAGGGATGAACTGAATCTGGCGGTTTAAGGGTGGAGGCCTGTCTATTGATAATATCACCATAATCCATAATCAGTTTCCTTCTGAACTTAGGAAAACCACTTCTGTTTCTGTACAAGTACCCAGTTTATGATCGTATCTGACAAGAGGGTCACTGTGACTCACACAGTTAGCTCATGCTAGCAGACTTTAGGTCGGTACTGCTGAGTAACTGAGACTGCTCAGGTGTTCTGAGGTGTCCTTACACTGCATTTTATTATTGATCTGTAAATGTGACCTGTGGCCAGTATGGTGTCTGTTCAGCAAAGGTTACGTGGACATCCTGAAGTTTGACCTCTGTAGAAGTGCGTCTCGTTGTTCTGTTGTAACCTACAAGGCTGAACTGATCACATGACTCCTGAACCGTCAGCACAATGGAATGGACCGTATACACTCCGTATTTCCCATGATGCAGTGTGCCATATCTCCTCTATACATCTTGTTATCTTGTCATGACCCTGAGGTCTGCCTGAAGACTCTCCATCTGTTTCTTGTGTGTTGGAAAGTTACATCTCACACACACACACACACACACACACACACACACACACACACACACACACATATATGCTCACACACATACATGCACGCTTGCTATATGTCTCAAAAACATCTTCTGGCAACTTGCTACGTTAGTAATGGCAGCTACTATAGTTGTGTTGGTATTCAGAGGACACTGACGTCTTCATCTGCTGCAAACACACACACACACACACACACACACACACACACACACACAGATTTCCCTATCTCCCCACATGCGCAGCCATGCCAACAACATGCATCCTTTTCTCCTGGTTATATAACTCCTCCCCTCCCCCACCAGCACAATGAGAAGTTATGACAGAAGCTATGACCCCAAGTCAGTAGCATGCTCCTCAGTCCTGCTTCTCCTGCAAACACACACACACACACACACACACACACACACATATATGCTCACACACATACATGCACGCTTGCTGTCACTGAAACGGTGACGTTTCCCAGCGCAGAGTCACATGTGGTTTAGTCACAGCTGAGCTCGGCTTGTTTTTACATTCAAATAAACACAGTCTTGGTGTGTTTACACTACGAGCACCGACTCCCACAGTCTGACCTCAGAAGACCTGGACTCTGGCCGGCTCTCCTCAGACGAATTCTAGGATTCAAAGCATACAAGAGGGGAGAAGGCAGAAGAAGAGGCCGTCTGCCTCAGGAATGAGAGCGATTCTCTGGATTTTTGAGACCCTTATGGCAAAGATGTTCCGCCCTCCGCCACACTGACCCAACTCCCGCCAAAATACCCTCACTGACCGTGTGTGTGTGTGTGTGTGTGTGTGTGTGTGTGTGTTGGCCTTTACGTGCAGCCTCTCTGTCTGTCCATTCACTGGAAGTCTGTGAGCACTGATGTTTACATGGTCCCAGAGGACACGACCAATCAGAGAACAGCTGAACCGCCGCACACACGAGGCCTCACGTGCTATAAATAGGTGTCCGACATTTGTTTACACTCGTGCAAATGGTGCTTTGCGATGTCACTACCGGCAGCTGCGTGTTTTAACTCTAATTCTTTACGGTCTGAAGCACGCACACTTTCATATCCTGTCACAGGCAGGCGAGACCTCATCTCCACCCTCTCAAACAGCCATTTAATACTTTCTGTGTTTCTGATCCGGAGCATCTATTTTTGACAAATGTTGATGCCTCTGCTGTCAACAGACACCAAAATGTCAACATCCTGACATATGCTGTAACTAAGAGCATCCTCTCACCTTCCCTCCCTCCTCCTCCTCCTCCTCCTCCCTTCCTCAGAGAGCCGCGGCTCCTCTCAGCTCGCCGTGCCTGATGACCTCATCTGATCTCGGCCCTCACACATCACTGCCTCTGAATCCCAGTTATCCTCAGAGGCCTCATATCTGTAAACACTAAATATATGCACACACACACACACACACACACAGATTTAGTGGGGGGGCTGCGCTGCTCTCCATGTGAGGAGGGAGTATGAGTCAGTGTGTGTCTGTGTGCACGTGCAGCAGGGCGGGTGGAGGTGGGGCTAGTCGTCCTCATCCTGTCACTTCCTCTGTTCCCATGTCTGCTCAGGTCCTGAGACGACTGTGCAGATAAACAACAGACTACAGACACAGAGGAGGTTACAGGCCGACTGACAAACGCATCGGCTTCTTCTTCACCTCCTAAAAAGTCTTTGCTTTTTCCCCCCCCAAAAAAAAGGACATTTGTTAGATGCGTCAAAACAGCAGACGCACAGGGAGCAGAGCATCAGAGAGGGCCTCATGTCTCTGAGCAGTGGGCCAACACACAGAAACACACAGAGAGCCGCAAAGTGTTCGTTAGTAATCATCATGAACGATAAACTGATTACTGGAAGTATCAGGTGTGTGGTAACTCATTATAGGGCCAGGACGTACGCCTCCAGAGATGTTTAGCCAGGCAGATACAGTGGTGTTCATCAAATCACAACAATCAGCATGAACAAGATTTCATTTATGGAGCACGAGGCGTCAAAAAACCTCAGTGAGAAGAGACCACAGAGTGACTGTGGGCGATCCACAGGCCAGCAGCTTTCAGGAGAGAGTGGCTTTGTGTTGGATCACCAAAGTGTGCAGCTGTCCAGGGGATCTCAGGATGTCAGAGTGACAATCATGCAGTGGTAATTTGATGAGTTGTAAATTAGTCTGGAAATATGCACCACTAAACCATAACCAAAAGCTGGAATAATAAGGCTTTAATGAGCTTCTGCAGTTTTACAGAATCTTCATGTTCTCTCTTGTAGTTTTAATGAATTAAATTGAATCAAACTTTCCAGTTTCAGTATTATAATATTTGATGCACGTTGGTTGGTTGGCTGCAGCTGGTGCAGGCACATTTCCAGTGCAGATGTCCCGCTTGGTTTCTGGGCAAAATGGGTTGGAGAAATGTGTGCGTTTAGGTGTTAAACAAGACGTTGCTTTTGAATTTCACCTGCATCTTATTGGGATGGACCAGTAAAAGCAGTAGATGACATGGGCCTTTAAAGACTTGGCTACAGGAAAACAAATGTGATAACAGTGAAGTTTGCTTTCCTCTAACATTGGAGCCAGGTTTCCTCACAGCCCCCAGTGTGGCACAGGGAGAGCTTACATAAGATCCTGTGTATTGGTGAATGTCTCTGCCCAACCTCACGCGCCCCCACCCAGCGCAGACAACACGAGGCCGGCTCTGATGAAACCCACTGAAAACGGCTCATATGCTCTACTGAATCAAGCCCTCACCCCAAAGGCAAACTCATCATCTTCATCCCTGCTGGAGCGCTAACGTCCCCTCCTCTCCTCCCTCTTCCCCAAAGTCAGACCTCTGCTCACCAAATTCAATTAACTGCGGCTCAATCAGAGCGTCTCTGCGCGCGTCACGGCTGAAGGTGAAGGTAAGGTGAGCTCCCAAAGTAGGCCGCCGTCATCTGAGAAGTCAGGGCCGAATGCTGCAGCCATCAAACTTCCGGAGGCTGGACAGGATGTGGGATTTATGTGACAGGCTGCCTAAAGACGTTAGCATTCCTCGGCGTCATGGACCTCGCCAAGGCGATGGCCTCCTCGCCACGTGACACACGCCTGCTTAGACGTTTCCCCCCCAGCCAGGAGAGAGTGTCCATCACGGCTTGTCCCCGCTAAACATGTGACCTGTCACAGTCCGACACGGCACACCTGGCTGACACAGCACAGGAAACACAGCACTCTCATAAACATCAGAACAGGACAAAACAGTGGTTAAGTTATCAGAAAGAGCTCGATACTCTAAACTTCCTCTTCATGTCATTAACTGTTCAATGATCATTTTACCAAGAGATGCATATATCTACTTTCTTACTCTCTCTCCCATTATTCATCTCATGACCCCTCAGATTTATCTTGTGGCCCTTTGGAGGGGCCACACCCCTAGGTTGGACACCACTGGACAAAACTACCTGTATCTGTGCAGCAGATGACCTCGCACCAGTTACAACAGTAAAGCACCACTTACACACCAGTATTAGAAACCAGCAATGTCATTTAATACATCAGTCACAGTAGAACTTAACTTTAAAACTCAAAGGATAACTGTTTACCTGTTTTTTCACATCCTGGTGTGTGAGTGACTGGTAGGTAGTGAAAGTGTTGGAACTGGTCCAGTACCTCAGCCAGCAGCCACCAAACGGGCTGCAATGGCTGCAACGTGATCCTTTGGGACAACTGCACCTGATCACAGTAGGTCCACTAAAAGAGCTTGTTTGATCCACTGACAGGCTCAGAGTGTTATTCTAAGTGTGTGACAGCATCATGGAAAGGATCCCTACAGAGAGAGACCTGGAAGATCCTTTTGGTTTAACCACAAACAGCACACACACCAGACTACATTCACTACAACAGGGATTTAACAGGTCCAGAACAATATTTGTGTAACACACAATAACAGAAACAAACTAACCAATTGAGGACATGATAGACCAGCCACTCCAGTGTTCTGCAAGGTAAAATTGATGTTTTTTTCCAATGGAGTCTGGTGGGTTTGAATAGCGTGATACAACGGCTGTTTGTGGTTAAACAAAAATAGTAATACTACTAGTAATAGGATTTGTACTTATAATGGATCACTGCTTTCATATTACGTACTAAATGATGCAGAACAGTATTTAGATATATATATATATATATATATATATATCCAAATGGAGTATTTTTTGTGAAGTTAAGGGAAAAGCAGACAGAAGTGTGTGTGCGACAGCTGCTGTATGTGATGTGACCGACAGCAGCACTTTCACAGCTCATCTCGTCACATGTTGACTGAGATGATGGACATTCTCTCGCTTTCTCTCTTTCTTGCCATTTTACTCTCAAGTCTTCCTCGGGTCTCGGGCTGAACATTCGACCCTCCTCCTGTCACCCTCCTCCAGGACACAACTTGTTCTCATTTCAAAAGGCATAAGGAATAACACGGCTTGACGGCTGAAGTGATAACCTGCAACTGTTTCATATGAATACAGATCTGTTTTGTCTAGTGATGGGCCAGAATGGTGATTCAGCCCATGGCCGGTGGTTATACAGTAAGCTTTTACATGCATCGTAGTAAACATAGCAGGGAACTGTACCATGAAGAAGACGTGGTGCGTTTAAAGGCACTAAAAGTAACCGTTTGTTTGGAATAAGTAGAGAACACATTAAAGATGACGTCCCAGAAAGTCATCACACTTCTGAACGCTGGTTTAAATCCCAGGACCTGCTGGAACGGGTTAAGGGTTAAAACCTGGACGACATAAGTGTCATTTTAAATCACTTGTGTGATTTAAGGTGCTCTTGAACAAGGCCACAGCCCCCGAGTGCCCCAGCGGTGCTGTTAAATGGCCAAGGAGGCGTGAAGTGGACACACATATTGGATATCGATCACTGTGTGGTTACCAGTGAGAATCGTTCAAGGTCAAAGTAAATTGTAGGCCGACTGGTGATTCATGGGCATCCAGATGTGGTCGCTCTCACAGGGAGGGACTCACTTTGAATGCAGGTAAAGTGCACCATCGTGAAATATCTACAAGAGCCCCTCAGGAGTCCTTTGTGTGCCACTAATATCTTAATCTTCCGCCAAGTTTTTCACCGTGGCCACAACCTAATCACCTCCTCTCGCCGGTGCAGAGTTGAAATGAACATTCTTGGGAGCCACGTGAGTCACGCGTGGCGTCGCTGCCCACGTCCGTGTGTGGGGGCTGATGAGTAATCCAGCTTGGACTGAAGCAGGAGGAGAGCCTTTGAAGCCGACTCTCAGCACAGGGGGGGGAATATTAAAGCACAGACCAGGCTAAACCCGCCGCTAATGCCACTGAAGGCACCGACAGGCGCGTTGCGTTAGTCACCTCGGTCAGAATTGGACTGTATGATGTACATTTCATCCCGTTTGGGGTTTTCACACCTCAGTTGAATAATAGGATCGTAGTTCATTAATACAGCCAGCTGAGCAGGAGCACACTCCTGACTCTTGACTCACTTAATGTCACCAAAATGTCACCGCTGTGGCGGAATAATCCGCAGCAGAGCAGCTGCAAGAGCACGACCGTGGTGATGTAAACCTGACCTCAGGCTGCACGAACAGCAAAGGTCCAGAGTCATTTTATAGTTTACTTTATAGTATCAGCGGGCTGAGGTCACTACTGTCAGCTGAACCAGGGCTCTCAACCAATCACACAGACACAGACATCAGCAGGAAGCCATCAGTTATCATTGATCACAGAGTTGACAAGGATGAGTAGAGCCGAAACAGTCAGTTAGTGAATTACCGGGAAATGTTTCTGTAAATATAAAGTCAATCTGTCAGACCAAAAGCAGCCTGTATGGCTACGTCTGGAACACTTACATGGTGTTTAAATGATGTCCCTTCTGAAACAAACTAACACAAATCATCTGCAAATACTTCATCTCAGTAGTTACTTTTCAAGCAAGAAGAGAAGAACTTACTTGTTTGAGCCGGTCCAAGAGAAGAGCTGCCGATTGGCCCCAAACCATGAAGTCAGTCCTGTGAGAACTGGACCGATGTGGTCTGTCCTGGCCTTAGTGAGGACCCTGATGGACATAAACAGACATAAAGGTTTTCCTAAATCCTGCACATGAGGCGATAGCTGTCTTCTCTTACGTTAACATTTAGCTCCCAAACAAAGATGGCTGAGCTTCTTTAACTATTTCTGTTTCATCCCTAACTGGAGGCCCTTCCTCAGGGACTGTATGGACTGTATGGACTGTATGGACTGTATGGACGCCACCTGGATCAAACTGAGTTGGATCTGAGAGGATAACACAGACCTGATACCTGATGTGGAGGATCTGACCGCTGATTTTCTGAATTTTGTCATTCATAGCATGATTTAAGGGCTAAAGGTTCTTGGGTACGGACATTAAACATTGAATGCAAACTGAATTTGACTGTATTTTTCGTTGCCTGTGTTCAGGCTTTTGGACGCTCCCTTTTTTCTAGACTTTTAACAGTGTAGCACCTTTACCTTAGCAGCTGCAACAGAATCAATAACCCACATGATCACTGAGTGGGTGTGGAGGAAAAACCTTGAATGAATCATTTACTGGTGTTTTCAGTTTGCCAGTTAACTCCGAGCAGCATCAGTCATCACAACATTAAAAGCAGTCAGACCCTCGGAGATGATTGAGGCCAGAGTGAGGGGGCACACTGTGTGTGGCGCCATCACATGCTGAGTCCGCCAATAGTTACCCAGAATACACCACGGTTCTTCAGTGCCGCTGTCAACACGGATGTTAATAACTGCGCAGTCAAAGTCAGGGCAGCTGAAGCACTGAGTCATCAAGTCATCAAAAATGTTCTCACCGTGTCGTCCACAAGAGGAAATCACCTGAAGAACAACACATTAGAGAAAGAACTCATTTCCCAGAAGACATCTGCTGCTACTGGACAGAATCATTTAGCCAAACAGCAGCTCCACCTCCTTTCTAACGCTCTCTAGCTTTGACTGTAAAGATGGACTCACTAAGACCTGCTGCGCTGTTGTCTTGGTCAAGTTTCACTTAATCTATTCATTGCTTATTGCTTAGTTGAGTCATTCTAAAAGTTAAACTACAGAAGCATGAAGTCCTTCAGGGTGTCGGTGGGGGCCACTGGACGAGGCAGTAGGTCACAGAGTACGGTGGGTTGGGGTGGAGGCAGACGACCTGGCTGTGAACGAGGGGTGAATTAAATGGCATCACTGAATCCCCTCAAAGGGTGAGGCAGGGGAGGGGTGAGGAGCTGGTTGTCGTCACCCTGACTGTGATGTTAACTCCACACTTGCTCGGGTGGAGGCCATCAGCCCTTAAAAGCCTCCCCAGAAGCGGTAGAAGTCGTCAGAGAAGTCGATCCCTTTTGGAGAGCAGGTTTTTGAGCCGTGTGTGTTGAGTCCCAACAGTCAGCCGAACCCGTTGACTTGTTCTGATCCACTAATGAAAACCATCGAGTTTGTCGATTAAACAGTTCAATGAAATCCTTCTTTAGTGCTTTTGGCTGCTCTCTGCAAACATCATCGGCGCCCACATGTAGAACAATATGATAATTTATTCATCAGACCATAACATCTGGGAAGCAGCATGTTCTATTTCTTCATTGGCGCCACATGACCAGACTCACAGCAGCCATCTCCACCTCTGTGTCGCTGACATTTACTCAAGGCTGTTTTCTGGTTGTAAGGTCGGGGCTGACTGCGGTCTGTGTTCATGGCCACCTCTGGCTGCTGGACAGACGTCCGTGGTCTGCGCTGGCTGAGCTGACTCTCCTCTGTGGGAGCACAGTCCTGCCTTCTTCTTCATAATATCCCAGCAGGACCAACTCCCAGTCACAGCACAACTTCGCTGGTTTTATTTACGAGAGCATTGGGAAAGTTTTGGTGTCATTCAGAGATTGTTGGCCATTTATATCCTGTTGAGTTGAATTCTGATGAGCTGACTCACCGGCAGAAGAGGAGCTTTCTACTGCAAATCTCCATGTTTCGAGTGTGGAAATGTGTCATGATTTACGTGACCCAGCACTAACCACCGGGTTAGTGCTGGGTCACGTTGTGGGAGGCAGAGGGCAGTTCAGAGAAGACAATCACACCCTCGAGCTGACACCACTTATCCTCCCACTGATTTAGTTTTTATGTGTGTGTTTTGTTTTGTGTAGTTTGAGTTTAGAAAAAAAAAAAAAGCAGCAAAAATAACAGCAAACAGAGAGCAGAGTGTCGGCGCTGTTGCAAAGCAGGAAGGACATATCGGTGACACACTAAGGTATTTTATTACATTAATATAGCTGACGCTTTTATCCACAGCGGCCTACAGTAAGTGCATCCAACCACGTGCAAGCAACCCGAAACCTGCAAGAACCATGCGAGCACACCAGGCTCATCAAACATGCTGTACTGTAACGGAGGAAGAGGTTCTTTTATGGCCGCGCTGAACAGATGAGTTTCTGCCACCTGGATGTCAGAGGGGATCTCGTTCCACCACCGTGGAGCCGGGACAGTGGTACTTACATTTACTCTAATAACTACATTCAGTGGTCATTGTTATTCATAAAGTAATGAGGATACACACACACAAGGCAGTGGTGGTAGCATGATGGTGGACCAACAAGATGATTTTACACATATTGGCTGCTTTTTAGTGATCACAGTTTCCTCTACAGGCCCAGGAACACATCACCGCTGAAGCAGTGATCCATGAAGCTCGAACACAAAGGGACAAAGTGAAAGGGTCAAGCTCTGCGCCGAGCGTGCTGCACGTTAGGCCTGCAGAGCACGGCAGCCATCCACGATAACACAAGCCTTCGTACGGTCCTCAGCAGACAGCTACTGTACACGGCCTTCTGTGTGGCCATGGTGGAGGACGTGAACTCGCTAACAGCTTGCTTTGCTGCGGCTATGTGATTATACATGTCCGTTCACATGTGAGTTGCCACGATGCATCAACTTAATTAATGTGAATGTGCTGGGAGCAGCCTGGAGTCATTCCTGCCCACGGTACAGAGGCTGTTACATCATTCACACACAGAGCAGGCAGCACACACACACACACACACACACACACACACACACACACACGGCTATCTGGACACATTTAAACATGGAATAATGTCTCTTTGTATATCAAAAACAAATCCCTGTTCGTTTGTTGTACTTGTTCAGCCCTTCCTGCCTCTTTTTCCTTTCTTTTTCTCGCTCGGAGCAGCTTCAGTGGGGTCGTCTGTGCTGTGGAGCTGCAGCTGCTGAGCCACACACTGACTTCTGGCTGCATTCATTAGCTCCTGTGTTCCTACGAGGGTCTGGCTAACAACCCTGCGCAGGCTTTCAGTCCTCATCTGTGTCTCTCCTCCCCCTGCCCTGCGTGCCAGGCTGCAGGAGTAAAGCTCAGACGGTGTGTGTGGTCCCCCCCTTGGGTGCACGGGGGCACTGGGGAGGCACAGGAAGGGGGTCTGGGTGCTCACGGAGCCAGCGGCCCCTTCTTTCAAATGTTGTTTTGCACATATTTGCCCTCACAAGCAAGGAGAAATCAATCGGAGTGCCAAAGTTAGGTTTTTCCTGAAAACGAATGCCCAGATTTTTCCTTTTTTTTTTTTTTTTTTTAATAAATGCTGCTGCAGGAGGGAGTTGATGTGCTCTCTGACCTTCCTTAAATTATTAACATCCCCACGAAAACAATCAGAGAATGTAGCTGTGAACGTACAGTTGTGACAAGCCCTTGACTACACGGTTTTATTTGCAGTCTCGAAGGCATTCCATGAACCTTAACATTACTCGCGGTTGGCTGCAGTTCCTCATGTGTCACAACAGTTTATAGTCTGTCCTCCGTGGACGCTCGCTAAGTCTCTGACACAAAGCCTGGGTCATTTGTGAGGGTGAAAACCCCGAAAGAGGGAACATTCATTCTCATTCATGAGACACGAAGGCGTCTTCTCCTCTTCAGTTTGTCGTTCCGTCTCCGCTCCTGTCACAGCATGCAGATCAGCGTGGCTCTGTGGCTGCAGTCACTCTCTGGTTGTGACTGTGATCACATTCAGGAGGTGAACGCTAACAAACCTGAATGTAATCACTGGTTTCTAGGAGGTCCTGTCTGCTGCTACCAGGCTCTGGGATGGTGAGGTGGAGTGTGAAGTTTAGCACCCTGCTATAAATGATACACAAAGACGCTGTCTGCTCAGGCAGCCTGCCACCAAGCCTGCTGCTCATCTATAAAAAGCAAAAACAAACTCCTACTCCTGTATGACAGCGAGCATGACGAGCCTTCAGTGTCAGACTGTTGCTGTGACTCACACAGCGAGGATTCATCAAACCTCACATCATCTGCCAGGCCTGTCAGGAGAGAACTTTCTGTCAAGCTGAACCAACAAACTTAACACTCGACACACTAGCGTCTCCAAATGGCTGCGAGACGTCCCTGAAATCTATTTGAACTTCAAAACCCAGAAATCCTGTGAGGTGAAGTCAGTAAGCTGCAGTCGGCCTGTTCCCGTTCTCCAGCACGTGTTTTATTCCACAGGATGCATCCTAAAGATGGAGGTCCAACGTTGGCAAAGCGTCTTGGACCAGCGTCACTGGACACCCTCTGAGGCACATTCAGGATCATTCCCATCATGCACCTCTTCACAGACGGGCTAACACTGAAAACTTGCATTGGTTGGTTCAAATGACCGCCGGCAGCACCGGAGAGGCGACCGTCAACATTCAGATTCAAAAGTGTCATCAGGTGAGTGTGATGATGGGAGCCGCTCCACATCAGACGGTCTTCACCCTTTACATCCTCACTCCTGCTTTCATTCACCACAAAACCCTGACATGTGATTTAGGAGGGACTATAGTAGTAATAATGTTTTCAGTGGTGTACAAACACCTGATTCATTAGCTCAGAATGAGCCCTTTATATCTGCATGGGGAGCAGGTCCTCTTTGTAGGTAATAAAGGACAGGAGACATGTTCAGGTTCATACTTCCCATTAGAGTATGTTTACACGCTGTAATGTCCATCCCATCATACAGCATACTGCTCTATTGGCCCTCTGTCTGAACGCTCCGTTTTAGCCTCCACCACTCTGCTGCGATGGCTCGGCTCTCTGACCAGCCGCAGCCCAACACCTCCTGCAGCAGTTCTGCCGTGTTTCCAAGGGGGAAACACATTAGCAACATGCCAACGCTGACCAAGGTCATATGTTCATATGATCCCTGTGTGTGACGTCACAAGCGGGGCCAAAACTAAACAGAGCATTAGAAATAACTAACTTAATCTTATCTTATCTCGTAGTTTGAGGGTTTGTAGACACTGCAGGTACATATATCTACATTAAAAAGAGCATGTGTCGTGGTCTGTTATTTGTAATCTTAAGATTTTTATGTTCAAGTCTTTTTTGTGCCACTTGAATGTTTGTATCTCTCTTCTGTTGCCATGGCTGGCGTTGTTAACACAGTCGGGAGGATCCTGTAGGTAGGACAGTTACTACGTGGAGAGGAGTGGGATCATAATGGTGGCTCCCAGAGGCCACGGGGCCCTTCACCCTCTCTTTATTGGGATGTGTGTTGGCACGATTTCCCTCCGCTGGCAACCAGCAGGCCAGGGGCCCGGGGCGGGGGGAGGTGAAATGTCAAGAGCAAAATGCAAATTCATGCTGACAAGCGGCGCAGAAAACATGTTCTCTGCGACTCGGGGAACCTTGATATTTCACAAAGTCAAATGAACATGTCAGCCAACACTGCAGGGCAACTATTGGGTTATTTAAAGAGGAGGTTCAGAAAGCAGGCCGGTGTTACATCACAGGCAGCAGAGACTGTTTACGTGCAGCTCAGCAGACAAGGCTCGCCTTTGTTGGTGTTGTTATCCTCCTCCTCCAGCCTCCCTCTGTCTGTGAGCCATCACCGACGCTCAGAGTGACACACAGTGAGGGTGGGCCGGTAGAGGAGACACACACCGATGCACATTAGTCTGTCATTACATCACTGCTGCACCTTCGGTCCACCGTCGGACCAGGACCCAGCGTGCCGTCTGTCTCCAGCACCGAGCTCCCAGAAGCACCATGTGCTTCAGCTTTGGTGGGCAGCAGGACACCGTCAAGACTTAGGAGGCAGATTCAGCCTCTAACTCGATTAAGTCAGGCTGCTGTTGGAAATCACAGCGTGAAGATGCTCCTATTGTGCAGCTATCGAGGCTACGGCCAGTGTTAGCATGACAACAGGCCGTTAGGAGCGTCACTGTGGGCTCGTTATCGTGCTGCTGATGGAAGCGTTCGGCTTAAAGCACTGTGGCTGTGTAGTATTAGTCCTGTTACATATTCAGCAGCATGAGGTATCATCATGTGTGCTACACAAGGGAAGCACATCACTAACAGGACAGGTTCACACTTTCTCAGCTCTGTCTTTTAATAAAACCCACGTGCCTGCATGCACTCTGAAAGGGTTGTTGCTACATGAGCCCTTCCTCCTGGGATCTTAGAGATGTGGGACTAAATCCACGGCTGATGAATAGTAAGATAATATAAAAGGGAAGCCTGTGTGAGCCAGGAGTTCATTATGTCTGCATTTAATTCATATGTGAGGATCAGTTCCTTCACTGCAGGACGATGACTGTGGCGTCTGGGGTCGTGCTCCCGTCTGTCTTGAAGTCCACGGATCATCGCCGTGCTGAGAGGCTGTTTGGATCAGACGTGAGAAACACACGAGCTGTCGGCGCAGCTGAGAACCAAAATGTGGCCATAAGACGTCAATATTTATGTGACGGACACGACTAATGCTGCGTCACAGTAAACAGAGCATGTAGTAGAATATGTTCCTATATGTCTGTATGCTGCGTATGGCCGACAGGGGAGTGATTCAGGCTGCTAAAACTGCCAACGCCACTAGACCCCTGTGACACGGCACGAGGGCCTGACTGCAGTGTCCCCCACAAGGACAGAAAAAGTGGCACCCGTGTCTGAAAGGCTAACATCCCCGTCTGTGCGGATGTCCCCAAATAGCAGCTAATTGCAACAGGAGACGGCACATTTTTAGGCGGTTCGGCAGAGAGAGGACGGCGTGTGAACAGCTCTCTGTCACTGAGGCTGTGTGTGCATTTGATACAGCCAGCTGCATGTTGGCCTGATAATGTCAATATCTTTCCCTTCATCTGCTGTCAGCCTGACGCCCGCTCCTCGTCGCTGAGACGGGCAGGAAGTGGAGAACTCCCACACTCAGCGCCGGAGCTGTATAATCAACCCTTAGTGTGACTAATTCAGGGGTTTCCAGACCTGCAATCTCCTGCATCCCTGACCTGTCTGTAAAGGAACAGTTCAACCTTTTTGGGCACAGAATCTTATTGGCTTTCTTACTGAGAGTTATAGGAGAGGATCAGGCACCGTAAACATGACGCCAGCAGCCAAGTTAGTGTAGCTCCGCATTAAGACTGGAAACAGCTGACAAAATCTGCTCAGCAGCATCTAAACCTCAGGAAGTGCTCCGGGCTTCGAAGCAAAGATGGCGTCCATCACGTGATGCCGTTGGGCCCAAGAAGACTTTTTTCCACTGCGAATCAGCAGATGCATTTTTTTTGAGCATCACAAGCTGCGAAATGATGGTTTCATCTTTAGAGTTTGATCCATTCAGTCGGATAACATTTGGAAAAGCTGCATGATTAAATCATTTCATCCACATTCAGGTTAGTGGACGGCTAACGATACGTTTGCTGGTACACCAGCTTACACTGGCTTAATGGAGCAAAAGATCCAGGTATTTTCATGCCCAGGAAGTCGGTGGCCAGGTGAGCTGTCCAACCAGCTCACCTGGTCTGAGTGAAATTACTGGACGGGCTTGATGGAGACCTGTGGCAGCCACAGATACCACTATTAAATCTCTCTTTGTCAAACCAATTCAAATGCACTGATTAATGATTACTCATGTATCAGGCTTGAGAAAACAGGGGAAGTGTTGCACTGACTCCCTCCTGTCACTGTGTGCTGAGGAGCCTTTGATCATTTTGTGCAACCTCCAGCTGCTCCAGTGTAAGTAACTGGTTTTAGTGGTCAGATGAAAGTGGTTGACTTAAAACAATATAAAGCAGGGTTGTGCTGCAAAGACGGTGACGGTGGAACACTGTGAATGCTGAGTGATCTGGGACAGACGCAGCAGCACCACCACATATTCATGCGTCTTCCCGGTGAGTCATGTAACTCAGCAACAGCACGCGAAGCCAAGGCTGACTGGAAGCTGAAAATAAATAAACAAATAAAAATCACATGACCTGAAACCTCCCACCTCGCCACCTCACCCTCATTCTGTCACACATGTAAATCTGTCAGGTCCAGCCTGATGCACAATGCACACGCCAACTCCATAAAAACATGTGCAGCCCTCAGCATCTTCCTCGGACTCGCCCCAAAAAACAGTGTTGGCGTAATCAGATTAATTCAGGAGCTAATTTGTTGCCGCCGAGCTGCCTGGCTGCAGTCAGTAGCACAGATCCATAACTTATCGAAAGCTGATTAACACATCAATCCTCCTGCTTGCGCCTGCTAAGACCGCGGAGCTGTGTGGTTGTCAGGATTACTTAAGTGTGAACGAAAGACCAAGGCATCCAGACGTGAGAGCTGAGCATTAAATCTCACTCCTGTCACCACAAGCTCTCGTCACAGTGATACCTCAAGTTGGGCTTTACATTTTAAAATGATTAGAATTCAGAAAACGCTCTGCTGTGCTGTGAATGTAAAAATGAAGGATGGGATATGACGACACAGAGGCAGATGGTCTGGAGCATCCAGGGAATCACGAGGCTGCGTCTCCACCGTGTATTCTGTGGCCAGCCTTCACAAATTGACCTTGAACACAACACTGAATGTCATTAAAGGATGCAGCTGCCTCTGACCTTTGACCCCTCCACACCTACAGTCCAATATCATGAGCAACTCCCCTTTTAAATTACAGCTCCGTGCTGCTCCTCCTCAGCTCCCTCAGGAGCTCAGACGATATGATGCCTCCCGGTGGTGACTCTTGGCAGTCAGGCGACATCCAAAATGTTCCCCAAATCTGCTAATGAGCTGTACTTTTTGCCAGTGAGCCGAGGAGACAAACTGAGTGTGTGTGTGTGTGTGTGTGTGTGTGGGACGGGGGGGTTGCTTTGCAGCAGGCCCATCTCGTGCGGCCGTAGCTGGATGGTAAACTGGAGCTGGCGTGATAGGTCCTGACAGCAGCACAGTCTTGGCCATGAGCACAAAAATTGCCGCCTTGCTTATGTAACCTGCCCATTGTTGCCGCCCTGTCACTGCCATTAAAATTCATGGGGATCACATGAAACTACGCCCCAAACTACTGTTCGGCGCAGATGCACCAAGGACAGGGTTCGGTCTGAGTGGAAAAACACGAGATAAGAGTTAAAGACGAGAGGATTGCAGGTCTCATCCCATCCTGTAGCTCACAGCAGTGGGGGGGGGTGAGTGGACACCCTCCAAAGCCGGCCTGGTGTCACCATTAACCACCGGGAACTGCTTATCTGACAGAACACCAACACTCCTTCACACCTATAAGGCTCGGCTGACACTTCACCACCTGTTCACAGCACTTCTGCTATCAAAAGATGATCACAGGAGGAGTTTTTATTTATAGCTCTACATCTGTGAAGAGCCGGGGCTCGGAGACAGACGCAGGACACGCTTCTGTCATCACTTCACAGTCTCATAACCCTCGTCATTTTGTCACGTATTTTCTCTTTTCATGTTGTTTGATGCGATTCAAAACAGGGCAGGGGGGCTAAAAACTAGTCAGACTTCTACAAATAAGACGGCAAAACCTGTCGATCAAACAGCTGCTGTGAGAAATTGGTAAAAAAAAAAAAAGTATTTTCCATCCTGTAAGCCGTCTCACTGAAGAGTCCAGATCTGAACAAACTCTGCAAAACACCAAAGTGACACAACACCACAAACTAACTGAGAGACCAGCGGCTCCTGAGCTCTGTGGGGGAAAAATCACTGTGTGGTTGCTTTGAACTGGCTCTCAGCTTTTAGTGGACCAGTCCTCTCCATGTCCCAGACACCAGGGTGTGTGCAGACAGGACTGGAGTTCACCTTTAGTCAAACAGAAAACCAATAATCAGAGGTACACCCCCACCCCCCCACACACACATTTAAAGATGCAGATGTTCCCACTCTGTTCAGATGGAATGATTTATTCATAATCATGATAGCATAATAAAACAATGAACATTGAAAGCACTGACAGTTGAACCCAAGGCCTCTCACACACAGCATGCACCACCCCGACCCCCCCAGCGTTCACAGAGACACTGAACATTCCTAACGCCAAGAGACTCCCGGCTTCTCAAAGTCCTCCTGTTTTCACACCCACCCCCCCAGTCAGTTTTTTTTTTCCTTGTTCTTTTTTTTTTTAATCCTTTAAATATATTTTGATATAAAAACAAGCCCACGTATGATGAATCAACCATGTTTGTGAACTGCTTCTCCCCCCTTCTCCTCCTGTTATTGTCCTGCCCCCCCCCCCCCCCCCCCACCACCACCACCACCACCACCCCTCCTCCTGGCTGTGTTGGCTGGAGGACGAACATGATACCGGCCCCCGATGATCCTCTCTCTTTCTGTTCATGCTCTCTTCATGGAGAAGAAGAAGAAGAAGAAGAAGAAAAAAAACACCAGTCTGATGGGGTGATGATGGAGGTGGGGGAGACAGCACTAAAAAAACGGTTTGATAACCTCCCTGAAAAAAAAAAAGAAAACAATAAAAAAGATTTCTTAAAAAAAGTAATTAAAAAAAAAATCAAACCACAACAGTCCAACTGAAAGAAGTGCTGGAGGGAAGTCTGGAGCTCTGTAGACTGGAGGCACTTTGGCACAGAGCGAAGGCCCCACACCTGACACCACGCCGAGGGGGGAGGAAAGGAGGGATGGAATGACAGAGAGCTGGGCTGAACACATGCAGAGCAACACGGTGATACAGAGATCCAGGAATGATGGGAGGGGAGGGTGAAGAAGAAAGAGCACCTGACAAACGTGGAGGAAAAGGCCAGCCTCCCCTCTAGTTAATGCCATGTTCAGGGGAGGAGGAGGAGGAGGAGGAGGAGGAGGGGAGGGAAACATAAGGAAAGAAAAGAGGTCCTCCAGGTAGACGAAGAGAAAGTTGGACCAAGAGAAAAGAGAGAGAGGGAGGGAGAGAGGGAGAGCGAGAGAGCAGCGGCAGGTGTAGAAGGAGGAAAGAGCAGCGGCCCATCGAGAGAAGAGGAGACTGTCTGGCAAAAGCTATACAACACAACAGGAAAACAGTCCTTGTATGGAAGTAGAGAGCGGCGGGGGGGCGCCTGAGGTCGAGGGAGGGGGGCACAGCATGGCAGTCCCACAGGTCAACAGACTGGGCAGGCAGGAGGAAGGGCTGTGTGGTCCCTCTCTCTCTCCCTCCTCCTCCTCCTCCTCTTCCTCCTCCTCCCAGTTTACAGCTGTGCTGGGCTGTGTCTCACCCTCCCCCTCACTCCTCTCCCCCCCTGGGCCTCCTCTTCACAGGTAGAGCTCCTTGGCTCTGATATGCTGCAGCTTCTCCCTCAGCATGCGGAAGGAAGGCCGCACCACGGAGTCCAGGGTCCAGCACTGCTTCATCAGGTCGTAGACCACAGGCGGGCAGCCGTCGGGGGCGTCCATCTTGTATCCCTTCTCTACCCGGGGCACCACCTCTTTCAGCGGCTGACAGACAGACAGACAGATTCTCTACGTCAACATGTGGGTCGATGTTCAGCTGATGCAACAGACAACATGACTCGACGAGGCTGACGTCATTCTTCACTCAACATGTTACTGTAGCAGAAATAATTACATTCAGAGTTCACAGCACATGTTGTGTCACAGCTTCATTACCTGCTCCGGCAGTCTAAAGGCACAAACCTAATTATTCTGAGGTCAAGACACTTCATTAATCCTGTACAAAAATAAGAAACAAATGAACAATGGTCCCACAATGAAGCCTGCCATCTGCTGGTACAGCTCGGGCCTCGTCGTGGAGGTCCTCAGGTACTTACAATTCTAGGGTAAGGCACGCGGCCAAAGGAGTAGATCTCCCAAAGTAGGATTCCATAACTCCAGACGTCCGACTTGGTGGAAAACCTCTGTTGGACAGAAAAGAAAAGAAAACAAAAGGCATTCAGAGAGCAGCTCGGGACGTTTGTTCTTCCTCTGTTTGTTTGCTCCACTGCTATTTCAGGGGCTCTGGTGAAGAAACACGGGCAGCATCAAGCTCAAGTAATAATAATAATAATAATAATAATAATAATAATAATGCATTTTATTTAGGGCGCCTTTCAAGGCTCTCAAGGTCGCCGTACAGAATACAAATAAAAGTACAATACAACAAGTAAAAACTGGTATAAACCAGGTAGAAAAGATGCAAGATGATCAGAGGGAGTAGGAGAGTGAGAAAAGATGGGTTTTGAGGAGGGGTAAGGAGTCAGCGTTGTGGAGGTCAGGGGGGAGTGAGCTCCATAACTGGGGAGCCGAGCGGTGGTAGTATCACTTTTAAAAATACAGACGTTATCCTTTAAATGTTAGGAATGAAATGAAAGGAATCATGAAGCATCGGCTCTGCTGCCCTCTCTCCCACCCTCACCTTCTCTCTTAGTGCTTCGGGGGAGGTCCACTTGACGGGCAGCTTGGCAGTGTCCTGTATGGAGGAGGCCTCCTTGGTGAGGCCGAAGTCGCTGACCTTGGCGATGTTGTCTTCTGACACCAGCACGTTACGAGCAGCCAGGTCTCTGTGGACGAAGTTGTTGGCCTCCAGGTACTCCATGGCTTCACACACATCACTGGGCGACACAGAGAGATGATGAGCGAGGACTGCACGGCTACGATTATCACAACCACCGGCGGACATGTATGCAGGAAATACTACACAACACTCCCCTCCTGTACGTGTTCAAGCAGTTCAAACCTAATCCTGTTCACACTGATGTAATGGCTGCACTCATTTTAAACTGTGCTGGATTAGAACATTAGCTAAATGACAGTTAAATTAAAAACGAATGAAGACTTTAAAGACACTTGACTTGCAGATGAAGCAGCCATTTATCAAGGCAAACAACCCACAGGATGGTAGCTTGTGGAAACAAATGGTCCTTTTATGTTCCCAGTCAAGTGCACAATGCCGTTCCTTTTATACTCTTTTCAAATCCCGACAGCTAAAGAGCAGCAGTTTAGCTCTAGACCCTGAGCTGCGCCGATTAAACATTTGTCTTCTCTACAAGTGTCGTAAGAACAGAGACGAAGAGGACTCACAGTGAGAACTTGAGTAAGCAGTCTCCACCGAGCACGGTCCGGCCTCGAGAGCGCAGGTAGTCCACTAAGCTGCCCTGTGACACAGTTCATGTGATTAGCACAGCATGTGGAGAGCACAGAGCATTTTTAGAACAAACCTCTGAGCCCCAAAATGTCTGTGTATCTTCAACTGGGACCACACACAGTCACAGATATGTTTAAAGTATATGTCTGGCATTTTTTAATCCCCGGTCCAATTTGTTTTTGTTACATATTTCAGGCTCAACATGACTGGAGGGTACAAAAAGTTTCTTTTTGTTAACAATACACAGTTGTTAATAGTGAATCATTTAAAGCCACCAGACTCCACTGACAAAAACAGTAATTTTACCTCACAGAATGTAGAAATTGCTGGTCCACTGCTGCCTCGATCGGCTGGTTTGTTTGTGTTACTGTGTGATTCTGGTGTTGTAAAGAGTTCCAACATAATATCTGTGTGACACATAATAACACAAACTACCTGATTGAGGCAGCAGTAGACCATCAGCTCCTGTGAGATAAAATTCCTATTTTTGTGAATGTAGTCTGGTGCGTTTGCAGAGAGCGATTTAGCAGCAGTTTGTGGTTAAACTAAAAAGGATCTAACAGTTTTTGGACAGATTAAACACATGAAACGGATCTTAAAATATGAGCATTTCCAGTATCCACTGCTCCCACATGTTTTTACACACGTTAAGGCTTATAGAAAAGGTTTAGTAGCTTTGACAGACCTTAGCCATGTACTCTGTGACGATGTAGAGACTGCCCCTCTCCTCCACAATGACCCCTAGCAACTGCACCAGGTTGTTGTGCCTCAGTTGCCTGTATGAAACATGACAAAAGTGGTTTTCTGTGAGTTTTTCTCTCCTTAAAACATCTGATGAAAAATATAAAACAGAAAACTGAAAGAAGGGGACATTTTATTCGAGCTGTGCCCGCTTACACACAGACACACAAACGTTTTTACAGGTGGTATGAAGGTCAGCTTACGTCATGACAGAGGCCTCGGCGATGAAAGCCTGCGCTGTGGCGTCATTCTTGATACACTTGACTGCCACCTTGGTCCCTCTGTAGTCTCCTACCATCACATCTGAAGAGGACACAGACGGTTTTAGTTCAGTATCCGAGGCGACCGGGGTCTCGGTCATTATGGCTCCGATGTTTGAAGTCAAACGATGCAGAGATCCTTGTGAACTCACCTCCAAACTCCCCTTTGCCGATGGTCTGCAGGAGTTTCAGCTCCTTTCTGTTCAAGGCCCAGCCGCCTGCCAAGAGAGGACAGATAAGACTTAGCGGACTGCACAGCCACGTCCAGAAATCACCCAGGGAGAAGCATGCTTTAGAAAAGGACTAAAAACACTTGATATCTATCCTCATTATCTCTACACATTTGCACAATTTTGCAAGTAAATCGTTGGCATCAAAGAGCCACTGAACTATTGAGAAACGCATAAATTGGTGAGTTTCACATACGTTTCTCTTCTGGTCAGAGTGACACTTCTACTTTCTGAATGGTGCAGCTCACACGAGGGAGCAGAAGTGTTTATTCATGTGAACATTTAGCTTCTCCCGGTTTTCTGGTGTTCGAATTAGCCGGGTCAGACGGGAACATGAAGACAGGCAGGGGGAGGACGACTGGGATTGACCTTCAGAGCTGCTGAAGCCCAGCACTCGTCCCCAGACACACAAAGATTAATTACCCTCTGCTGATTAATGCTATTAGGACTAGGATGATAGCGCAGTCTAGAAGGAGATGCCGTCTTTATGCTGGTGAGGTTTATGTGACGGTATATAAACACAAGTGCTGTAATGTCCCCGTGGAGCAGAGCGATGAGCTCAGTGTGTCCTTACTCCTGGAGAACTCGTCCTGCGCCGCCACTGTTCCCTCCATCAACTTGGGTTTTATCAGCCTGGTGCAAAGGCCGTCGGCGTCTTTGGTGTAATGCTGGGGACACAGAAGGAGACGAGTAAATGTGTTTAAGTGTTCAAGAGCAAGGAATTACGACAGAAATCCAGGTTTGTGTTTTTTCATGTTCACCCTGTTAGAAACCTCATGTCTAATGTCTGAAGTCTGCACTGTGACCTCGCTGACTGATGTTCACAGATTCAATCTGAAGGCTCAGTCTGCACACGAGCTTTTGATATGCAAACCAAAAGTGCGGCTGATGTTCCCAGCAGCACGACAGAAAAACATGAAGGTGGTGATGAAAAGAAGATTCAAGCTGCGTCGGGAGTGGATGTGAGGGGGCTCCACCCGTTTGATATGTGCAGGGTATCAATGGGGTTTGACTTCACAAAGGAGAGAAAGTGTAAGAGAACTTTTACTGACGAGTTTTCAGCAGCTGCGTTAGTCCACTGATAATCAGAATTAACAGTCCAGTCCAGGATCATTGCCTCCTAACTTTTACACTACACTGTTTGGTGGCTTGTACAATAAACAGAAGGAAAACAAGGAAGCAGAAGCACAGAACACGGAAAGTACTGAAAGTTAAAAACCAAATATGGAACAGGATTATATTCACAGAAAACAAAGATGATGAAACATAACTACTAATACTACTAAGAACTTCTTAAGTTAAATAAAAGCTGTGCAGTTGGACCCTGATTGGAGGAGATGTGTAGTCGGGGTGAGAGGGGACGTGTAAACCTTTGATAATACATTCAACAGAAAAATATCAATAACCATGTAAACGCTTGCTCTGATTGTTTCTCACTGGGTGGACTATTTCAGTTCTTTTTGTGGACATTTGCCCCACGAGGGGGTAACAGGGCCGTCTTTGTGATATTTTCCCAGCAGATAACGCGCTTCACAGTGCTTCGGGACATGTGAACACACATCTCATCAGATGTTTATCAGCTATCTGAGGTGCTTTATTTAGCTCCCATGTAAACAGTTGAGCTGGAATCTCTAATCAGGATGATTCCAGTTAGCGTGAAGAGATATTGTCCATGTAACCACAGCTCCAGCTCCTCTGATGGTCAGAATATCACAGAAAACTAACTCCACATAACCACGAACAGAATAAACACAGCTGTAATCACGCGCCGACCGCAGTGACGAGATCAGTCATCTGAAATCAACGGCTCTCTGCTGAAGACTGAGTGTGTGAGGCGTCTGGGAAAGGCTCTGCAGTAGCTCCTGTGCTGGAGGTGTGAAGGGACCCTGCAGCACAGGAGGACTGTGTGGGTGTCAGAGGGGTCAACACATGTGACCTGTGACCCCCGGAAACACGGCAAACCAACCCCAACCTTGTCAATGTCAAACCTCATGAAGACGATATTCTACTGATGTGAGGAAGAACATTTGAAATCCAAATCTGAGACAGACAAAGAAGCAAAGTGTGAGACCGACACACTGCTGCGAGGCCGACACAGTCAGAAAAGCAGCAAAAGGAGAAGCTATCCCACCTACAAATCAATGTTATACAACTGCAGCACGGCCAACAGGCCATAACGGTGCCGGTTACCATGACAACCACCAGGGGGCAGCATGGTGAAGGAGGCTCAACGACATTATTCAGCACAGAGGCTCACAGGAGCAGCGGCAAATGAGGAGTAACATACATGTACAGTATACACACACACATTCAGATTTCCTTCAGGCTCCTCCGTGATGCAGGAATAACATTTATCTTATGTGCAGTCTTTTCTGTATCATCCTGGAGAACGTACACTAAACCGAGTACTGCTTGTTAAACACAACCATTATTTAAATAGTCTTTTAATACATATTCACATTTTAATACACGATGTTGATGGATAATTCAAAACCTTCCCGTACGTAACTAACACACAGGGGTGTAATTAAGGGTAAAAATACAAAATGGGCACTGCAGCTGAAAATACTTTCACGGTGCTGTTACACCCTTGTAAATACCAAACGGAGCCATCTTTGTTTCATTTACTGACACTGTCATCCCTGTGGGTGTGCTGATTGACAGAGAGGAGGTTTTGGGACTACTGGTATATATTTATGCATGTAGTGTGTATATGCTACGTCTGTGTGTGTGTGTGTGTGTGTGTGTGTGTGTGTGTGTGTGTGTGTGAGAGAGACGCCTGCTGTGACAGGAGCAGGAGAACAGTGAGCAAGCAGGAAAAACACACAAGAATGTGAGGAATCCTCTCATAGGCTATTATAGAGAGAAGGAGAATACACAGGGGAGCACAGGCAGAGGAGAGGAGAGGAGAAAGATGTAGAGAGATAGAGACATGGAGATGGAGAGAGAGAGAGAGGGGAAGGAAAGTAAGGCTGAGATGGATAACAAAGAGAGGAGGAAAGAAAGCAATATGCCAGGTATACGCAAGGGAGCACAAAGAGATACAGAGGGAGGGAGGGAGGGAGGTGGAGAAAGGAAGTGGAGGCAGAACCAAGCCTGGAGGGTGTGAACAAGAGCGAGAGAGAGAGAGAGAGAGGGGAGGGTAGAGCGAGAGAGAGAGATTGTGGGTGGCTGATAACAAGAATGCAGCAGGGATGTAGGTGGTCTCGGTGCCAGCTGGCACATTCCTGTCGTCCACTTCCAACACCCCGCGAGGCAAGGAGATGAGGTCCAATTAAAAGTGTGATAGCCGCCAATCCAGCTCCTCTCTTTATCTGACAGGATGAAAGGCCCCTCTCCCCCCTGCCTCCCATCATGCCTCCTGTCTTCCCCTCTTCACTCTGTCCTTCCCCTGAACCGGCTTTCAGATAAAAAGGCGGGGAGCGAGAGGATCACACGGCTTTTTGAAGAACGAGAACATGTACTGGAGTCTGATTTTCAGGAAAACTCCATGAGGCCACTGAGTGAGTGTGTGTGTGTGTGTGTGTTCCTTGTGTTTATGAGTTATATAATCATACTGCTGCATGGTTAATCACTATGCAACTAGATTTAACTTTTTGTACATTACTGGCATCAAAATGAGAGGCTCTTAATGGTGACATCATAACTACAAACAGAAAGCTGAGATATGAACCACGGGTGGGCGGCTGAGGATTTAGTCAGTAAATAAAAACCTTGCTTCACGTTTAAGGCTCCAAATCATGATTGTTTTGCAATTACTGATGAATCTGCACATTATTAACTTGATTGTTTGTTGAGTGCCACAAACACAAGCATGTTTTATCCAAAAAACAATCCATATCCTCTAAATACTTATAGTTTACTATCAAGTAAGACAAAAACACAGCAGCAAATCCTCGGCTGTGACTTAATGCACCACAGTTAAGTTGATTTGGAGACTTTACTGAAGTACTATACTACATTATAGTTCCAATAAATGAGCACTTTAATCCAGCATTTGAATATTGATTTGGACGTTGTTTACAATGGCAGCTGTAGCAGCTTCCTTGCATTCGGTTCAGCCCTAATAACTTATCAAAATAGTTTCCGATAGATTTATCGGTAAGGTGACTGGCTGCTTCCTGGAGAGACTCCGATGTGGCCTGAGGTTTATGGATCTATATTCTAGTTGTGTGCCACAGCGGCTGTTTCAGGGCAGAGATCACAGCCTGAGAACGCTGCCTTACTTCTCCTCGTCTCTCCGGAGAGAAGAAGCATCACGACATGAAACAAGAGTGACATTCATGGACAGAATGTCAGTGGTCAATTGGCTCGGATAACAACAGGCCAATTATCCTCTCCATCGTACACAGGGATCCTGTAAAGATGAAAGATAATCACCTCAACCAGCTGCATGAGGTTCTCAAAGTACTCCTCCTCGTCGATGGTGAGCTTGCCGTTGTGGTAGATGATGCGGTAGTGCTCCACCTTGCCATCGCAGCTGACACACAGGGTGTAATCGCCGGGATAGTTGGTGCTCTCCCTCACCAGGAACAAGCCCGTCTCCGGAGGGTAGAGGAGCCGCTCGGCCTGCTCCCGAGTTATCTTCCCATGAAACCAGCTGCAAGGAGGGAAGACGGGAAGAAGATGAGATAAAAAAAAAACAAAAAAAAACGTTACCTGTACTGCTTACACACACACACACACACACACAGACAAGTCATTGAGCTAGTTTGCATCTTCAACCACACACAAAGATCCACTTCCACTCCTCTGAAATGAGAAGTGAAACACTCGAGCACTTCCAGTCAGTTCTGCCTGAGCGAGGCAGGGGAGGGGAGTGAGAAAGCACCTGAACCCAAACAACAGGAAACGTGGTGCTCACAAACACACCAGAAGCCTGAGGCAGAGTCGGAAACTGAAACACAGGCACGGCAATAACAGGAAAATGCAAAACCTGCTCAGACAAGGTGGTGGGACAGAAACAAGTCACCCTCTCCTGACTGAGGCCAGGGGGGGGGGGCAGAGAGACAGACCGACCAGTCAACACACACGGGAAGAGTCATAAAGAAAGACAAAACCCAGGCTTCTGCTGAGCTAAGAGCCGTTCTGCTGGAAAACAATTAAAGCTCTGGGGTGTGTATTTAGAAGGTCACCGTATGACCCTGCTTCACCCTGACCATATGGCCTGGGGGATACATCCATAGGCAACTGATGAATGGATTAGACAGCTGCATTACAGGGAGCGTGTTTACATGCACACTATTATCCTGGGTTTGAGCTTCATCTGTGTTTCCATCATATTGGGAACATACGGAGAATCCTGTGAAAACTTCAGTATAATCAAACCTGGGCCCCATTTTATATTCACATATTTTGACCAGTGGGTACAATAAGTTTTGTAACTGGTCAGGTACATCTCATCAACTGGCAGCAACGACATGGGCTGCAGCGTAATACTGCACCTGATCACAGTAGGTCCACTAGAAGAGCTTGTTTGATCCACTGACAGGCTCAGAGTGTTATTCTAAGTGTGTGACAGCATCATGGAAAGGATCCCTACAGAGAGAGACCTGGAAGATCCTTTTGGTTTAACCACAAACAGCACACACACCAGACTACATTCACTAAAACAGGGATTTTAGCTCTGAGGACACAGGAGCTGCTGCTCTGCTGCTGGTTCGTTTGAATTCGTCACAACATTTGTGTAACACGCAATAACACAAACAAACTAACTCTTTAAAACACTGAAGACACAATGAAATCCGTTCTATTGGCTGTCGGCTGAGGCGATTTACTAGACGGTGCAGCCTGAAGTGTCTGGACTGTGCTGCGTGTGGGGTTAAGTGTTATATATCTAAGATTTCAAGGTAAAATACAGCTACAGGAAGAAGAAGTCCTTATAGTAAGAATTCAGACTTTTAACACTGCTTCTCCTCTGCCTGTGTGGAGCTGCGGTCCTGGGCTGAAACACACCACCCTTCGTCCACCGTATCCAATCGATTTATGTCACTCCTCGTGTCAAAGTTCATCGCAGCTGCAAACAGCAGCAACCCACAGGGTCACTCTATCCGTCTTGGCTGATGAATGGGTGGTAATCAACAGCCATAATTGATTTAGCCCATTTTCCCGTAGCTTCCTCCGTCACTCTAGCTTCCTCCTCCCCCTCCTCTTCCTACTCGGCCTCCTCAGACAGCAGAGGCTCTTGTGGCAAAGCAGCTTAATATGGGTTGAGTTGATTAGATCAGCGCAGGCAGCTTCTCCGATGGACAGCAGCTCCTTAACTCCCACTAATCCGAGAGCAGGCGCCAAGTGCGGACGGCCCAGGGACACACATGGCCTTTTGGTGGACACACACTAGCTGTTCTGTCCGAGGTAATCAACGGCAGTTTTCCTGCATTACATCATACGGAAATAAAACAGGCAGAGAAATGCGGTAAACAGCTTGGTGGGGAAAACGGGGAAGGAGGAAGTAGCCGTCTTTAGGGTGGCGCTGTGGTGTGTGGCAGATGTCTGCCACTTGGGGGCAGCAGAGAGGCCGAGCTGTTGGCTGATAGCAGTGAAGGGGGGGGGGCGAGGACTGTATCTGCTGCGGAGTATCAATCGGCCAGACTGAGCACAGGGACAGAAGACCACAGCTGAACCCTTATGTAACCCGCAGGAGAGGGAGAGGTCCTCTCTGAGACATCTGTTAGCGATTCACAACAAAATCATCACGTCCCCAACGGTTACAGCTAATAGAAGGACGACTTCTGATGACTTAAAACTCTATAACCCCAAAGGCAGCAGTAAGGATGTGAGGTCAGCTTCAAATGTCAGCATGCTAAATATTTGGGAGTCTACTCATTTCTTCACTGAAATCAAAATGAAACTAGTGACAGCTGACTTGTTCTGCAGTGCTGACTGAAGTCATCAACTTACAGTAAAGATCTCTTCTGTTCTCGTATCCATAAATAAAAACATTAATGAGGAACTATGATGAGAAAAGCAGCCGTACTGAAGTGGAGAGCCGACTGGTTGTCAGACTCCATAGGAAGTGTTTTTACAAGCATGTCAGTCACTCGAACGCCTCACAGAATAGAAACGCTTCCATTTGATGAATCCACTTGGATTCTGTGAGACCCTCCATATTTTGTGTCTATTTCTGTGGTGTTTAGTGCAGACAGCTGTTCAAACCCCACAAATATTCCACTGTTAACGGTTATTAACTGCCTCTCCATTGATTGATCAGTATTTGTTTACCAGCAGAAAACAGGCTGCATACCAACACTGATTTCTTCCCACAGAGCTGACATGAAAACGTCTGTGGCTCAGTACTTTCTGCTGTCGGTCGGTCTGGAGAAGGTCAGCCGACCGCTGTCCAATCAGCTCCCAGGAGCTGCTGCTGACAGGACGACAGGACGCCAATGCAACGGCCACGCTGGATTCCCCCGTTACTTGATCAACAAAAAATTAATCAGTCACTAGTTTGAAAATTGAATAATTGTGGAACTGATTATTAATGGATTTACTTTTCAAGCAGAAATGACCACACATTTAATGTCTTTGGTTTTTGAACTGCTGATCAAACAAACAAGACAATTAGAGGTGTCACCATGAGCTCTGGGAAACAACTGGCGTATTCCAGCCCAATAAAAACGATAAATCAGAAAACACACACACACACACACACACACACACTGACCCTATGACCACGCTCAGAATGGCGTGGACAGGTAGGATGAGTGGTGGCAACAGGAGAGGTCAAAGCTTTCAGCATCACTTAATGAAGTGGGACAAAGCGGGTCAGACGTCTATTTGAATGTTTCCTGCTGATGCTGCGGTGACACGCCACCACCTCTGCTGAACTAAACACTACCAGGCCTACGAGAGCCCGACGGTCTGATCCTCACACTGCGTCACTTCTCCCAGGAGAACCACAACCCTGTTCTCCATAATCCTACATTTCCTCGTGTTCCACTAATCTGTGATGTTGATATACTTGTTTATTATCACTTGAGGGATACACACAAACGCTTTGGATGACAACATCTCATAGCTATGTTTCTGTAGCAGCCTGTATGCTCTTGGCTTTCCCGTCTCGTTTCATTTGCATATGCGCCTCGTTATGTTTTCCTCTTTTTTTGAAATAGCTGCTGTTTCAAAGAGCCTGATTCAAATGTAGTGCACAGCTGGTCCTGGCCTCTGTGGCAGCCAGACACAGACAACAGAAGACACAGTACAAACCAAAACACTGCAAGACATGGAATTTCCATCTTTTGATGCTTTGCCTGACTTTTGAAATCAACACTGCATTTTCCCTCGCTGCAGGGAAACAGACGTGAGCGAGGAACAACTTCAGCACAAACTTCAGGAGAGAGAGATCCAGTACTTTTGTCCACATCCTGGTGTCTGAGTGACTGGTAGGTAGTGAAAGTGTTGGAACTGGTCCAGTAGATCACCTCAGCCAGCAGCCACCAAACGGGCTGCAATGGCTGCAACGTGATCCTTTGGGACAACTGCACCTGATCACAGTAGGTCCACTAAAAGAGCTTGTTTGATCCACTGACAGGCAGATTGCTGCTGCATACTGTCATAGTCCTACACCGGCATCACACACTGGCATTAAGCATCATCATTTCTCTAGAATGTTCTTTCTAAATGTAAGATTTCAGTTCTGTTAACAATCTCCAGTTATCTATTATAGAAAAAAACACACACGTCTAACAGTGCTTCAAAATGCATTTCATTCTTGACTTGTAAAACTCACACAATAACATGCAAGGAGCACAACAAAGACTAAACATAATGTTTGACTGTGTTCCTAAATACACATTCAAGAAAGAAAACACACACACACACACACACACACACACACACACACACACACACAGACACTTTCTCCTGTGTTACTTACGGCATAAGACTGAGTTTCCCTCCTGACTTGACTCCTTCCCTTTTCTGGACATAGTTGGCCGGGATGGTGCCCTCTCTGCCCACGGTGTTCCTCGCTCTGTACCAGTTTGGATCCTGACACAGAGAAACACACAATAACACAATAACCTTCAGGTGTGCTACCAGGTAACTCTAGAGGTGAGGAGCATTCCTGTCCCTCATGTTGCTCTGTGCACACACTCGGCGGTTTGGTAGTAGTTGCTGGCACTAGCGAAGCTGTGGGCTAACGGCTTGATTCCACCGCACGGCTCAGAAGCGGCTCCGGAGCTGATCGCAGCCTCTTATAAAATACTCAGAAGTGCCGCAGTGCTTCAGAAGCGCCTCTCAGCTCTGCTCCGGTAAAAACATGAGCCTGTTTTTGACGGAAGCCGCTGTATGGCCATGTCAAGCAGCACAGAGCAAATGAAGCAGGAGGTCAAACACGGGGGCAGCCAAGAGACATTTTCAAAATAAGACACCAGGTGCAGACTCCCGATCGTATATCACATCATCATCAAGTCTTCATAAATACTTAACCATTAGCACCAGGCCACAAGTCAAGTGGTCATGGCCATGGGCAATGAGAGGTTCATTCTGTCTGTAAGGTACAAATTAAAACAAATCAAAAACAGCGTAGCCTGCTTATTCACGGTAGAAGCACAAAAATCAAGGAAAACAATTATGAAATCAATCAAATCTGAGAAAGTAAACTGTCAGCCTGACAAAAAGCCCAGTTTCTGAAACATCTCTCCACTTTAGCACTTCTGGTTTAGATATTTGTGGGCATTAGTAGTTACATGTGAAGCACCAGAAGAAGCTAGAAAGGGCCTTTAGATAAAAGGAAACTCACTGCCTGAGGCTACAAAGTTATTTGATGGATTAACGTTCACTGACATGTCGAGCAAGCCGACTTCATGGAGCTCCTTGTTTGTTTCCTGCCTTTGGCAGCAAAGAGCACATGTTGCCACCTCATGGTCGCTCTGATCGTCAGCACTAAATGGATTAGGATGTTTTTGGTTGTGTTTTAGTATCCGATAAACTTCATTCATACTGGTTGATGATTTAACTTGAAATGAAATACAAAAAACATGAATAACCCTTAAAACAGGAGTCACATATAAATTCTACATAGACACTGTAGCCCAAATAAGTTCTATGTGTTGTTGTAAGCTGCTACTGGCTGCTAATTATTTCCTCCACAGTGTCCAACAGTTCTCCAGTCAACGTTACAATAAATACAGTGTTGTCATTAACACCCATCACCACCCATAATTCCTGGCATGAACTGAAATTTGCAGTGGCCAGCCTCCGTTCAGTCTGTAATCATTAATGTAAGTTGGTGTCTGGACCATAAATAAAAATGTTAGTGTGGCACATGGTTTTACCTTCACTTCCGGAGACTTGTTAATTCACTACACGCTCACTAACTGGGGAAACAAACACTGGAACCTCTTAAAACGATCATAACTCAGCCCTTCTCTAATAATCAGGAGGCCATGACGGCAGCTTTGAGGTCATCTTTAGTAAAACACACACAACGCTTCCAACTGCTGCCTACTTACCCTGGTGACTCCGATGATGGTCAGTACGTCTCCTTTACAGAACGGCAGGTCCTGTTCGTTGGCGGTCTGGAAGTTGTACTTGGCTACACACTCTGTGCCAGTCGACCATGGTGCCTACGTCACACAGGACAGAGGAGAGCCGCCATTAGTCAGTGATCACTGGTCGGTCAATCAGTAGTCCGTGGTGAAAGTCAGTTTAGTAGCTGAACTGTGTTCACACAAATTATTATTAGAACAAAGACGTATAATTTAACATGGCTAGAGGCATATTAATACGACATTATTACCGCTGGCTGGTCACAGGCTGGTTGGTAAACAGTGAAACTAACAAACAGGCTGTAAGGGGCTTCATTTTATGCCTTAAAATACAGATACTGCAGACTTGGACTCATCTTCAGGTTATGTGCGATGGAAACGAAGTATCTCTGTGTTTCTGGGGTGGTAATATTGATTTCAACCTGAATATGAACTGGAGACAATCAGAGTGATTTCTACTGGAGTTAGAAGGTGAGATGGGAGCTACTAAGAGCAGCTACACTAGTTAACCTTAGCGGGACTTTAGGAGTTTCGTGTCTCCAACACGACTGAATTTTACTGCTGCTTCATTCAGTTATGTGGAATAAAGTGAATTAGCAACAGCTCAGTTCATCACAGTAGATACTGTTCATTGTTATTTGTAGGAAAAGTAAATGTAATTTTGATTTAGCTTCAGCTCCGTCTTGTTACTGCTGCTTATTGGACACAACGAGAAGGCTGAATACACAAAATAATGGAGGGTAAAAGCAATTTCATCCATTAGAGCAGAACACCCTCTCAGATAAAGTTTTCTTCAACAACATTGTGAAGCCTTAGAGAGCTGAATAAACACTTTGACTCTGCACTACTGCCGGCCTGTTCAGGGCTGAGGACGTCCCAGCAGGCAGAGGGCCGTCTGCAGCATCTCTAGAAAGTAATATAAGGCGGCACACAGGTGGACAACCTTCCCCTACTACTTGGTGTGGGCGTGCAGCGTCTGTTAAGCACTAAAAGAATCCGTTCTTTCTCTGAGAGATTGTCTCTGGAACATGATCTAATATTTCTTGAAAGGTTCCTTGTACTCATTGTCAGTCACTCTAAAAGCTGTAACGGTGGCAGCTACATGCTACAATCCAAATGTAAATGGCAGAAGGAACACAGATGCTTTGTATTAGATCAGTACAGCTGTGTGATCAAAAGCACACCTCGGCACAGTGAATGAGATGAAATGAGAGAGCCGGAGTACAAAGCAGCAGCAGCAGGTGTGAGCGAGCCAGTTTAGGTCCATGTACGAGCTGCTTTATTCCTCACAGCACACATCACACACCAACGTATCTGAAGCCGTCTCAGACAGAGCGACAGAGCGAGTCTGGACCTCTGGTGCCGACTGTGACTGAGAGAAGTGAAGATACCGAAAACCCTTTATTCTCCGCTGTTATTAATTTCCACAAAGTCACGTCAGCTGAAGCACCTAATTTATTAATCACTTAATTGCTTTTGCTGGATAGAATGAATTGCTGGGAAATTTCCTCGAGGATCTTTAGTCATTTAAAATGCAGCCTATAACCTGAAGATGGGTTTTCCCTGTGTGTGCTCCCTAACAGCAGAGTGCCACTGATTGTTCGGTTGTGTTGGGATCTGTTGTGCCTGCTGAAGGGTTTTATTCCCCAGTGGTGAATGCTGATAATAATCTTCTGAATCTTTGACCTTTTGGTCACAGATTGGTTAGATTACCAACAGGTCACAGTGCTGCCCCTAAAAATATTCTGCGTCAACAACCTCCTGTGACCTGCTGACCTACATAAACCCACCATGTGGTTGTAGCAACAGAATCACCTCAATCTAACACACATTTATGTTGCTATGAACCACATACACACAGGTTTTCTGTTCAGGCTGTTGAAAACATGATAAAACATGAAAAAGAAACAAGGCATAAGAAAGAAATTCTCTTATTTTACGTGATGACACTTCAGTGTGTTTAGCTGGATCTCGCCTCGGTCTTCTTGAATTTAAATTTGAAAATGTTCCCCCGACTGTGGTGAAGCACTGTGGTGTGACGGATAAAAACAACCTGGATCAATAAGGACATGTGAAGGCAGATTATAATGCAGGAGTGAGAGTAATCCGACTCTGAAGCTGGCACTTGAGAAGCATTAGTCAAACCACTGAGACAGCCAGGTAATGTGAAACCACTAAAACTGAGCCCCGGCACGCTGATGGATGTTCGGTGCACCAGCCATGTGCATTAACACGTTACTACAGATACGGTGTATTTCAGCACCTCTGCGTCTTCAACACATTCCCCTGTGTGTTCATGTGCACAGTAGTCGGCCCTTATTCAGTCACAGTCTCAGTGAACGAGGAGGGATTACGGCAGAGCAGGACGACTACGAGGTGCATCTCTTCCCCATAACCCCTCAGTATCTGTGGTGGCTGGTGCTTTACGCTCATCGAATGCTGGAAAAGAGCCACATCCTGCTGAAACTATTAGTTGATTAATCAGCTCAGATGAAATTAATCACCAGCTTCTCCAATGAGAGGATTTCTTGCCTTAATTTGTCCCATTTCATTATGAACTGGATATCTTTTGGTTTTTCGATAGTAGGTTTGAATGAAATACTCATTATTTAAAGCTGCTTCAACATTTACCTTTAACTACTACCTCATTAATATGAAGCCTTATCCACAAAGTAGCAGAGAGTGTGACTCATGCGAGTGAAGTGGGAGCGGATCGAGCTAAGTGCTAATTGGAAAGCTTCAGTCAGAGTTACAGGCGACACTAAAGAGGCAGAACTAAACAATTAAGAAATTCTTCAGTGTGTAACTTTGTTCTCAGCGCTGACATTAGTACTTTGATAACAAGAAAGAAATAGATGATCAACAGTGAAAACCATCTTGAGCAGCTCCAGATCAAGTGTGTCGCAGTGTTTCTCTGTAGAGTGGATCCATATTAAACAACACTGATAAAAACAACCAGAATACCAGGTAAAAGCCAAATTTAAGAAAGAGAAGGTTTCTTGTTGTATTATTTAGTTCAAGTGTCACTAAGACACTAAGACCCTGTGAGGATGAACCTCAACATACTGCCATGGCTGCCAAGAGGCCAACAGCAGCAGTAGCCAAAAGTCACCCTGAGTAACTCCTCGTATGTGAAAACAGAGATGGGGTGGTGGTTAAAAGGTGCCTGCCTGTACACTGGGTAGGTAACTGTGAAGGAAAAAAACGTGTGCTTCACTTACGTGCATCCCAGACATGATGAAGGGAGTTGGGCAGCAGGTGTCCTCAGGCAGGAAGCGGTCACTGTTTAGCTTGTACCATCAGAGCTGGAAGAACAAAAGCAAGGAATCAACAACACATCCAACAATCTCTTTATTCTATAGCCTAAAATATATGAGCTACAAACTGGCACGCTCTCCCTGGAGTGCAGAGAATTACTGATTTGTCTGTAAGAAGTGAGCGAGAGCGGCTGTAGTTTTAAGACCTCAGCTGACACTGGTCATTACCGTCCATAGTTTAACACCTTGATAGGTGTAAACGCTGCTAACACGGACAGATGCATGTCACAGGAAGCCACTCACACTGAAGCACAACTCAACAGCCACAGCTTCCTCCACAGGCACGAGAGCAGCCATTTCAAAAGTTTGGTCATCAGATTTTGAGTTTGGTGGAATAGCCGACATAAACAGAAGACTTGACGTTATCATTACAACCCTCTCTACACCAGCGGTATAGCCAAGTCCATTTCATGGCACATAATTCTTCAAGTAAGGGAACCATGACCATCAGTGCAGCTTAATGTACGAGGGTTTGATTCCCTTCATGCTGAAATAAAGAGACACACGCTTGCTAAGAAAAGGTGGCTGGAGACCGGACCTGAGGAGTAAATAAGATTGTAAAAATGTGGAATAGTTAAACAGGTGCTCTGGCTCCAGCATAATAAAGTCACTGTTCTTCAGTTCAGGAACGCCAGTGGTACATTTAACATGCCTTTAAAGGATAACTTTGGTATTTTTAAACCTGTGCCCTATTTTTTCACATATTTGGGTTCAAAATTGGTCCAGTCTGCAGCCGCAAAACAGGCTGCAGTGGCTGCAACGTAATCCTTTGGGGCATCTCTGCCCAATCAAAGTAGGTCCACTAAAAGTGCTTGTTTTACCCACTGGTAATCAGATCGTAATTCTAAGTGTGTGACAGCATCATGGAAAGGATCCCTACAGAGAGAGACCTGGAAGATCCTGTTGGTTTAGCCGTTATATCAGTAACAGTAACTTTACCTCACAGAACACAGGAGCTGCTTTGAGCTGTTGTTATGTGTTACACAAATATTGTGTTGGATCCAAACTGACCCTTTAACACCAACACAAGAGATGGACCTAAAAAGAGACCAAGTGTGGATGGTTGTGTGTGACTAGAAGAGCAAGTGTGTGGCTGAAAGTGGGTAAAAGAATGTGTTGGGTGTGTGTGTGTGTGGCGACACAGCCCTTCAGATAAAAGAGAAATGTCTGCGACCATCGTCTCTGATTGATCAGAGACGATGGTACATCAGTGGCAGCATACTACACACTACAAGCTTAAAGGTGGAGCCATAACTCAATAAGTCCTCCTGCAGTAGCCGCCGTTCAAAGCATCCCACTTCCGACCAGCCCGGAGAACAGGAAGTTGACATGGGGAGGGAGGAGGAGGAAGTAGCTGACGCATATTTTCCAGAGCTCGGACTGAGGGGAGGGGCAGTGGTTGGAGTCCACGGGTGCTCTGGTCACCACTCTGAACAGAGTCATGTCAGAGTAGATGAATGGACACAGAGAACAAAGCACCACAAACCATCGGATCACACATTATCCTGGCTAAAAGTGTTCTTTAACACTTCCCTCCCTTTGGTTTCCACTGCATGTCTGATAAGAGTCCGAAGCTTTCCCTACGATTCAGCGGGTTTCATGGAAAGTACCACTTTGTCCACTGAGCATCAGCCAGTCGTTTGTGGCTCTAAAGCTACACAGTTAGCCTGGCTAACAGCTAGCATGCTCCCTGAGAGCACCTATAGCCCAGCCTCACAGCGCTGCCATATCCTGTGCTGAAACAGGAAGCAGCCTAATTGTAGACCATTGCAGATCCGTATGCAAACTGGCGGAGCCAAATATATCCACGGCCAGGCTGCTCGTCTGCACCCAGAGGGCACCGGCTCCTTTCCCTTTGCCATTCTTTACGTCTAGAGCAGCGCTGCTGAACCAGAGCAGCACGGCTCACCAACCCACAGCCACACTAGCTGGCCAATAGAGCAGAGACAAGGGAGCGCTATTCTTATCGCTCTCCAGTGCTGAGGAATGCCTTCAAGCTATTCAAGAGCCTCAGCATCACATCGCTCTCCTGACGCTAGTCAAGTGGTGCTCGTAGAGGCAGTGAGTCAAAAGACTTCTTCCTCAATTTATTTTCCGATAGCAGAGCGCAGAGCAGTGCCACTGTGTGCGCTGTGGTACCAGCACTTCACTGACATAAAAGGAGTGAGGTTCCCATACTGAAAATAAATGCATTGCACCAACATACATGTCTGATGCTGAGAAGAAGGTGTGTAGCACTCCTCCACCAGGTGTGTAGAAACCTACGACTGGGTTCAGACCGACAGCGGCACTGCATCAAATAAAAAAAGCAAGCAGCGTGTGTTTAGGCTCGCTGCTACCGGTACCGTCAGAAGTTGAAATGCGAACCAGGAAGGCTTGTTAAGCTTCAACAACACGCTGCACAGCAGTTTATACCCCTTGAAACAGGATTTTACAACTCTGGAAAGTTACTGCTGCAGCTATGAAAGCTTGTCTGTCACGGTGCTCCACATATCAACAGAGAATCAGCAGTGCTACACGGTGGAAGGTATTCTAGCTGGTGTGTGTGCTCGCATTAACTGGATTGGCTTGGTTTGGACACAGAGCGCTTCCTTCCTTTGTACCGATGCTGCCCTGCGTTCATTTGCCCATTCAATCAGGAGCCTTGCATGGCTGACGAAATGCTACAGTAGGTCTGAACGCGGCCTTTTAATTTGTGCTCTAGCCATGATCAAGGAGCAGCTGAGAGCCTGATGCCAACACTTAATAAACAGCATGACTACAGTACATGGCTTTGTATCATTACAATAGTACATGCAAATGAACAACGTTCAGCCTTCATCCGTGCTGCCTGTTCTCAGAGCTCCAGCGTGTCGTCCGGCGGACCCTGCTCTTCAAAATACAGATTGTACTTGAACATTTTCTATCTGCCTGCCATAAGAAAACAATTTTAACAGTTAAATGCTGGAATCAGACATCTGGGACTACTTCTATTAGCGTTTCAGCTGCAGAGATAGCCAAAAGACCATCTTTACAGCAGTGGATTACTTCTTCAAAAGGTCACACATCAAACTGTACATTTACCACTCCAGTTCAGTCCAGCTATCAGACATATCAAACACCACAGGAAGTCACTTCCTTCTCCTCTCCTGCTCCTACTTTTGTCCCTTTGTGCAGCAGGAGCTGCTGGTGACGCATCATGGCAACACAGTGGGAGGTGCTTCATCAAAGGCCGCCGTTATATCACCGAGAGCAGCTCTGCTGTTTCCTTTAACGGGCCTCATGACTCTAAGTGGAGTCTCTGCCATTTATAACAACTGGTATCGTCTTTGTGCTCAAGATTTACAGCTGCAACCAGAATTATTACAGTTTAGTATTTTCATTAGATTTCATTTGTTTGAAAATGTTTAGTTTCCATCAGTTTCAGTTTTAGTGTTGTATTATAATCTGGGGGGAATTTATTTGTCTGTGGCAGATGGAAAAGGTTCAGAGTTGATTTTACAATAGAAGGCAGCTGACTCCCAGTCATGTAGACATCCCAGTATCAACAGACAGATGCACCAACGCCTCCTCAGGCTGTCTGTGTCCACACGCTTGACCAAACTGACAAAGACTAAAAATAAAGACTTTTCCTGTAGATTTTTATTTTAGTTTAGTCTGTTTTTTAAGTGCACAATAGTGTTTGAGTTGCTTTTCTTTTTCTAAATCTTTATTTCAGTTAACTACAATGTTTTTGCTTTTTAGTTTTAGTTCTCCATGTTAACCTTGGCTGTAACCTACTGCGCTGGAACTGAACCTACACGGTTAATAAAGTGAGCAGTCCTGTTGCTCGTCTACAGTCTACTTTATGTCTGTATGACTGTTTAACCACATCAGTATTTCACTGCACTGTGCCTCCAAGACAAACTCCTTCAAGACAAATGTATTATAGTCCAAGAACAAAGGATTGTTAACTTTTGTTTCTGCACCAACATCCACAATCCTGCCACTGTGCTGCTCACTTTATCACACAGCACCACAGCATAGAGCAGCCAAAAGACACCCAGTGGCACGTCTGTGTCTGTACTCAGAGGCTCCAGGCCTCCGTGAAGACAAGTCTCCTCAAAGGTGTTGGAAAGCAAATCATATCTCATGTCTCTTCCACCTCTGCTGAGACGGCAGTGAAGAAAGGATCACTGCAGTACCATGTCAGGGGGGAAACATCAGTCAGATGCTTTGCTGTGTTAAAAGAAGAAAAACAGAACAGCTAAAAGATTATTTAAATTATAGATAATCACACAGTAACCGTTAAATTGATAAATGTGAAATGTACGCTGTAGTTCGTCTGATACATTTGGGTCTCTGCTTGTCGTATTAGTTTGACATTTTGCTTCTGTTTGCTTTCTTTAGTTGTGGCTCGTTTCAATTTAGACTTCATTTTACGCTTTTATAAAAGACACAAACCAAAAACATCGAAGCTGCTCTGACGCTACATGAGAGACTGACTCGATCCAGTGACGGTCCAGACGAAGATGATGACTAGCACTGCCGCAAAACAGGCCGTCGGTTCCCCGTCACTGGAGCAGATTTGTGTCTCGATGGTCTTCAGAACCCTCCATTTACATACTTTTGCTTCAGTATGAACAATGTACGACCCCAAACTTCTAAGTTACACTCTAATCCAGCTCTTAGTAGCCGGCACTCAACCCAAGAATCACACCACTGTTTGTGCTGGACACCGTCCACGTGCAAGTAACTGGGATAATGTTGGGCTGCTTGTTGCTCCGTCAGCTCTCTCTCTAAATAAATAAAAGCTTGAGCAGAAATCACCAGAAAGAGCTGAGACTGCTGTTGTCAGTCTCTAAAACTTCTGCAGCAAAGCCTCAGGTTACGTAAACAGAAGGCTGCTCCAAGCAGGCCACAGATTAAAGTCCCATGGCGTCCACCAGAGGTTAGAGAAGTCTGCTTTTTACTTGGGGTGACCTGCGAGCTTGGCCCAGATGTGTGTGTGATTCAGTCAGGATGTCATATATTGTCCTGAGGGAAATTCAGTTTACTGAGCCAGCACTAAACAACAGCTCCCGTCACACTCTACAAAAGGACGGCATTATACTCACCAGAACCAGTAAACAACATTCCCATCAAATCCCAACTCTGGCTAATGAAGTAACAGCACACAAGAGAGGACTATACACAACACTACATGTTTTCACATTTGTCATAACGCAGCTGTGTGTTGGCTCTTTAGGAACACTGCCTTTCTAAATTAGGACATATCTACTTTTTAAAATGCTGAGGGCATGTCATATCTAGTTCATGGCTGATATCCTGTGAGGTATAAATCAGAACAGTGTGAAGGAAGAAGCGTGTTGAGGTGACTGCAGGTGCAGAACCAGACACAAACATCTGCTTTATGTACACACCTGTCTGCGACTGCTTGGCTACAGCTGACAGGCCTGGACACCAGTTACACTTCCCTCCAACACAACCACAGTTCACCTACAACGAAACTGGTACAGTATATATACAGAGGTACACATGGATCAGCCCAACAGCATCACCTGTACACGTACAGAGCAGCTCTGGCTATCCAATCTTGACTTAGGCTCAAAGTTTGTATGGTAAAGTGCACCGGCAGCAAAAGAAACGGGAGGGGGAAATATGTAAATGTGACCTACTGTGAATGCAAATATACTGTAAAAGCTCACAGAAAACACTCAACACAGCGCTGAAGGCTCTGCAGAGGGGACGGCACGGAGCCGTCAACAACAAATGACTCGTGGCTGCATCGCATTTCCCCGTATGTAAAGTACGTGAAAGCGGGCCTGTCTGCAACAGCTAATGATGAACACGGGAGGCGAATCGGGAGGTGTCTGTGGCACACAGGGAACAAACATGATGCCTCCGCTTGTGACATATGCAAATACAGCCGTGTGTAGAAAAGTGAGGTTATACAGTTTAGCGTCTGTCCTCATGTTTGATATTCTACACAGTTTGCATTTGACCTCCGTCGCTGGTTCACATTTGCAGTGCAGACAAATTTTGAGCACATAACAGCACGGGTGTCTAGAGAAGGTGATGTGCTGTTACCTGTTAATTACAGGATAAACCCTTCACCTGCTCTGCTGTTCAGACCTGATCAAAGGAAATTTAGAAGGCCCACCAATAAGTGTGAGTGAGATAAGTGAGAAATCACAGACGACCTCTCAAAGTTTCTTCATTAAACTCAGCATGCTGCAAGAATCCCAACACAACAACCTGTTGATCTCTCATCCCACCTACACACCGAGACACACACAGGCATGTAGAGGCAGGTCCACCTGAGCCCCAAGATCCTAGACCTGTCTGAGGTTTTGGGTCCAGTCAATTGATCCGATAAGACCCGTGATCGGCGCTGATCGAGAGAGAAGCGCATAACCGCCTGATAAGGAGCAGATTACAGGAGTGAAAACAAGGTGAAAAAAAGCTTAGAGCAGCAGCAGTGAGTTGGAGCAGAGAGAAGGTCTTCATGTCCTTTCCTTCTGGATGAGCGGTCTCCCACCACAGAGGGCAGTCACTGCTGGGCCTCCCCAAGCCTCAGTGGCCACATGACGAAGACAGTGTGCAGTGCAGCGATGAGGCCAAAACCACAGGACAACACAGTTTCTCCCTCTTGTAGAAGATAAACCCAACAGTGCTCTTGCTATCAAAACTAGGTGGCATTTCAAAGACATTTCCATTCTGGTGCTGCACCACCTACCGGGGCTGATAGAGGCATATTTTACAGGACTGGTTTGGGCTGAAATGAATCCTTAAATGAGCACATTTCAATGCATATCCAAGTCAAAATTAGAATGTGTGTGTGTGTGTGAGATATTATGTGGGCACACTGGTGAATGACTCCTCTCCCTTTGTTTTGCAGACGTAGCTTTGCTAATAGCACTGACTTGGCAGCTGTTTTAGCCGGCACTGAACGCCACCTTTCACCGGTCAGAATGATTGTTGATGGTGATCAATAAACTTAGAAACTTAAATCATGTGGACGTTGCATTTGGCTTCAAGCAGCTCAGCATTTGGATCAAGTAGTTTGTGAAAAGTGCTTTAGATTCGGTGGTCTACAGCTGTTATTTCAGTGTGTCAGATCAGATCGGATCAGATTTGATATCAGCAATAAATACGGAGAGACATCCCTAATCACAACTCTTCTGAGACGAAGAGTGACACGGTTGTTTCACTGAAGTCTTCTTTCTCTGCACCTGTCAATGTGAGGTGCACATCCACTGCTGCTTTACACCTGGTTCTGTCCAATATCATCCAAGTCTCTGTCCTGTCGGCTGTCCAGCTCTCTCTCACACAGCCCTTTAAGCGGTTTTCTCCAGCCTCTGCTAGCGTGGACAGTTAGCGGTTTCTACTGTGGAGCAAACAAAGAAAAGACTGATGCCTACAAACGATGAAAACAAATGCAAACAAGCGCTAAGCCAGGCCCTTCCTGCTGTCTGGATCTCTGTTAGAGTGACGCCCAGAGAGAACAAAATGGAGACCGTTACGCTAAGCAAAGAAGCACTGCACCTGTGCCATTAAAAGAGACTATATCGCCGTATGTCTGTAACCTGACGTCTGAGGAGCGAAGAGCGGCCTCACACTCAGGTATCCTTCCCTCACATCCATCTGCCGGCCCCCTCCGCTGTGCCCCCACCTCAGGGCACAAGTGCTGCCAGTCTCAACTCATTTTACTCAACGCAGTGACCTGATTTAATGCTACTATATTTGAGACATTTCAGATAAGGGAGCTTAACAACATATCATTCAGCTGGTTAACACTTAATCTTATATTTACACGTTGGTCTGGCTGATATTCTGATATATATGATAAGATGGTAGGAATTTGTGACAGTGTTGTCATATCATTTACACCGTGTGAGCTTTCCCTTCCCTCAGGGTAGATATCACTGAAGGCTCTTCTACAAATCACTGAGCAGCCTATTTTATGGCGTTATTTTCACATGATCCCTGCATTGATGATTAAGCACGTTGATCTCGCAGGTATTCAGCACAAAAAGCAATATTTAGACAAATCTGAGTGTAGATTTGCTGCCGAGCAGGGACGAGCCGTTATGCAACTTAAAAAGACGTCCCTCAGAGAACATGTGCTGGAGTGGTAATCAAAATCAATGTTGACAACAGTCCTTGAGCACATGCTGTGGCTGTGATTTAGCCCGCAGGAACAGTTTACCACAAATCAAACCAACAGAGATTAGAAACGTATTACTAAATACAAACTCGTGAACGAAAAAAAGAGCTGCATCGATTCTTGCTCCTGAAAGAGATGGCTGAGGGAATACCAGAGAGGAAACTAGCAGTAGAAGTATTTTGGTACAAATCTGAGTAGAGCAGAGAGACAGGAGAGGGCTGCCCGTGATGGTAAATAATAGAGGAGAAGATCGTGGAGCAAAAGGAAGCTAACAGAGACTGCGGCTTACTCAATCATTGCAACTGTGTGCCTGCCTTCGCCATCTGCCACATGAAGCGTTCGGAGCCATCTTCACCTTTCTTTTTTTTTTTTTTAGCTGTGGTGCCGTTTTCACTGTGCCACAGAAACTCTTCTCCTCGGCTCAGCAGCAGCAGCAACAGAGAGACGGGTGCAGTCTTATGGGCTGAGGCTGTTTTGCGGCCTTTAAAACATTTATTTGACTTTAAAAGGATGCACAGCACAGCCACAGACGTCCAACACCAACCAGCCTCGCAAGTGCCTTGCTCAAGGATTTCATGCCGTCGTTGAGGGAGGAGAGAAATCCAAGACTCACCACATGGCTTGGAGATTTAAGCTAATGACCTTCACTTTTGTAAATAGATTACTTTACTGAACACCCTCCCTCTAACACAGAGCTCGATGGCCAGCTGATCTAAAACATTTTACACCAACAGGGCAGAGGGCCCCCAGGACCAGGACCGCTGTTCTAACAGGGTAACAAGACGTGATGGCTTGAATCGGTCTGAATGTGTTAGAAACACGTGATCTGGATTACCAACAGAGAGCACCGAGGAGGCCGGCTGGGGTTCTGAACTGAGCAAGAGGAGGAAGAGAAGAAAAAAACCCAACAAAAAACAAATCACATCCTTTCTTTGCAGCAGAGCAAAGGAGTCATGTGCGTGTCTAATCCACAGCCGTCGCCCCCTATTTTTATCTAACTGAAGGAAAAACAGAGCAGCGTGACAGAGAAACCTCTCCCACCACAGACAGACAGACGGGCAGGCAGGCAGGCAGGCAGACAGGCAGGCCTCCTGTCTGCCTCTCTGACGTAACAAGTGACAGGCTCGGGCTCGCCACTGATGACAGATTACAGAAGCAGGGAGGCAGGAAGTGGAAGAAAGAAAGGAAGAGGGAGAGAGACCTCCCCCTCCTCCCCCCTCTGGAGCTCAGGGAGGCTGCTGGACTGGAGAAAGCAGAGGGGAGGAAGGGTAGTGGTGACAGCTTATTGTTTGAGCTGTGTGTGCTGTGGTTCCAGCCTCAGCGCACACTCACCCAGGCCCGGCTATTTATATCCTCTCAATATCCATGCAGGCGGAGGCAGGCTGCAGTCGTTTTCATCATTGCATACATTATAGAGGCGGCATTTAAGTCTGCCTGCTGCCACACTGCCTTCTTCTTCTACTTCAGGATCTCCCCATTTATATTTGGACTGTCTCGGCTGCTGTGTCCAGCTTTGTACGCATCGTTTTATTGTTGTAGGCTATTTAAGGAGTAAATACAGCAGCAATTATGTATTGTATTTTCACAAGGTTTGGGACAATAAACCTAAATCTAAACCATCACTGTAAAATACTTCCTATATATGGTCTCTTTTTTCTTTTTTAACATCACAGTGCTTAATAAATCAACAATAAATCAGCCCCTCGTCCATTTACTAGACTTATCTGACAGAAAAACTCAGGGGATAGACGAACCCCGTCAAGAGTGAGAGGAGAGAGCTGGAGTGGGCCACTGGAGGAAACATCATACAGACAGACAGCCTTCGCAGTTTGAGAACATCCTTCCATTAAATATACAACACAGAGACTCTTGCATTTAACCTTGAATAGCAGCCAGAGCTGCCATCATACGGGCCCCTGCCTGTCAGTCAGATCGTGTCCCGTTGGGTTAAATCTCCATCTTCTGTAACATGGTTTTAACTGTCAACACTGATCGTCTGACATTGTTTTGTATCAATTATCTGCTTTAGACATGTCCTAGTCTCCATGATGCTGCCATTTTCCTCTAAGCTCTTTACCGGTTCAGCTGCTTCCCGTCATATTCTCCACACTTGTGTGATTGTTGCTGTTTTAAAGGCTAGCCTCACTTCTGGCCAAGGGGACAGCAGCTGAAAATGAGCCTCTTGGCTAAAACTGGAAAAAGGCTACAGTGATGTTGGCAGATGTGAATTTTCCCTGTAAACAAATACAACTGTTTAATCTCTTTCTGACAAATTCAAAGAACGGTCAAAATTGGAGTAGCAGAAGCTGGGGTATCCTGCCGTTCAAGCTCAGACGATGCCGGAGCCTACATTTCCCTTAATGCAACTCAACAGATGATCTCTCACATCACCGGTGAAATGCCAGTAGTAGTAGTGATATATTTATCAATTTCTATCAAATAACTTATTCTTTGCTTAGCACTTTTCAAATTATTAATGACTCTCATTAATAGCAGTGTCTCCTTTTTAAAAGTCTGTGTGTCAACAGTGACGATATCACAGCATCGTGTTCTGTTTAACAATATCATTATTAAGTCATCTTTAATATCACACTCCTAATCGTACCCAGAACGTGAGCCACTCTGGTGGAGCACAGAATAGAGGCTTTGTGTGCAGGCAGATGGAGAACTGAGACGAGGGGTGTCAGATCCTGGTTTGTAATTAAGGATTTAAAATTCTGCTGCTGTGCTGATGAACGGGGGCTAGGCGGGCGGACATGCCGCTAGACCAGAAACATCTCTGAATACACAGCAGACAAACACACATGCCTCCAGCTGTCCATATATGATACGATCGTCGGCACAAGCCTACTTAGCTCCATCCATCCAGTAGCCAAAACATGTAACTGTGTGGACTGAGGACGGCTGTACTCTGGCCGCAGTGCAAGCTGATACGTGGAGGCAGGTAAGAGAGGGAGGCTTCCACAGTGGGGATGGGAGGGCTGGGGGGCAGAGGGGTAGTAGGATCTGTGCTCTTCTGACAAGACATCTGCACAGGCTCACACACTCTTCAGCCTGCTCCTGTCAACGGTACCGAACTCTCACTGACAACATGCACACAGCAACAAAAGTGCACATAAAATGCCCTCATCCTCTGGCCTGAAATGTGCTGCCACTTCCATACATATGCATACAGAGCCTTCACCCTCGGCCTAATGCATGCTGTCAAACACACACACACACACACACACAGAAGTGGCTTCAAACATCCCAGGGGGTGAGGGTGAGGGAGAATGAGTGGGGAGGAAGGATGGAAGCTGTTTGCTGCTGCTGCTGCTGCTTTCGCTCTCCTCCTCCTTTGATGGCAACACATGACAAGTCCTCCTTTCAGACCAGAGGAGGAGGAGATGGGGAAGCAGAGCGCAGGGATGGAGACACAAAGAATGTCATTAGCGGCAGCCGCAGCAGGGTGCTGGTACAATATGGCAGCGGCATTAGTGGTGACTGGAGCTCCAAATCTCTCAAATAAAAGAAGCATTCAGTGGCGGCGGCACTGACACCATGGAGAAAAATCTGAATCAGTGGGCTAAAAAGAGGGGAGAGAGGGAGGAGAAAGGCACATGGGGGGACATGGAGACTGGGAGGGAGAGGCCTAAAGGCAAAATCTAAATTGCAAATGACACTGGAATACGGTTTGGCTCAAAATAGAGTGCAGAGAGAGGCAGACGGGGTTGTCTAAGAGAGAAGACGAGGACGGGCAGAGTAAGATCAGGTTGTCAAAGGGAAGCTGAGGGTCCTAATGCACATTATTCTCTTCAAATAAATAGTTTGAGCTTCATCTCAGGTCCAGCTGAATGCCTTTGTTTTCTGTTACGTAACATTTTCTTACTGAAAATCAACCAAGTGTCTTCAGAACTTCAGAAACGTCTTGTTCCAACTTCTGAGGGAGCGAATTTGAATTAAGAGCTCACAGAAAGACAGGCAGCACAACACAGTGAGACACGGGGAGACGCAGAGAGGGAGGATGGGAATGAGCTGCTCACAGATGGGGAGGACAGAGATCAGGAGAACAAGGGCACAGAAAGAGAGGACGTAGAGGGGCGGAGTAGAGGGGTGGAGACGACAGAGGACGGAGGCAGACGTGAACATGGTGAAGACTGCCTGGGTTCTTGGCGGAGGAGTGGTCATCTGTCGGTTCCAATGCCAGCCATGAATAATAGAGGCTCCACCCAGCCATGCCAGCACTCTCAATTATTAATTCACAACCACAGGCTTGCATTAGCGCGCAGTGTGGGGCGCCATGGTGCACGCACAGGCGCCTGCTTAGACTGAACCACCAGTGTGCAAGCATACCGTGTATGTGCACAGACATTTAACACACGCATATCACGCATATTCACACTGTGACAGGATGTGAAACTACTGGACTCTCTGAAGCGTCTGGCAGCTTTTTTCTTTAGAAAACTCCTCCAACATGGAGCGGCTCATGTGTTTTATATTTTGAGCAACAAATGTCACTGCTGTTACAAGGATTAATAACCCAGGATTCGTGGGTCAAATGTCTGTTGCCATAAATGTCGACACACTGATGTGAAATACAAGAAGACGAGTACTTCGAAATATCATTATCTAGACAAAATAACTAGTTAATAATCCTTCCTGTTTCAGCCACAATAGCTCAACCCCAGAGACAATATTAACTAGGTCATTGGTTTCTTTTCATAGGCAAAGTGAAGAAATGTAGCCTAATTAGGTGAAAGAGGAACTGGCTGACAGATGTAAATCAGTGCAACGCTGCTTTGATCGGCCGTTATACACTGTATGTGCTGGGTTTAAGTGCAGATCTCAGGGCCGTGCGTGTGTGTGTGAGTCACTGACGAAACACTGAGACACGTATCGTCACTTCTCCCCATATAGCGTGCACCCTAGTTTAAATCACACCACACATACAACAGTGATTCACATGAAGCTCTTAGTGTTATCGTTAGCTTTGCATCCGCTGCACAGAGCGCCTCACCTACAGGACCGACTCTCCGACACGCCACGCCTCTCGTGATCAAACAACTCTGCATCCCCGCACATCCCGCTTCAGCTGAGACGCGAAAACCTGGACAAAGTCCCGTAGACTACAAGAACGTACAGTACAGCTGCGTCTGAGTATCTGAATGTTCTACAGGGAGAGTTGTGTAGGCTGTTTTCACCCGTGGAACAGGACGTTGGGTTATAAGGTGAAGGCGATGGTGTGGGTGATACACCCCAGGTAGACAGTGAGGCAGCACAGAGGAGAAGTTCTCCTGATGCAGAGTCTGTGTTTGCAGAGGCAGCAACTGCAAATCTTGCCCACGGAGAACAAGGCTCAGGGATTTCTTCAGTAAATTCACACACAGCATGCAGCGATAATCATGTTCACTCTCGCCTCCAGCCTTAAAGAGAAGTCTGTGTAAACAGGGCTGAGCAGAACGGCCTTGAACAGCCCACACGTCTACACGTACCGTCTCCCCGGTCGCCCTGTACGTCCACCACATCAGAGGGTCCCCGAGCAGCACCGCGCCCGTCCTCACACCTGCAGTGCAGCTCTGTTGGTCCACTCCCAATGAAATGCAGTGTTGGACCAGCTGAACCACAGGTGTGAACACAGCATCAGTGTCCCTCTGTCAGGTTCTTTCATGTGCTTCTGCTGCTACCAACTCTGTCTTTTAAAAGCTATAATCAATAGACAATTAGACAATCAGCTGATTGACAGAAAACTAAATCTTGTGGGACATAATTTTAAATAAAAATTTCTCTGGTTCCAGCTTCTGTCATCGTTAGGCCTGGTCAGACAGAACAAACCAGCTGTTGTCAATGAAGCAATTAATACAGAAAATAGCGACATATTATTCAGCCCTGGTTATCTTTGTTGTCTCTGAACTGCATTTTGATTCCTCTTTTTTAAGCCTATAAAATCCTTGAATAGCACAAATACAGGCAACGATTTCTAAGAGCCAAAGGCGAAGTTTACCTCTGATCAAGAATTAAAAACTTAAAGAAAATGTACAGTTACACAAACAGATAGCAGCAATGTTTGGTAGGAAGAACCAGTACTATTAACGATCAAAGCCACAGTGTGAAGGAACAGCACAGGACGCAGTATGGACACCGGAGCAAACATCCTGAATGTGCATTGTATTTTACAGTTCAACACAGCAGGACACAGCCCATTAAAAATGTACTGGCCATGTGCTGGAGTCACCTGCAACACACCAGTCAGGGTAAATAGACCATATATAGGCCATGCACTAATAACTAGAGATGGAGCCACAAAAGATTATATCACATAATGTTGTGAATCGCAGTTATTTTGGTCAGGAGAATTGTCCCATCCCACGTCCAGGACTGGCCCAGGATCAGTGCTTTACATTTTATTACTGAGATCACGGTCACGGTGACAACATGAGATGCCTCATATGTCAGTGAGTACAGACAAGCTCCTGGCTGTCTGGCCGAGTTTACTGCGTATTTGGCAACAACCAGGAAACTAACCGCCAACGTACAATTTATCCAAACTCTACCCATTACTCGACACAATGAGGTTAACACTGAAACAAGCTGAAGAGCATGCAGGGAGGGGTCCGCGTGTCCTAAATGGCTGGTACATTCTTACATTCCCAGGAGACTCAAGCGGAGCTCGGCAGAAACTTGAGACGGGGTGGCTTTATTTTCCTCCGATGCCGACCCCACCACGGCCTGCTCAGAGGCCTCGACGTCAGCAAGAAGAGCACATGATCTGAGCACACGTGTGTGTGAGACAGTCACCAAATAAATATACATGGGATGGGTCTGAAAGGGTGTGAGCAGAGCCTGTGTGGAGGAGCGAGTGAGTCTAATGAATATAACTCAACATAAATACAGACTACCGTATTCACTGTGAAGCCAGCTGTTTGTATTTCTAACGATATCAAGAGTGTTAAGTTCAGCAAGAGGAAAAGGACCGTTTCTCTAAATGTTCAACCGTTCAAGCAGTGATTAAGAGGGTTACCATGACGACAACATCTTCTACCATTTTATCATTCACGGAAACACAATAGGAGGATCACAAGGATAAGACCTGAAGAGTGATCCATCTGCCTCTCTCTAAATCCATCATCGTGCATCTATTTATCCATCCATCCATCCATCCATCCAGCTGCCCACCTCTCAGTAAGCCACGGGGCTCATCAGCTGCATCAGAAACAGGCCCAGATGTAGGCCACGGTCAACAATAGACACGTCGCTGTGATAGTCAACAGATTAGGAGCAAAATGTTCCTCGTGTGTAGAGAAACACGCTCGGTTGATATCAGGTTTAAACAAAAAATACAAAGCAGCCGTCTCATAAAGAATATCTACAGTCATGTGTAGTATTATTTAGACAAAAGAAAAGGGTCCATGTGTGCAGAGGTTGGTGACCGTCAGCCCAGAGACCAGCGGGTTTAAGAGGAGCTGCAGGTGAAGCTGAGAACCACGTTCATCTGTAGATTTAGAGGGACTGAAATGCTTTTTTTTTTTTCCAGCTGGACTATGAAAAACTGGAGTTGTGCTTTAGAGGGAACCTGTTCTGTAGAAGATGTTATCTGCTAAGCTCAGGGAGGAGAAGGCAGAATGTTTTGTTAAAGACTGAGCTGTAAAGTAACCTGTGATTTTGTTTGACCACTGCAGCTGTGTCTCGTAAATTCACGAGGGTTGAGCAGTTTGTGTGCATGACACGAAAACGATAGAAATCAAATCCAGACTGCACAGATCATTCTGGTTTAATCTCTCAATTGGAAATATCAGGGGAAAAAAATATTGCTTTTAGAAAACGACAGCCTGAAGGGAATTCTATTCACAGAAAAGATCAAGTGAAATCTCCCTTTAAGAGAAAACGCTGTACTGGAGTGGGTCTTATTCACAATACAGTCTCTGTGACATCATTAGAGCAGACGCCGTTACTGCCTCTTTGAACTACATCGGATGACTCAGTTGCAGAAAAACTAGTCAGGAGTGCATCGAAGAGCAGCAGATAAAAGAGGAAGAACTGGAGCCTCCCTGCAGAGACAGGACTCATTGTCATCATCATCATCAGTGATTCAGCCTGTGCTCTTTTCAGGACCTTCACCACGATGACAGCGCAGTTTAAGATCTCTATAAATGGAGAAAAACGCCTTCAACTTTGTGCTGAGTGAACTGCTTCCTCTTTACTGGTCTAAATATGAAGGGCTCCAGTGAACCAGGACACAGGTGTTGCTGTGTGAAGGGAAACACAGTGGTCACACCGGACGCAAGCACACGGCATTTCATTTTCTGAGAATACAAATTAGTGACAGTTTATAGGCAACATGGCCAGATGGTAATGTCTGTTTTAGAATAAACTAAGTGTGCTAAATTTTAAAAAAAAAAAGGAGAGCCCATAAACTGCACCACAAAATCACAGAGACAAATTCACTGGAGGTAAACTATTTCCATAATATCTAGGCTCTCACGCGAGATGAAACGATAAGGAAGTGAGTGTGAAATCTGGTTGAGGTTGGACATGCAGGTGAGAACAGCACAGTCCTGGTTATCACAAAAAAAACGATACGATATCAAAGTGATTGACAGCGATAGATGTTTTAATCAGACCAACACACCTCGACGTTGTGGCAAAGAGTGGAAACTGTGTTAGCTGTGCTTCTTCCAGCTGGAGACAAAAGCCTCATTCAGTCAAAGTCACCTGGAGGTGTGAAAGGTATCATTCATGTAACATGTCAGACAGCTGCTGTAAACCATGTTTACAGCACACCAGCATTTTATGCAAAGCTTCTGAATGAAGTTAGTCATTAATCAGCTGAAATTCTTTCTATGCTGATAATGTTCAGTAATTTATCAAACTGGACGCCTGAGCAAACACCCTGAGCATGCATTGCATATTACATTTAAACACAGGCACGACAAAGGCTCCTAAAAGGTTTTCACGTCCGCCTGGAAATGATCACAAACTTTGAGGATTCAGAAACATTTTAAAGCACAGTTTCTGCACAGTTTGTTGTAGCGCTGACAGCCTGAACTCCTTTGTACTAAAGTGGACGTGGATTAAATCCCCCCGAGTGCATCTGAACGCAGCTTCAAGGAAGGAAACAGCTCTGACCTGCTGCACAAAAGGAGTTCAGGTGGTCAACACCACTAGAAATAGTGCAGAATCTTAAGTACGTCTTCTTGTTTTTAAAAAGGTCTCTGAATCCTCAAACTCTGATTATCAACGTGAAAATATTACAGATTCTCAGACTCTGCTGGATTTAAATACTTGGCCACACACTAATAACACCTCTGGTCCAGGAACATTGCTTCACATGAGAATATAAACAGAGCGGTAACTTTATTACTGCAATAAACCCACAGTGGCAACACGTAGCATCTCCTACACCAGTAATGATGGTTACTAGGCTGTGTTGATAGCATGAGCCACTTTTACAAACCGTTCATTCTACAGGAGCTCAAGTGTGTTCCTCCAAACACCCTGCAGCTGGAATCTCTTATCACACACCTACAGCACGGCAGCAAGCTATCCAACATCAGCGGCCCGTTTCTCTTCTTGGTTTCTATCGTACCGTAGTTCTGTAAAGTGACTCCGATCATCACAGCTTACCTGGTGACCCCCATCTCAACCTGTGCTCATCATTGTGCAACTGACCTTTAAACAACACCCTACCAACTACAGACTATGGCTGCACCTAGCCACTGTTTTAGTTACAGATTAATCCGCAGATTATTTTCTGGATTAATCGTTTGGTTCATACGACATTAGTGAAAAATGTCCATCACAATATCCCAGAGCCCAAGGTGGCCTCGTCAGAGAGCTTCATGCAAACCAGCAGCAAAGGTCCACATTTACAATTTTGGGGATTTTTTGCTTGAAAAGGGATTTAAACGATCAGCCAACAGGCAAACCAGCTGCCGATTAGTTTTCTATCAACCTGATCAGTGCAGGTCTACTTCAGACTAGTCTTGAAAAAGGAGAACGAGAACCCTGGAGTGGCAGTCTGAGGTCCTTATAAATGGCGACCACTTGTGATTTCTACTGTGCCACAGTGTCACTTGTCTCGCTCAGCAGAAATCGTCCCTTCGCTCAGAAACACAGACTGATGTCCAGCAGGTCTGTGGGTTAGATGACCCACTGCTGGTCTGCACCCCGGGGCAGGTGGGTAGTTATTGAGGGTTTTTTTGGTTGATTTATGTCTTGGAGCCGGGGAATTCTTCACAATGCAGTTTCTAAATGATCACCTGAGGAAGAAGCTCGTTATGTGGGTAATAAAACATCTCAGCTGCAGGCTACAGGAACAGGTGGGGCCGCCTGCGTTGGCACCTGACAGATCTGCCTCCTCACAGACGCCATCGCTTCTGTAAGATTTTCTTTCCTATTAAATTAGATTTTTGGTCATGCTGTTTGTTGACAGTCACGTATTGCGCTTCCCTAAACTTTTAGTGCCTCCACAGGTCCAGTGGAAACACATGAACAGAGCAGAGAGGACCAACAAATAATGAGATATGACTTTGTCTGGGATGGCATATTCTAGAAATGCTAAAATGTTGGATTATCATCATCCTAGTGTGAAACAGATCCCAGTGGGAGCTCTTTGGAGGCCGTAGGCGGAGTGAAAGACTCGGCATGTGTCAGGCCTGTGGCTCTGCTCGTTGCCCACACCGTGCAGCTCGCCAGCAGGCGTGGCAGGAGAAGTCCGCCGGCCTTCGAGGAGCCGCCTGACTGACCAGCCGCTGCCCAGATGGAGAGGCCTCGCTGAGTTTGAGCACAAGATGGCAGCCACAATGCCACTATTCTACTGGGCAGCAGGATCCCTAGGAAGGAGGCTGTATGAGGGGGTGGGGGCTGTCTTCATCTCAGCTCAGCTCAGCTCAGCAGGGGCTGAACAGAGAAGACGACACACTGGGGTCAACAAACGTCTAGAGGCCATAATGATTGTGGTCCACGGTTCTATTATCATGAAACGTGATTGATTAATGTACCGTTATGGTGCTGAAAGCTGGTGTTCTCTCATCAGAGTAATTAAACAAGGACTTAAAGCTTCAAGTGTGTTTGTTAAATAATGTAATAGTGACTGAATTAATCTGTGATGCCTCATACGGAAACACTCATATCAGGCTGTAAGAGAATAAAAAATGCTGAAATGGCACTTTAAATTATGAATCCGTTCTCAAAATAGTTGCATATGAATATTTTTTGTCAGTTAATTGTTTTAATCTAGTTTTTAGACAAAAGTCCTGAAATTGTACTGGTTCCAGTTTCTTTAATGTGAAGATTTGCTGGTTTTTGTTGGTCCTTTATTGAAGCAAACTGGGTTTTGGACTGTTTGAAGTTCATTAATTCGGAGACGTCTTCTGGCGTTTTACCAAATGACTAATCGTTTAATTGAGATAATAATGAGCTGACAGGTACGTCAAATAATCATTAGCTGCAGCCCTGATGGGAGCCCATATGGTGATAAATGAACAGTGTGTATAGTATATTTGATCCACACCAGTGGCTATAATCTGATTAGTACTACGATGATAACACACTGATATCTTTTAAAGGGACAGTTCTGATTGTCTGAGCTTCTCCACAGTCAGTGTACTAACTACAGTAGAGGGCGGTCGGCACGCCCCCAGTTTGGAGAAGCAGGCAGGCGTCCCGACACAGACGCTAAGCGATGTACTGCTGGAAAACAGATTCTAGACACCTATAAAAAGGAGCCATCAGTTTAAGTGTATGCTATATTTAGAATATTTTCCCACTTAACATTGCCATCAGTCACCCCGTTCCGATGGAGAAGTGAATGTGTTCTCTTTCTCTCTCTTCTCTCGCTTCAAAGTCACCAGACTCCATTAACAAAACCAGTCATTTTAACCTGCAGAACACAGGAGTTGCTGCTGTCTCAGTCGATGAACTAACATGATAGTTTGGATCCAAACTAACAATTTAAAAGCAGTGGCGGACCAGCAACTCCTGCCTGCTTCTCCAAACTGCCACCGTGCTGACCGCCATCTACCGTAGGTGATACACCAACACCGACCTCATAAAGCCACACTGCACTATCCCTTTAACAGGAATCTGCCATAAACACAGTCACGTCTGGTATCCACAAACAAAGGAATGTGTTGTACACTGCAGCGTATGGATGATGCACCCATTGTGTGTCGGCACAAGCTTAAAAAGAGGAAGCACTGCAGGTGCAGTGCAGATCTGCTGTCAGTTTCACTCTCTATTGCTTGTGCACCACCATGAGTCAGAATGTGCACGGACCTTATCAGGCACAGTAAAACACACCGCGGTGCCCACTGTGTGTGTGTGTGTGTGTGTTTGGGCATTAAGACTTTGCACTGCCCACACCTCAGTGCACTTCATTTTACAGATTCTAACATACCAGGCTGCTGAAATGCAAACAGCCATGAGGTAAACGCTGCCGACTGCATGCATGCAGAGCGACATAGCCCACTGTGCAGAGTATGTCTTGGACCATCTGTGACGCCCTGTTGCTCACGAGTGTCGGTATACTGTTAAGCTCAGTACCAAAGCCTCCGCGATAAATCCCTCCTCTGTTAGTGCCCTTGCTGATTAAAGAGACAGTGGAGGTTGGAGGGAGGAGGCTGGAGGGGAAACGAACTGACGCGGTCATTGTGTTGAGGTCAGCGGGGCCTTGGACAGGCTTCAAATGTGCAATGAGATGGTCAGAGTACAGACAGAGGAGCCATTACTTCCCCGCAGAGCACATGAGCCAGGCTCAGAGCTTAACATAAGACAGTAACACAGCTCAGCTCGGCAGCATTAAGGATCGACCAGACAGCGACCCCCACCACGCCTCTTTGCTAGAAAGACGAGAGCCGACGTGGAGCTGTGCTGGCAGACATGTCCTGTCACCTCTAGTCCTCACTGAGCTCCTTTAGACTTCCTTCAGTCAGTCAGTCGGTGATGGAACTGAACTCGTCCAGTCCAGGCCAGAGTAAAACAGTCACAGATGAGCTAAACCAATGTAGGAAACATTTATTAAACACTCTTATTAGTTTAACACAAGCAACAGACGCCAACATGAGGATCTTATTCATCGAGCAGCTCATGATGACAAACCCTAAAGATGTGCTGACAAAACGCTCGGTAGCAGACAGACCTCGTCACTCGTCAGTGTAGCTCACTTATCTTCTTCTCTATAAGAACATCATTGGGTTTTCTATGATATCAAATTTAGAAGAACTCAGACTCTTCCTGTATACGTTGCACAGAGGGCTGAAATAAACCGTTTTGTGCTTCGACACATAGAAGCTGCCTTCAGTTCAAGCACAGAGCCTTGAGACACTTTGCTGGACATCCTAGACCCGGGGTACAGATACCCAACGTGCTACTGTCTGGTTCAGCAGACTCCTCTGGGGATAATGGACGCCAGGCCCTCACACCCCCCCACCCGCCCCGAACAAGCTCAGTACCAGATTTCACAAATAGAAAACCCAAAGCCACCGAGCTGCTTCATCAGCACTCTGCACCGTCTGCGGTCAGGTGTGCATCAAAATGAGTCACAGTTATCTGTCCAATCAGACGGACCACGTGTCCGCCGGTCAGCCTCCCACTGGCTCTGTTATTAAAATAGGCAACAAGATCTGGAAGGATGATATTTTAGATGCAGAGCGGTAACATGGCAGATGACAAGCGCAGATAAAGCCATTTGTTCCCAGCACACAGATTGTGAGCGATTGGGTGTCTTCACCTAAAGTAAATGGGAAGTTAACGCCGTGTAAAGTAACAATGCTCGACAGACACTGCATGGCTTTTGTCGGTCGTGCCGCAGCTTGCAGAGGTATGTACATTTCATCATTTCAGACAGTTTCCTCCAGCCGCTGAGGGGGGGGGGGACTAACAAGGGGGGGGGACTAACAAGCCAGGGTGAGGGTGAACTTCTCACTGCTCTGATTCATCAAACACCAACATTTAACACTTAACATCACCACTGTTTATGTCTAAAGCATCTCATGTCCTTTAACCTGTGTGTACGACACTGGAGCTCCTTGTAGGGACGCAACCAACCACAGTTCTCCCTGCTGATACATCAGGTGATTATTGATTATTATTGATTTTCGCTATTGTTTGGTCTTTAAACCGTCAGAAAATGGTGAATAATGTTCATCAGTGCTTCCCAAAGCCCAAGAAGGCGTCCTCAACCCAAAAGCCATTGTGTTTAATGTCTTTCCTTATAATAATTCCTATAGTTGACACCTGCTAAATGAATGGACTAATTGCTGCAGCTCCAGGCCGACCCTGACCTATGACCTTACTGTGGGATAAACAGCATCATCACAGGTGTACACAGCAGGTCCAGGTCCACATGCCAGGGAATGGAAGAATGGAAGACACAGCACACTAAAGCACATCAGGGCAGAGAGAGGAGCAGTGTTTCCTCAATGAGAGGGGCTCAATCTCAGCTCCAGCCCCGTGCGGAGGTGGCTAAAGCCACTGCCTCCATTATCGGACAGGGTCGTTATTTTGTGCTTTTGCTCCTCATTTCCCAGCTGAATACACACCACTAGCAGCAGGTACTGGCACAAGTTTAACATGCACGTGGTTGTTATTAAGACGACACACACACGGTCCCTCCACAGCCAGCTCCACGACAGCATGCACAAACCCAACACGGCGCATCCGCCTGCAGCACTTCGCTGCAGGATCTTACAGCCCCCCCAGCCTGGTCTCTGGGCGCCCCTGCAGCACCGGACCACACCGACCGTGTCGGCGGTACTCATGGAGGACAGAGCGAACAGCCAGAGGTAGAAAGGTCGGGAGCACGGAGGGCTAGCCGCGGACCGAGGCGGCCGACGGTGGGAGAGAGGAGAGGGGAGAGGGGAAGGCGGGTGACTCGGAGGGTTTGGGCACAGCCGCAAAATCGCCCATGAAAAGAACAAAACTGTGGGGAAACACACAGGCGTCCGGTAACAGGTGCTGTGTTGTGTTGTGCTCGTGTGTGAGAGAGCCAGATGAAGACCGGAGGGGTAGAAACCTGTTAAAACCGAGCGTGTCCGATAATGGACCCAGTGACGTTACATTGTGTGTGAACTAGCAGCTAAGGCTAACGGACGCTAGCTCGGCGCAGTGAGCTCCGCTAGCGGGACCGGAACAAAGCCGGGACGCGGTTAGCGGAGGCACAGACAGGTACAGGTAAACAGAGGACACCCTGGCCGACAGTCACTCCCTCCCGGAGCTAACGGGGCGCAGCAGCGGCGGCGGCACACCGAGACAAACAGCTCTGCGCTGGGGGAACTCACCCAAAGATACCGCTGCGTGTCGACCAGATGCTGCTCCCAGCTAGCGACCGAGGCCCATGAGGAGCTCTCCTGCGGCGGGGGGGCATCCAGGTGTGTGGCGGCGGTGAGGATACAGTCCCAAACCTGGCTGTGCTTTGACGGCTACTCCTGTCTTCACCCGTCTGTGTGTGTGTGTGTGTGTGAGAGGCCTGCTGCTGGAGGAAATGGTCTCCGCTCCGTCGACGGAAGGCGCATGCGCAGAGGTCTGGCACAGCCGCCGGGGGGAGCGGTGTGTGAGCACAGCCGCGTGGCCAACAGGTGAGACTGTCCACTACCTGTCCCCCCCCCCCTACAGCCTCTGTCTGCTTCACATGCTCTCATTTATCCTCGGTACTATCCTCACATGTTTACCTTCCACTGACAGCAGCCACACCACCGTGTACTAATACTACAGGTACAAGTACAAGTACTGCAACCCTGCACAGGTTGGCAGGGCTGGGTAGTAATGGATGGCATCCAGATTACAAGTGACTATTAAATAAAGCTTTCATTGTCAAGGATTACATTTTGATAACGTCTTTAAAATATGGGGATAATCAATGTTTTTTTTTCCTTTGATTGTCAAAACAACACAGACACTTTCACCTGTTGTTCCACCTGTAGGGTCCAACTGTTAATGCTGAATTGGCTAAATGCATTTTATTTGCACTGAAAATGTTTTGAGGTGTTTAAAGAGAAAAAAGAACATTTGAGGAACTCAGTTTTGTGGCAGCATCCATTGTTTTAGTGTAAGATGTGTTATTTGAAGTAATCAGATTAAGTATTCAATCAACCCAAAGTGGTGAAATAAGTAAACCCTGCAGATCGTAAATAAAAGAGCTGCTCAGCTGCCAGTTTTCTCTGTTCTTGTAAAATTAACTATTGCTGCTGTGAGGTTTTACCGTTAGATCACTGTGACAACCACAAGAGAGGAAGCTGGTTGGAGTGGTGATGATTAGGGTTGGAGTAATCAGATTAGGTGACATTTTATATTTGTGATCCAATAGATGACATTAATAATTACAGAAATGCTATTTAAAATATGTTTTAAAGTAAAATGTGACCTTGTTTGTGTATTCTGATGTATTTTGTGATATTTCATTTACTACACACGGTGGTGGAGGAAGCATCAACATCTTTTACTTCAACATACTAACATGTTCAACATGTTATTGACTTATAATTTGTATTAATGGTCTAAATCTGCAGAGTAATTAGAAAGTCAAACATGTCCCTCTGAGATGTGGTAGAAATATAAAGTAGCAAAAAATAGAAAGTACCTCAAAATAGTCCTTTATAATAGTTTTAATTAATAGTTTTCTCTCTGGTCTAATTGAGGCTAATTTTTGTAACGGTTTGTTGTTTTAATACTCACTTCAGCCACAAGAGTGCGTTTTGCACACACTTTAGAACAGAGGGAGCTGGGAATTGAACCACCAACCCTGTGGTCATGAGCCAAACGCTTCACCTACAGAGAAAAACACCTCCAGGTGTTTATGAAACTCTGCCGGTCACATTTAGAGCAGAGCAGTACACCAACAGACTCTCAGAGGTGACCAGAAAACAGACCACTAGATATATTCTCTCACTTACCTCTCAGGGTTTCTCACTAAATATTCAAATATATAGATATAAAATAATCTATTATTATATTACACCTGTGGGAGTTTGATTGTCTGTATCATTACCTGTGTAGTGTGGTTTTTAAAAGGAGCTTGTGTGCAAATGTAGAAGCTGAACGCTCCCAAATAAAAATGTCTAACTGAGCAACATAAAGCACAGTTATGGGACAGCAGACGCTTTGTTTGGGTTTCACCTCAGCAGGAAAATCACAGGTGTAACTAACAACATTAACGATGGCTCCACAAAGCTACGGCGTAAAGCACCCGAAAGCATTGACGCTCATTTTATACACTGATAAATAAATCTAAAGTAGTGGCACAAGGTGTTGGGAGCGGCCATCATGTTGCACAGTTCACACACACACAGTTTGCAAGATGTTTTTTTTTTATTTAATTTGCATATAAAGTAGCACCCAGTGTCACCCGAGCATTTTGTCTGTGGATCCTGAATGTTCATCAGTAACATGTTGTTTTTGCTTTGCCTGGTGCTCCACATTTATCCCCAAAGACACAGAAAAGAAAACACTTTCAGAGGACATGTTCTAAAGCTGCTCTGTGCTCACATCAGCGGCTTTGTCAGCAATAGCCAGTCAGAGTGGACAGAAATGATTCACAACCTCACACACAATGTATTTTCCAGAGCTGAGTGAAGTCCTGAAAACTCCTGAGATACAAATCCCCTCCTTTAGTATTATGATGTTTCCCTTTTTCCTAATTCATCTCAACATGAGACTCCTCCTCAATCAAACTTTCAAGGACTTTTTTTCACCATGATTCTTAATCACAGTCATCAGATTGTAAGTGCTTCATTTAGTCTTTGCTGTGTGTGATAAACTGCCCGTGTTTCCCTGAACGGAGGCTCTCAGGTCAATTTTAAATACGTGATTTGCATGAATATTCAGATCTCTTATTCGGAACTTAACGAAAGCGCCAGCAGATTAAGCTCCGTCTGCTCTGCTGCTCTCTGCCAGCTCCGCTCACCTGGAGGCAGCCAGTCGGTGAAGCTCTCTGGAGATAAAGAAGGTCCCTATGATTCCTGGGAGAGCCGCCGATTGAAGAACTCTCTCACTAACCACAAGTCCCTGATTGTGTCTCACTGATGGAGCGAGGGGTCACTTCTGTCTACAGCAACAGCTGTGCTGCCAGAAACACACATTAGTAAAACAGAAAAGTGTCCAAAAGGTTCCTGTAGTACATTAAAGTATTCAATCAACCCAAAGTGGTGAAATAAGTAAACCCTGCAGATCGTAAATAAAAGAGCTGCTCAGCTGCCAGTTTTCTCTGTTCTTGTAAAATTAACTATTGCTGCTGTGAGGTTTTACCGTTAGATCACTGTGACAACCACAAGAGAGGAAGCTGGTTGGAGTGGTGATGATTAGGGTTCAGTCCGCTGATCAAGAGATCAACATGGTCGAACTCGTTTTTTTGGTCCTCGGGACGTGTGCTTCAAATTTGCTGCCTAATCTGCAACACTTCAGAAACAGAGGATGAATCGTGCTGCCTCTTCTCAGTATTAGTGAGTGCCGTCAGATGTAAATGCAAATATATTGTTTTTTTTTTTTTTTAAACGTGATTTCTAAGACGTATTCCAAAAATAAATACAAATACAGATTCTGTGTAATATCACCTTCTCAGTGAAACAAGTGCTACAACCATTTCTAGACAAAACACACCCATTTCAGTGAGTAGAAAAGCTGCACTCGACAGAGACAATGGCCTCTGACGTGGCCTGTGGCGCAGATGAATGGCAGATTTGGGTTGGCAGACAGCTTTAGGCTGAGCTCTGCTCCGGGTCATGATCAGACTCCACATGTAATCTCAAGGAGGAAACAGGAAGCGTGACTCCGCTGCTCTGCCTGGTCACAGGGTCAGAGGTAACACATGGACTCACAGTGGTCAGCATTTTGTAAACATATTCACATCGTTGCAGAGCCCTTATCAAAACACGCCGAAGAACAGGAAACCTTTCCCTCTCAAAAACAAGAGGTGTCGCACGCAACGCACGGCCCCTGGGAGTTTCCACAGATGAGAGGAAAACTCTGTTTCAGACGAGTCATGAAGCTGGACGATACACACCTTGGTACAGAACATTGTTTTGGTCATATCGCTGCTCTACAGCATACATACACAACGGTGCCCTCCTTACCCCCCCTCCTATTGTCCACGTGTGACCGTCAGTGGGTGCTCTGGTGCGCCCGGTGCAGAGGAATGACAAACTTACACCCAAAGGGTGAGTGGTAGCTGATTCCAACTTCCTGGAAAACCAGCTTAGGGATGCCAATGTCACAGAGGTAGACCCTGCTCTCCGCCTCAGGTAAAGGCAGCGGGAGGCCCAGAGACAGGGTCCACTTCGCCTCGACAGTCTGATGCTGCTCACTGACCGCGGGGTCGATGCTGAGCACCGGAGCCCGGTTCTGGTTGGCCCAGTCGGCGGCTGATTGGTACCAGGACTGCTCCCTCAGCAGGCGGTTCTCATGGCAGTCCAGGCAGTTGATGACCAGATCGACGGGGCTCGCTGGCAGGTCTGAGACACGGGGAGAGGGGAAGAGAGAGGCGTAACATTGGTGGACATAGTGCTTCAAAGTTTCCTCACAAAATCACACAGGACACTCTAAAATCTATTTTCTATTCACAGGCATCTAACACGTCTGGAGCCAGGCCTCGCTGCTCCACTAGAGGGCACCCTTTATCTGTGCTGCTCTGCTCCAACAGGACTTCTCACACAGATGCTCTGATCCACTTTTACGTCACCATCATGCATCAGCCCACACAGCAGCATCACTGTCACTGGACTCTGAGTAAACAGCCATTTAATCAGGTCAAAACTCTCCACCGGTGTGCTCTACCTTTGACGTTGGCCACCTGCTTGCCGCCGGTCCTGCTGTAGAGGTTGACCTCGCTGGTGACAGAGTCCTGCATCTTGAGAAAGTTGGGCAAGAACAGGATGACCTCCACGTCGTGGTTGGCCAGGTGTCGACCACAGCTGATGCCCTGGGCGCCCTGGATGTGCGGCCCACACAGGAGCACCACAGTGGGCCTCTGGTGGACATTTTTTGGGGTGAGCCTGGGGAGATTCAGGAGAGCGACAAGTGAAGTTTTCATATAAGGAGGATATAAAACACCTGACCACTTTGAATGTGTTGAACATTGCAGGTGACACATAATGAAGCTTATGTTCACTTATGGTTACAAACTTAAACCTTTCTTTTACTGGCTGCTTAATTTCCTCCATGGCCTCCCTCTTTACACAGGTACCCCAAAAAAGAGAGTTTCACCAAACAATGCAGGTGTTGTAATGATAAAGAGCTGTGTGTATATTTCAGCCCCCCTGTGTCACTGTGACAACGGTCAGTGGGGGTGAAGAAACTATGCATCTGTCCTGCACACATAAGGAAGGCATTGTCTGGAAAGTGGATGTAAAGCTTGTATAGCTGCACACCTCCTGCCTATGAACTGTGCGCCTGCTGACTGAAATAGTGGGACTCCACCGTGGTGTCAGTGATCCTCGTCTTACAATCCAATATTAAACCTGATCTGAGATCACAGCAGTGATCACAGATTGGTGTAAACCTGAGACACACAACAATTACAGTGCTAAATTGATAAAAGGATCTGAGACAATAAACCTGTTTGTAATTTGAGCCTCTGCGCTTATGTTCTTTTTTATTGTTTCCCTGCACCTTTTCTGTCTTATTTAAGACCAAACAGTCTGCAGGGACACCACACAGTCTGCAGGGACACCACACAGTCTGCAGGGACACCGAACAGTCTGCAGGGACACCGAACAGTCTGCAGGGACACCGAACAGTCTGCAGGGACACTAAACAGTCTGCAGGGACACCAAACAGTCTGCAGGGGCACCAAACAGTCAGGATACCAGGATTAACCTCATTCTTTTCCACACTCGACCCTGGCAGGCTGCCCCACGGCACCAGTGAGCCCAGTGTGGTGTTGCTCACCTGTTTGGTCCGCCCAGCAGAGTGAGAGCCATCTGACTGGAACAGACCCCTGTCGTCTCCAGCCTGCGCTCCAGAGACAGGCCCCAGCGCTCTGCAGCTGCCAGCAGGCGCTTATGAAGCTCGTAGGTCACGCTGGGAACCACCAGGCCCGAATCTGCAGAGAGAAAACACAGACAGCATGACACTGCTGTTCCACGCCTACTGTGATTTCTGATCACGACAGGGTCAGCGCTTGATAAAAACATCCCCGTGTCCTAGCAAACATCTGTCCAGACAAAGTGTCCTTAAAGGATAACCCTGCAGCACCTTTAGTTATCCTTTAAGCCACACAAACACTGGTTCACTGGCAACTTTACCGGACAAATGATCCACGTAACGTAAATATTCATACACATATTTGTATTCTTACATTCTTGCATCCACTGAAATGGTCCCACGTGTGTCATATTTCTAAATTAGACCTGAACTACAGTTTCACAAGTGTTATGACATTTTACAATTTATCTTCATCAGAGCACCTTGAACAACAAGAGCTGGAGTGGAGGTAAAGCCCAGAAACCTGACCTCTAAGATAACGCTGGTCTACAGATAAAGACGCTCCCAGGTTCTACAGCACTGTGGGTACGTGTAAGCCACACAGATCCTCACGTGAGGAGCCCGTTCCCCTGAGAAAAGCCCTTCCTCCTCCTCCTCATGACCTGATCTTGTTCCCATCACGGAAGATTCTCCATTTCCTCTCCTGTTTGTCACTGCTGTCTGCTGCAACAAAGGGAAGATTGGCAGCCTTTACAAAACATGACAAACATGAGGCAGCCAGAGTGAGACGCCTATTCCCCACAGGCCCCGAGTTCACACGCACCATCACACGGTTTCTGACCAATCCTCGAGCCTTAGGTCTAGGACGGGGCTGCACTGCGCTGGACCCCCCACATCGGCTGCTGCCTCAGTCAAAACATACAGCAGGTTGGCGTGACAAAAAGGGGACAAGCATCACATACATATGAACACCTGCACCTGTATCCCAGCAGCCTGTGGTGGGAGGGTGGGGAGGGCTGCACATGTGGGAGGCATGGGGGCTGAACAGTGGATTCAACCCCGTTTGTTCTGCCAGTGGCTATGAAACAAAGAATGACTTTAGTGATGATTCTTTAATGTCAGTGCTTAAAGCATAACTCCAGTGTTTTTAAACCTGGAGCCTATTTTTACACTCACTTCCACTAAAAGATAGACCTGGAAGATCCTTTTGGTTTAACCAGAAACAGCCGTTGTTTTTTGCCATTCAAACCCACCAGACTCCATTCACAAAAAACTTAATTTTACAACAGAGACCACAGGAGTTGTTGGTCTACTGCTGCCTCAGTCAGTTAGTTTATTTAATGTTATTGAGTCAGTTTGATGATTTTAAGAGTTACTTTGGATCCAACACAATATTTGTGTAACGCACAATAACACAAACATACTGGCAACTCTAGTGTCCTGCGAGCTAAAATTAGATTTTTGTCAGTGGAGTCTGGTGTGTGTGCAGAAAGCGATATAACAACTGTTTGTGGTTAATGAAAAAGGATCTCACAGGTCTCTCTCTGTAGGGATCTATTTTTCTGTGGGGGGACTGACATGCAGAACACAACACTGAGGACTACTCTTAAGGATAGTGCACATTTTTAGCTTTTGTATGTAAAATATTCTCATCAGGATCAGATGTCTGGCGGACTGGACGTCTTTATTATCGGAACTCACCACCGTTATCACATCAGTCTTGTTTTGCAAAAGCCTAATCGCCATCTTCCCTCTGTCCCTTTGCTTTTATGAGTCTTGTCACGTCGAGTCACCTAACCTTGTCGGAATCGTTGTCTTCTGTGTATTTTTTGAATTGCTGTATTACAGAAGTACAACTCAGCCTTGTATTGCAGCACAAACTGAAGTGTGTGGAAACCTTTAAAGAGCCCGAGCTAATCCCTGGCTGTCTACTGCCTGTGGCACATTAGAGGGGTAATGAAAGTCAAGCTGGGGGAACTGCACGGCTCAGGATCCCTTTGATAAATAAAGCTGCTGGGAGGCTGTTAAGTCCTTAATGGCCTCCTACAGATCTCTGGCCTGGTAGCTGACGATTTGGTGGCCTCATCGGTGTGCACAAATTCACACACACTCACTCGCTCGCTCCTCATCCTACAGCGCACTCACAACAGGCTGAGGTACAAACACATATACAACCACAGCTTCTCACCCTGGCATGCAACACAGACAGAGTGAAACACACACACACACTCATCCACACCACACACCACACACACACCCTCATACACAAGATAATTACATATAAACACAGAGGCTCATGCCGTGCCTGACTGAAATTCCCGCTTATCTTTAGGGTGGCCCTGCTCCCCTCCCACTATTCTCTTATTGATACCGCACAAAGACTGCTAGTATGTTTCAGTGAGCAACAGAAATCTGGAACATGCCAATCCTCACGTGAGCGATAAGCGCAGCAAAGTCAACTGCCTCTTGTCATGCAAACTGCTGCCTTGAGTGCCAAGCTCAGGGGAAGTGGGAGTTACTGCGCTACTACGCACCAATTGCTTTTCGACCATCCCACCAGGTGCGCTAGCTGCCGCCACCAAAACAACCCCCCTCATCTCCCCTCCCCTCCGTCACGTTCACACGCCATCTCCTCCTCCACCCTTTCGATGTGGTGTGAAAACAATCTCAACAGTCAACTAGCTAAACCGGGCAGCCGTGAGTGTTCAGCAGCACTAAATAAAACTGAGCTGGAAGCAATCCTTCAAGCATGACAGCGGAGCTGACGGGACTGAAAGCAATACATGCCGTCTGGACGAGGGCCATGTGTGACTAAGGCTTGTGTTGCGATGGGGAGGGTTAGATGAGGATGCTCCGTTCCTCTCTGCTGCACCGCAACACATGAACTACGCTGACCTGCACGCTGACGACGCAGCAAGATGGGGCAGTGGTTCATTGGGCCACAGGAAAAAAGCTTAAAGCAGTAATCTGTGAGAGTCTTTTTTTGGCGTTTTGGTGCCAACAGCTGCATGTTTTTTGCAGTGTTCAGCACAAATCACTGACTAATCAAACCATGTGACATACTGTATTTCATTGGATTTTCTGCAAGGAAGGTTCACTTCTGACGGTGGTACCCTTCTATTCATCCGTTTAAGTCATCACCTCAATTATTCTGCTAAATTTTTGAACATTCCCAACATGCATTGACTGAATAACTTTAGCTGGTGGAGGTTTGAGGGGCGAAACACTGAAGAACAAAAATAAACAGATTAACAATGTGCAGGAATTTTGGATTCTGTCCCAGAGTTTCTGGTCACACACACCTGTGTTCAGAAGACTTTCTTACAGAGCGTTGTAGCGAGGCATCCATCACGTAAAGTTCACAAGAAAATGAATAAATAAAAGAAGGAGAACCAGTTGACAATTGGCTGGGGTTGTAATTTGTGTTGCTGCCTGGCGTGTTTGTCCTGAGGTTTCGCTGCACAGCTGGAGTCAATCGCACCACAGGAAAGCCAAGACAATGGCAGAACTGAACTTACACAAACTGCAACCTTTACAATAAACAACAGTCTACGGAGACGGGCCCGTCAAACCTCATGCCAGCGCGTTATGGCAACCCGAACATACACCTCAGCACTTTGTTTTTCTTTCTCTATCCTCGTATTGTTGGTTTATCTGTTTACTGGCAGAGATTCCAGGCCGAGAGCACTGTGGTTTGTTCCTGCTTCAGAGGTGCTGTTTATGTAAGCCTGTACGGCGGCACGCTAATTACAGAGTGCAGAGGATGGGGATTATGATGACAGCCCTGGGAAGAATATCAGCCTGCACGGTAAGAAAAGGAGGCTCTGCTTGGCAGCTGTCTGCTGAAGGGTAGACAGCAGCTCCTGCTGAGCTGCACTGCATCACCACACAGTGGGACAGAAATGCTAGGAACACCATCACTACCACAACGACCCTGCCATCACACACACACACACACACGCACAGAGTGGCTGGTTTTCCTATCTGCCATCATCCTTGTTCCAGTCATCCCACTCCTGTTTTTCCTCGTCAAGACAGGGGAGATACTGCCTGGAAAACCACAGATGCTGAGCAGAAACAGACAAATGAGATTCTGGGAAACCAAACCTTACTGAGCTTAGAGGAAACTTTAAACCAACACATTCATATTTTTGTCTCCGTCAGTTCTGATGATATGAAAAAAAGGTCATCATGTATTTGTTTGTCCACTTGTCATTTGGGATGCAACTGACCATTATCTTCATTGTCTTTTAACCTGTTCATTATTTTCTTCATAAATTCATCAGTTTGGTTTATAAAAAGACAACAAATGGTGGAAAGTGTTGATCTTTGTTTCCCAAAGCCCAAAGTAACATAAGATATTCCTTTAGTAGTCCCACGACGGGGACATTTTTACAAATTATGTCCTCACATGTCTTGTTTTGTCCACAACCCAGAGATATTCACTGAACTCTCACAGAGGAGGAAAGAAAGCAGGAAATATTCACATTTAAGAAGCTGAAATCGGAGAATTTGGGCTTCTTTTCCTTAGAAAAGTGACTCAAACCAACTAAACGATCATCATAGTTGAAGATGAATTTAATAGCTGACAACCAATGGATATTAATGGGGCTGATTTGTCCAATAAATGCTTGCCTCCCCGTCTTGTCCCACAGCAGCCTGTAAACTAGCATCTTGTGAGCACAAAAAGGTGGAGCGTGATCCTTCTACCTCTAGTATAACAACCACAGCACTCTGCCCTCTCCCCCATCACCGTGTCTCACACCTTGGACTCCAGGGCCTGTCAGTGCACCATTTTCTCATCTCATGTGGCAGGGAGGGGAACATCGGTGGCTCGTACACTTTGCCCCCCCCGTCACCCCCGCCCCTTTAGAGTGCATGTGGTTTTTCTCATTGTGTTCAATGGAAAGAGAGACTACAGCACATTCCTCGGCGAGCGCTTTTTGTGCCCAGGATCAAGTAATCTAAAAACAGTTCAGGAGCATTTCAGGAGCTGCAACTGTGCTGGAAAAGCGCCTTGTTAGATAAACAGATGGTTCTCCTGGTCAAAGCTTAAACACAGCGGGAAAAAACCTACTCCTTCCAAAACAAACACTGAGCGCACAACGCTGACATGCTCACTGATAAAATGTCCCAAAGAGTGACACATCTTATCTCAGGACACTTCCCAGCACAAAACATTAACTATTTCTAGTGAAATTAGTTTATGATGAGTACAGTACAGGTGGGTGAGAGTAGGTGTAGTAATTAAGGTGGTCAAAGCGGGTCCATAAGACCACCTGTAAACACCTGACTGTTATTTTCCTCTTTCCTCAGCTGGTCTACGAGCGCTGACATGAAAATCGTAAATTTAAAATTGTAAAACACCATTTCCAGCTTCTAGAAGTTTGCGTGTTTCCTGCGTTTTATATTTTTGTAACTTAAATACATTTTTAGCATGTCTGCTAACATGGAGGAGGCAGAGTTTATGACCTACACTGCAGCCAACCAGAGGGAGATCCAGATGTTTTGGCTTCATTTTTGGAGCCGTCATGTCGTCTGTCTTTGTATTCAGTCTGAGGTTAATTGTGGGTTTTGGTCTTTTTATGATCATCTGCTGACAATAAGACACATTTGAAATATCACCAGAATGACCCTTTAAGGAAGTTCAGTGCTGTACTATTGTACTTTTCAGAGCCAGGATCAGAAACGGCTTTCTTGCAAAAATATTGAGTCAAACTGAACGACCAGCGTGTGTGTGTGTGTGTGTGTGTGCGCTCTGTCCTCACCAGTGCAGTACTCTTTGCCCCCATGCTGGGGCACTGTTATCTGTCGGTAAATGACGGCCTTCCCCTCCAGGATATTCTCATCGTGGCGGTAGGACGTGGGCCTCTGTTCGCCCTGCGTGCTGTGATGCTGCGCCCTGCCGCCGTGGCTCTGCGTCCCGTCGATCTGGGAGAAGACGGCAGCTTTGTCGAACAGAGCCAGGTTTCCCTCAAAGTCAAAGTCTGTGTCCAGGTCCTCATCCGTCCCGTCTCCGAAGCACTCGTCGTCCTTTGTCCTCATCGGCCCTCCGGCGCCCCCGTTCCTCACGCCGCTTTTCTTCTGTGCAGCCTGTGTCGCCCCCCTGCTGCTGGACGACCCTGCCGGGGCTGGAGAACACAGAGACATTAAGATGGAGGCAAAAAGGCATTTTCAGCCTAATGGTCCTAATTAATTCTCACCAATACTTTTGTTTTGCTTCAACAATGAATAAAACCAGAGAGAAATATGTTGAAATGAGAAACTCTGGCATCAGCAATAATCCATATCAAAAGCTTCAAGGTTAAGTTTACTAACTATGTTTGAAAAAGGGTTATTTCATAATCAAGTTTTATGTGGTCATGGTCACTGTGGTCATTTTGTACATTTTTGCTGAGAGTACAAGCCATTTATCAAATGTTTGTAATGTTCGGCCCTTTGCTGTTCGAGCCCCCAGAATGAACTTTTCATATTATTGCGTTTGCTTTATCTTATAATGTTTTCGTTGTCGTTTTGTTTTTTATCTGCTGAGGTTCTGGGAGGTGAGTGAACCGTCCTGCTGCCGACAGCGGAGGAACCTGAGGAAGACGATCCCGACTGAAAGTCTGTCAAATGTCCAACTTCATACTGACTTCACTGTGGTGCACAGACTGCTGCCAGTGAAGCGGTGTGCTTTTCACTGCATGAGGAAACTGTGACAGTGTGTGACTGTCAGTTGTGTTCTTTAATCACTTGTTTCTATCAGTTGCTGAATTAGTAAGATGATACAGGAAGTGTGAACAATAGACAGGAAAACAATAAATCGAGGAAAACAGTTTTACGGGATGCTTAGTGCACTGAAAAGTCAAAATCAAAGTGCACAGATTACCCAGAAATCTGCTCTGCTCACACCCTAACCACCCCTGGAAGGAGCTATGAGCCGTCTACTATACATCATCGTGCTGTAAATGGTGTGATCCAGGCACAATATGTTCCTGCACTCAGCTGTTTGAAACTCTGACGAGATGCTCGAAACTCTCTCCTTTTAATCTTGTGTAACTCTGACTGGCGACTCTTCTCATCCTCTCACGGTCAGTTACTTTGAGCTGCTGAGGACAAAACACAGCTGACACACAAAACATACAATGGCCGACAGAGAGGCGTTCAATAAAGTTTACATACATGTAAGCACAAACTAAATGAACAGAGAACAAAAAAAAGAAAAACTGGAAAAACCTGGCCTTCAACCCCAGCCATGCTGAGCTCTCACGCTAACCAGGAGACAGAGAGGCACAGTCGCACGCTACTGTCACTGACAGCTAAGGTACTTTGGACTCTCTCACGCAAGACACTCAATCACAGCGCACTGGGACAGATACAAAGCCGCAAACCAGCTATGGTCTAGTGTGCCTCAGAATCACAGCACGGCCACGGCCACTGCAAGGCTGCAGCACTCAGCAGTGATTTGCTGCGTCTGTGTGCACGCAGCGTTTCCAGCGCTGCTCTGACAAAATATTTAGCGATATTTATGTGCCTGATCTCCCTCTAAACACAGCACTGCTAAGTACATGTAATTAGAGTCTATTATATGTCGCAAGAAAAACAATATTGAGACTGGTCCGACATGCTGAGGAGAAGGGTTGCATAAAAGCCTGTGTCCTTACTATCACAAGCCAGCAATGTCTTTATTTACAAGGAAGTGTTTTGTCATGCTATGAATCAAAGATCTGAATGAACCGGGCAGAGCTCCAACTAAAACAGACTAATGAATAACAAGTAACGAGACAGACAGTGAATTTCTGTGTTTTCAGTTTAGACAAAGTCAGTGACAAATTAGTACAACCACTGCACACAGGCACAGGCCAGGAATGTTTCAAACTGAAATACGGGTCATTGCAAAATTATACCACATAGTGCTACACTGTGAACAGACGTGGAATATTTATTACCATTTTTATGTGATTTGGACGTTTATGATTTGATATTCACTCTCAATCACCCCGGTGGGCATTTTCAGACAGTTATATTGTTTGTCGCTGCATTTCCAGGCCTGGAAAATATCAAATATTTAAGCCATAATCCTCATTTGTTACTGTTGGTTTATATCAAGCGAGGACAAATCTAGCTGATACAGGTGCAAAGCACTATCACAGTTTTCTAGTTTTCACTGGCTTTTCATTTTTGGCTTCAGCTCAATTTATTTCCAGTTAGTTTCCACAGTGGGTTAGGGGTAGTTTTTAAACTGGGACGCTCTCAGTGTGAATGTGCAGAGTTGTCGAATGTCGAAGCTAAACAAAACATGGATGCACAGCAAAACCTTTCCAGGATACACAGAGGTTTAAAAGAAACACACAGTGGGGATTTAGGGGGGAAACCACAAACCTGCACATAAAGTCAGTGCACACACAGAGGTGGCACGCCGGTTGTGGGAACAGTTTTCATAAGGGCAAAGTCTGGAAGTCCTCTTCCAAAATGCCCTTTTAATGAGATCTGTTGGGGTCTAATGGGATTCAAATTCTGGAGGCCTCTGCATCATTCACAAAAGAGGTTTCTAAATTCCCATCCTACTCTCCCAGAAAGATCAATGGCAGATATTCAGCAGTCATTTCTGGAATCCGTGATCTTGTATAAGCAACGGCCCACCCTGCTTTCCCTTCTTTGTGGCCGGGGGCTTCTTGGGAGCATGGCATTGCGTGTGAAAGGACCAGCCCTGCCCAGGCCGCTCAGCACTTTGGCCCCATGCAATTTGGGCATTAGCTCCCTGGCCACCAGCCTGAGAGCTGGAGATTAAAATAAAAACTCAGAAGGTAAACACTGCTTCCACAATTGATATCGCTCTGGCGTTCCGAGCACACTGGGACAACATGGCTTCCTGTCGGGGAGGGAGGGGGGGGCGTTTCCTGTGCGGAGCAGGAGGGGGGGAGGGAGGGTGAGGACAGGAGGGCACGGAGCACGAAAAGCCAGGCTTTGCATAACCTTCTCTTTAGGAGCAGGAGAGGGAGGGGCAGTGTTTATTGATCTTAGTCACACACATATTGTAAAGAGGAACTTTGGTACGAGCCTTTAGCACGCTATGGGAATCTTAAGGGGGGAGGGGGTCATAGCAAGATAGTGTTTGGTCCCATACTGCAGCTAGTGACACTCAGGGAGCAGGACTGGGTCAACGAGCTACAAGTCTGTCCTGCACAGAACCAACACTGAAGACATATAAGAATATGAACATGTTCCTTTTCCTCATTTTAATCCTCTGTAAAAACAACAAAAAAAACAAAACCAAAACAGACTGGCTTCCTTTTGTTCAAGCTTCATCTTCCACACACAGGAAACGCACCGAGGCACAGGTCATTTTTACAACCAGGCTGAAGAATATTACACATTGTCCATTGGCCAATTCTATTGACCCCTGACTTCTCCATTGTTCAGGGCTCCAGAGTGTGAAAGTGAACTGACTTTACTGATTCCCTCAGAGGCCACAGAGCGGTCCGAGCAGACTTCCTGCTGACTGGATGTTGACAGGAGGAAATGCCGTTTTTAACCTTTATCTAATCAGGAAGGTTGAGTAACACGTTCTTATTTTTACAACTACATGTACAGCTTGGGACGGCAGAAAGAAGATGTGCCTTTCTGTATCATTATGCGACTTCCACAGCTCATCACTGCCCTCACAAGTTAGCATATTTGCAATTACTTTGATTTTTTTATCAGGTTTTGGTTAAAAAAAAGAAGGTTCTGTCATTGGCTATTTCAAGCGTCCACACAGGCTACAAAATATCAAAAGTATGTCTTCAGAGGGCACTCATGGGCTCAGGGCTGTGAGCTACATACATCTACCTGCCGGGGAAGCCAGAAAGTATTGAGACGGATTGATGTGACGTTGGTTTTGGTCATTTCATTTTCGTTTCTTTTCGTTTACTGGAGAAAGAAAAGCCAGAGTGCCTGAATCATCACTCCTTCAGTGGCACTGGAGAACTGTGATTTGGTGCACGTACAGTGTGTGAAACTTGATTTTTCCCAACAGTGTCATCATCTGACAAAGCATTTGATGTACTTGCTGTCGGCTGTGAATCATCACATTCCTTTGATGAAAACGCAGCGGTGTTGAATGACTTTGCATTTTCAGGGGCAAATTTCTGGGAATTAGAAAAGGAGTTGGGTAATATGTGACACTGCTGTGTATCACACTTCCTTGAGGCGGTGAACAATATCCATTTCCTGAGGACAGAGGAGTACTGTACGGCCTACGTTGGAGTAAATTCCTCTTATGGACAACACGACTCCCAACATGCAACTGACAACAATAGCTACGTGACTAAAGAACTAGGAAATGCAGCATCACAATGAATAAGCAGAAGCTTTATATAAACAGGCCTTTTCTCAACGTAGGAAGAGCTACGTCCTACTGTTTCAACATTTTGGAACATTTCTACACTAGCCTGCCAGTCACCTGGTATACTGCACAATCACGCTCCCCTTAGACAGTGTTCGGTTGTTGCAGCTTGATGAGCAGCTGCAGGGTCAAAGGCTTCACTACAAAACCTGATTCTGTGATCTGCTGCTGATGCTGTGAACACACTGAACTCAAACCCGGACAAAGCACAACGGTGGACAATCAAGTTCTCGTATGAACATCTACTGGTGTCTTTGTGTTTTCCTTACTTATTAGCTCTACGGGCAGCAACTAACGATTATTTTCATTTTGAATTAATCTGTTGTTTGGTCTATCGATGTCAGGAAATGGTGAAAAATGTCAATCGCTGTTTCCCAAAGTCCCACATGACGTCCTAAAACGTCTCGTTTTCTCCACAACCCAAAGACATTCAGTTTACGGTCACAGAGGAGGACAGCATTTTTCAAGGCCCCACATTATGCGTAATGAGTGTTTTAACGTCTTTTCAACATAAAAGTGTGTCTCTGGAGTGCATACAGACCGCCAAACTACCTCCAATAACTCTAAATCAGTCCTCAATATGGCCTGTACCACAGAAAATCTCTGTGAGTGTGGTTAAACCCAGTCATCCATCGACCTACCTCTGCGTAGGATGGTGATCGGAGCAGTGCTGGGCTGAGAGCTGCTGCTGCTGCCTGTTGCATGAGGGTGAGTGATTCTGTTACTCTGACCGTGGCGTCCTGACGGCACAGAGCCGGGCTCCGTCGCAGCTCCCTGGCCAGAGCTGGGCTTGTTGATTGTATTCTGGATATCTAGGAACTTCAGCTCTTTGATATCCATGGCACTGAAAGACAAACAACTTACTGACCTTACTTGGAGCTCAAACTGTTATTCCCAGGTCTGTAGATTTGGATTTTTAGGCATTTATTCTCAGCATAGTAGAATTAAACAATCAAACATGGCCTGTGTATCTCAAAGGATAACTTTGGTATCTTATAAACCTGTTGGGGATAAGAAACTTTGTCAGCATCCCTCTTGTTTCTCACCTGAAAGTGACCTCAGGAACAGGACATCTGACCCCGTTGTGGTAAGGCTGTCTCAGCGAGATGGTCTGGCTGGCGTGATCCACAGAGCACACCTCTCCCTGGTAAACTCCCAGCGTCAGCCCACAGTTTATAGACACGACGCTGCCGAGCCAGTCAGCGGCCATTCTGCTCACCGTGACCCCACGCTGCACAAACAGAAAACAGAGGCAGCTCAGCAGCGGTTGTGACACTCCATGTATAAGTCATCTTGGACCATAGCTACCACGGAGGACAACGAGACCGTGGAGGAGTTTTAAGGACATACACATATTATATGACATATAATAATACATTCTGTGTCTCTAAAATCATAACTAAGGCCCTCATTTCTGCCCTGATCGTCTGGCCTCGCTGAACCAAACTCTACTCAATAATCTAATAGATTATCACTGCACATTAACACATTAACTGTAGATGTACTATGTGCTGCCTGGGTCCCTCTGACTGACAAGTTCACAGTTAAACAGCTCATAGACATCTGAAATATGACCAAACACACCAAAAAGGCTGATCTTTAACAACGTGATTCATTTTAAAAGCTTCTTGTGTTATCAGCTGTGTCAGATATTGACATGAGCAGCAGTCAGATTACTGTAGATGAGCATAAAGTGCATGATATTAAAGGTACCTTTTGTTTATGTCCCACTGTTGCTAGCTAGCTAACAGTTGACTTTCATTCAAAAGGTTTTTAGCGTGTTGCGTGAACTTCTTTGAGCCAGAGCTGATCTTAACAAACATAGAGGATGAACTAACCTTTTAATAGTGTCCACGTGAAGGCAGAGTTCACAGAAACATATCAAACAGATCACAACATTGAGCTAAACAAGCAGGTGTGGGCTGTGCTGCTAGCAAGAGAGCTAGCTTTAGCTTCGCTGCTGTCCGCCATGTTTGTTTGTGTATCTCAGCGGACTGTTGAAGGCTGCTGACTGACTGCTTACTATACCTGAACACTGAGTTTACTCCGTCACTGGGGGTAAAGTTACCTTATCGATGATAAATCTGAGCCGAGGACTGAAGGAAAGCCGAAGCTGCAGCTTGATCAGATGCAGAGATGTAGACGCTGCGCTCGTTCAGCTGACCTGCGTCTGCGCGGCCGCCATATTGGGGAGGTCAAGATCCGCTGGTCCGCTGTGCTGATTTCACAACAAAATCAGCTCCAAGAGGCTAAAGTTTCAACCGAATTTCAGGAAAATAGGTTTAGAAATATGTGACAAATTGACCATGATATTGTTTATTCGCTGGTGTTAAATTCAGTCATTAGGGGTGGATATAATAAGTTCTATGGCAAAACTAAGATTCTGAGTAGCAGGTTCAGATAATTTGCTTTATATTATATTATATTATATTATATTATATTATATTATATTATATTATATTATAGATCTATAGTATTTGGGACGCTGTGTGCACTGCAGGAGCAAAATGATCATGTGTATGCCTCAAGTTTATTCTTAAAACTGGAGTCAGGGGAACAAGAATATTCTTGTTTATTTTATTAATCAATTAATTCTATTTTTAATGCAATGACAGGCAACCAGGCGGCTTTATATGATGCTAATAGATATATAAATCTACATTTTTGGAGAAACTCTGACATAAGCTGACATTACATTTGATGTTGCCTGTTCACAGATCACATATAATATATAACTATCATCATGTTCGGTTTCTCACTAATTTCATGAAAATCGGCCCAGAATGAAGTGGGTTCGAGTGGATGTTGTCGTGGACCTTGACCTCCCCAATATGGCGGACACGTAGACGCACGGCGGCAACATACAAGGCAGCGGCCAATAAGATGCACCTATATACATATCTATGGCTGTTTGCGCAGATTTCCGGGTTGACACCAGACGTCACTTCCTTTAACTCCCACGTGGGTTTGTTGTGATTGTTTTTTCCTCCCTGTGTCCATGTGAGAGCTCCGTACTCTGACTTTAGCTGATCTTTATTGCCATTTCTCTTTACAATCACACACACAGGATGCTCATTACAATATATCTGTCATTTTATTTGTGTGGCTGATTAAAAGACGCGCCGATCACATGCCCTTATATGTCATACAATCATTGATGCATTAGAGATAGAAATACAAAATTGTACAACCTTCTAATATATTTTTAAAAAATCACTGGAACTCTTTTGGCGTCCTGATATTTCATATAGATATAGTACAGCAAAACTATTTCATCTCAAATATATACAAATGCTAGGCACACAAAAATTACTTTATAAAATACATAGAACTCGATATACACACAAAATCACATTTTGGGATACAAATATAGCTTCAGTGTCTTACATCCACTTTATAATGGAATAAGAATAATTAGCTTACAAGTGTTGACGGTATTAAAAGGTAATATCTGCTCAGTTCCTGCGTCACAGAGGAAGAACACGTAGGTTGCAGTGGTGTAAATTAGTAGTAATGCCTCTCCAGTAAAACACACGGTCTGTCCCAAATTTAACGAGACCACTGAGTGTCTGAGCGTCATCATTAACATCGTAATGGGAGCACAGTTTAGTTAGCAGTTAGCTACACTGCGCGGGAGGACAGAGTGTCTCCTCACACTTCACTGAGAAACACCAGTCATGTGCAGGAATATCTCTCAGAGAACCAAAAACATGACAGAGATACATTCATACAGACCCAGACATCTCTGTAATGTATCTGCAGCAAGTACAATCCACTGATTTGCTTCATTGCCATTAGCTCTGTGGGTCAAATTCGGCATCCAGTGCCGTACATTCTGAGAAAGATGCTCCTTTCACTGACTCTTAACCTGACTGTGACCCATGCAGGGTTAGAGCGCCTCCTTATAACCACATTTTGAGTCATACTTTGCAGATGATAAACAGCTTCACTGCTCACTCCTGGCGCGCATGGTGGCTCTCAGGTGGCAGCGTTTGTGCTTCATTGTGAGGCCGTACTCTGGCGTCATGTCCAGCGGCTCTCCGGGCACCGTGTGGAAGTTCAGCTTCTGGATGATGATGGCCAAGAAGAGGAAGACTTCATTTCGTGCAATGACTTCGCCGATGCAGCGCCGCTTTCCCATGCCAAACATCATCATCTTCTCCCCCTCCAGCCTGTTGAGCTCTGTGCCGTCGGCGCTCAGGAAGCGGTCTGGGATGAAGGAAGACGGATCTTTCCACAGCTCGCTGAAAAGTGCAGAGAGTGAAGAAATAAGATAAGCTGAGCAAATAACCACATCAATGATAAACCTCTATCATTATCCTTTAAGTAACAACAGACAGAACTTACGGGTCGTGGTTGACCTGCCACTGATTGATGAAGACGCAGGTGTCTTTGGGGATGAAGTAGCCATTCAGAGACGTGTCTTTTGTCGAGCTGAAAAAGAAAGACCCAGACGCGTTGGTCCACCGAGTATCCACAGGTTCATGTCACATTCATTCTCTGGTTGTGAGTTGAGGTTGAGGCTCAAAAGAGACAAAACTCACCAGTGAGGGATGGTGAAGGGCAGGAACGAAGAATGGCGAAAGAGCTCCAGGATGAAGGCCTCCAGGAAGGGTAAGTTGGGTCTGTCAGAGAGAATGGGAGTGCGATCCAGACCCACTTTGTCCCCTGGAAATGGAAACATATGATCGGCGATTAGTTTTCAGTCCCGTCTGACATTTTCACTCCATTAAAGAATCACAACGAACCATTTGACTCTGAGAGCAGAGAGTGTGCGACCCTGCTTCCTCACATTAACCAACACAAGACTGGAATTGAGCCCACTATATCCATTATCACCAACGCCGTGTGTTTATCAGACGACCACGGCCCTGTGAGATAAATAAAACGGCCGTACTTACTCAGTTCCTGATAAAGCTGATCCTGTATCTCTGGGTAAGCCACTAAGTACATCACCGACCAAGACAGAGCAGTGGAGATGGTGTCAAAACCTGGAAGAGAAACGCCTGTCAGGGTGCTTGTCTTTTTCCTGTATTGACTGAGAGCTCACTCCTGATTAGATCACTGAGTACGTAGAGACGTTCAACCTACCAGCTCCAAACAGGTCATTAACGATTCCTACGATCTTCTCATCTGACATCTGGACGTTGGAGTTCTCATCCAGCTTCCTGTCCTCGCAGTGGTCGATGAGGGAGTCGGTGATGTCGCGGATGTTGTCCTGAAAGAAGACGAGAGGACAGTTTTGACGAATCTTTCACACACAGCGACTGAGGGGGAAGAGGAGTGGACCGAGGAAGGTTTCATGAATGATTCAGTGTGGCGCGTACCTTGTCGTAGGTGGTGTAGTGCTCGGTGACGATCTTTTGCACAAACACGTTGAAGCGGTCGTTGATGCTCACAAACTTCTTCATGGTTTTGCTGGGCAGGAACTGAAGAGCAGGGATGAAGTCCGCAGGGTTACCGCTGCCCACCACCTGGCCGAACTCATCGCTCAGGTTCACCAGGCTGAGCAGCTCCTGGTCGTCATGGTCGTAGCGTCGGCCGAAGCACATTCCACAGATCACGTTAGCGACAGAGACGACAATGTGGCGGAAGGGGTCGAAGCTGCCGTCAGCCTTCATGACGGTGTTGAGCCGTTTGATCAGATACTCTCCCTCCTTGCAGATGTGTTCCTCCAGCATGCAGGAGTATTCTGGGGTCGTGCCCTCCAGGGTGGAGAAGGAGCGCAGGGCATTGTAGGCCAGCTTCCTGCGGGCACGCCAGACGCCGGCCTGGTCTGTGCTGAAGGCCAGGCTCTTGCCATTGTTGATGAACCTGAAGCTGTACAGGTCCGGCCTGCCTGCGAACTCCTCCCCTTGCTTGATGAGAGCCTGTCGAACCGTCATGCTGCCACTCAGCACGACCACGGGACGCATGCCGATCTGGATCTGGAAGACATCGCCGTAGCGCTTGCTCATGGCAGTGAGGCTCAGGTGAGGCTTGCTGCCCACCTCCAGCACATTGCCAATGATTGGCAGCGGCTTGGGTCCGGGAAGCCGGCGAAGCCCCTCAGGTATCTCAGTGCGGAAAAACCTGAGGATCAGGTAGACCAGACACATTGTTGCCATGGCCACCAAACTCTCAGATACGGACACTGATCCGATGAATGGCAGTATCATTAGTGCCATGATGACAACTCCTTCTTTTTCCTGGCTTCTATACAACCTGGAAATTAAATAGGAGGGGCATTAGAATAGTGAAAGCAGGGAGGAAGGGAGGAGTTGTGCAACATGTTGACTACATGCACCATAAAGTAAGTAAGTAAGAAGACGGCATGTGTACAGGAAGCACCGTGCACAAAACAAGGTGATTTAAAAAATATGGACATGCATATGAAAAGTAGCAACTGCAAAGAGCAAACTCACACTTACTGACAGCTATGCTTTGCACTCTGCTCCTATCACAGTGACTCTACCTGCTCAGTCAGAAACCACTCTGTGGTCATATGCATGTATTGAGCTTACCTTGGTGGAAGAACAACGAGGCTGCGCTCCTAGAGGCAACTTCCAGAGGAGTAAAAGTATCGTTTAGTGGAGTTATTGTCCGACTTTACTCTCTTGATGTCCCCAAAAGGGAGAATGGGCTCGCTTTATAGTGCGCTCCACAGTTTCATTGGCTGCTGCTCATGACGTAACCCCGCCCCCCCCCTCTCTCTCTCCCCCCCTGTGTGTCATGAATGAAAAAGTGTGTGTGTGTGTGTGTGTGTGTGTGACGGTGTGCGTGAGAGAGCTGAAACTGTGTGAAACTTCGTGTCAGTGAGGAAACCTTCTGTGATTGAATCAGTTTTCTGTCTGCACGCCCAAATGCGTTTTATGTTTAAGGACAGATCAGAGTAACGTCCATCACAGGCAGGTATAATACCCCCCCCCCCCCCCCCTCTGTAAAACAGCTCACCTGTGATAACACGCTTCAGATTAATGCACCTACTGTTCTGCACTTCTTTGAATACATTATCGGGGCTGAAATTAGGCACTAATAAATATTATATTTCATTAAACAGCAGCTTCGTGTTGACTCGAGCTTTTCTTCCTCGTCCCGTGCAGAACTGCAGAGGAGCTTTCATTGAGCAGGTTGATCAGGAACATCAGCTGATCACTGAGGTGATTTTATTATTTCAGACTTGAATCTGAAGCTTATTGTGGATTTTATTGTTCCAGAGTGAGGAGAAAGTTGTGGAGGCAGGCTGTGATGTATACATGTGAGGATATTTCACTGTATCCAGCAGATATGACGGACAATCTCCAACTACCACTGTCATGGCTCTTGTAAAGTCAGTGTTAAAAGTAAAGTGTGTGTGTGTCTGCTGTGATAAGTCTCGGGGTGAGGAAGGGGGTGTGTGACAGCAGCCACCCGGGCAGGGCTGAGTCCTGATAAAACAGCTAAATGCCTTTTCGTGCTTGTACCTGTTAGAGTTAAAGATTGACCAGTTGCGTGAGAGCGAAGTGATCAAACCCTCACCTCCCCTTTGAAGAGGATGCTGGGGGGAGGAGGGGAGAGGAGGGGAGGGGAGGGGGAGGACGGGGGCGATCGTGCAGTGCTGCTGGAGTACAAGGGTGGACGAGTTCAATACCATTCCTGTCTGTCCCCTGTTCACCCTCTATTCCTTTTCTAAGTAGGCATTTACAGAGAAGCACCGCTCCACATGACTCTCTGTGCACCGACACCTGAACAGCATCATTTCCCATAACTCCATGCGGAGAGTTTTAAAACCTCAGACCTCAGGTGCTGCTCACACTGGTGCAACAGGCGCTAAAGCACAATCTGTGACCTGCTGGAGCTTAACTGGCCGCCTGGATGAAGCAGGAACATTTCCCCCAAACATGATGAGAGGAGGACTGTGTTCAACTAGAGAGATGAAGCTTGTTTCTCTGCTCAAACCAACCAGATAACACGCTCATTTATTTCCACTAGATACAACAAAAGATTCATTTTTTTATCACCAGCATAGAATTTTATGTGGATTACTATATTTTTCCACTGACTGAAAAAACAAATCCTCATTTATTATTAGTATTATTACCACTAATCTCCCTTTTTGTTGGGTCAGATTTTTGAATTTTCTATATCTAGGCTGCATTTCCTCTTCACTCATCCTACTTTAGATGATCCAGAGGCTCCTGTGCTGTGCTGACGGTTTTTGACTTCATGTTTTCCCTCAGAGAAACCACACCACTGACGGCGTGGCTTCAGCTTTTGGTTCTGCTGAACTTGGACCTAAAATCTGGAGCTGAAGAGTTTTTACTGAGTCTGCACTGATTGTGGGTTTAGATCAGACCACATGCAGCCATATGACAGTGGATGGATGAAGGACTGGAGCAGAAACAGTTGGCTGAAAACACTCACACTCCTCCACTCAGTATCCTTAAAAGGGAATCTGGTCTGGAAGCTACGACTGCTTTATATCCTTAAAAATGTGAAGGCTCATTTTTGGAGCAAAAACTCACAAAACATGAAATGACTCCAAGGCCCATGAGAGCAGAGCGGGCTCCGCTTTAAAGGTTCAGCAGAGGCTTTTATTTCAAATACTACAAAATCTAAGATTATTTTAAAGCCAATCATAAGACTTTTGATTTAATCTGTGAGAAAAAGACACTCTTTAATTATGTTCTCTAAATATATTCATATCTCAGTGATAAAGGAGCCATAATCTACATAATTTACCTCCTCAAATTAGACAGAAATTGAAATAAAAAAGAAAATAATAAAAGTATCATCATTTAATTTATTGTGTTCATCAATCATTTGATTTTTAAAGATGAAGTAACAGTGAGTTGCACATTTATTTTGCCTTGCAGTCCCTTGTTGGCACATTATGGGTTACTGTTAATGTTGTGTTTCCACTGAAGTTACTTGTGTTTAGAAATACACACATGTCAGACACTTGGGCGGTGAGAGCACCTCTGACTGTGCCTCAGGAGCAGAGCTATGAAGTGAATCTGAATTAGGGGAAAAGTCTAAACTTTCGGTTGTTCGTTTGGCGTAATCCGCGCGGCTGAGGGCAGTCCTGACCCTGCCGGACCGTGCGCCGACTCTCCGGGGACTCTCGCCGTGCGCCTCTGGTGCTGCGGGTTGCGTGAGAAGCGGAGCTGCCGTCCAGAGGGGAGGGTCTCGGTCTTCTGGACAATCCTAAATCTGCTTGGTCAAGTCACGCGAAGGCAGCAGCCTCTGGAAAAGACACAAGGGTCTTAAACTTGCAGAACAAAGAGCGCAGGACTCTTTTTTCCCTGCTCGGGCACGAAGGTGCACATATTTGCGCGCTATAGCTTCTGTAAACGCGAGGATCTCGGGGCTTTGGAGTCATGCAATCTGCCACTCAGGCTTCATTCATCGCAGTCATGCAACACGGTGGGGCGGACTGAGCAGCCTCCACACTGCAAAACAACTTCTGAGAACTGGACCTTCGGAAAAAAATGTGGACTAGTCCCCCTTTTCTCTGAGGAGTCTTTGAATGAAGGTTCTCATGTTTAACCTGAAGCCAGGACAGAGATAGAGTGACACATTTCCACCTCACAAAATGTAATAATAATAATAATAATAATAATAATAATAATAATAATAAACCAGCACATTTAATACATTCAGTGAACCCTCTGTGTGCCTCTGATGGACAGTTTGGTTAAGGAGGGAACATCCTGTGGCTGTGCAGCTTCTCTCAGGCTCAATCATAAACTCAAGAAGGTGGACACACCTGTTAGTGCCGACTCTCTATTTGGTTTTAAATGCAGTGAACCTCAATCAGTCAGTTTGAAACCTGGAGCAACTGTCTCCAGGTGAACCTTGTTCTTTGTTTGGATCCTAATCGGCTGTTTCTACAGTAGAAGACATTCTTCATGGGAACACAATAACACACACACACACACACACACACACACACACACACACACACACACACACACACACACACACACACACAACACATTAAAAGAGACTAAAGTCACATTTCAGCCACTTAGAAATTTAGTCTTCAGGTTCTAGATATCAAACCCTACAGAAGCCCATTTGTGCCAGTGTGATGAAAGAAATATCCTGTGAGACAACTTTCTGAAAATAACGACTCAGTGTCTTTAAAGAAACCCTGCCTCCTATAAATGATGATTGTATATTACTAAGTTGTTTCCTTGATGACATTTTGGTGACTAATGTGATTTCTGCCTGGATTATGCTCACAGACATTTAAAGCACTTTGGTTCAGGTCAGGGAAAGGTCATTATTTTGGCTGAAAACAAATGAAATACATTGTCAGAGTTCATTTCACAGATAGACATTTTTCTGAATTACCAGGTACGATAATTAACATCTCCTTGAGTTAATGGACATTTTGCGTGACACTGGAAGTGTCTTTTTCACACCTAGCACCTTACAGTCAAACATGGTGGATGGTTTCGATAATCAAAGGTATTTGGAGGATGGGTTTTGGCCTCTTCCACAGCAGGAGCTGGCTGAGGTCACATGTCGGGATGGGAGTCTGTTCCCACAAACACTTCTCAACTCTGAATGCTGCTTCTGACAATGTGATAGGATAGTAATATTCACAGGATGTATATAAATGTCATTTCTAAGTATCTGAAAAGTAATGACTTAGTATCTGTAGTCATCATTTCAGGACACTAATGCCGTGAATATCATTTTTTAGAGGACGAGAGCAAGATTGTAAAGTCGAGTGAGCCCATTAAAATTTCAAATATTTGAACTTTTGCTGTCATCTGCATCAGAAAATACAACCGGATGTTATGTAGCTCCCTCACACAAGGAGAAAACATGCAAAAAGGTATATAATGTTTTGCATGATGCCGTACGTTAGTCCAGAAGGTGTGAAAGTGTCCATGTGTCATTAGTTTTTAGATACTAGGTCATTATTTTGAGAAGGTTTCCCAGTATAATGACTTACAGGGTTTGTTCTTTCATCACTGTGATGGGCCTCCACACTACACTGACACACAGCTGGCCAAAAAGAGCAGGTCAAAGAACGGAAAAACCCAAACTTGAAGAGAGAGGGATTCTTAAGTGCTAGAGGAGACGAAGGAGAAGAGGAAGCGGAAGGATGTGGAAGCGAGTCAGCAGGGAGTTTCTGAGGTGAGGTGGTCTCCCGACTTCTTAGAGCGATTAAAGAGATTAAAGGCCACCGCAGGAAGTGCAGTGTGGTGCTACTGTATGGATGCACAAGCTGACCACAGAGGTGGCTCGTGTCAGGATGCACAGGATGAGCTGGAATGCAGAGCTGGACGCCGGCCTGGAGGCGTGTGGTGTTCGCTGTCCGTTTCACAGAGCTGTGGAAGGGAAAAAAAAAAAAAAAAAACATGAAAAAAATGTTTTGCCCACGGCCATAAACCTCTTAAGAATTCTTGGACATAAAAGCAGGTGTAATGACTGTGAAGGTTGTTAGTTTCTACTCACGCAAAGGCTGTCACGCACACACACCTCCAGAGCAGGTGTGTGCCTCCGTCTCACTGTGCGAGTGTCTTTGCATACCGCCGCTGTCAGGAGGTTGTTTTTACTTTGTGGAGGATTTTATGATTTAGCTGGAGCTGAATGAACGTCTGTGGGTTGGCATGAAGCTAGAAAACCTCTTCAATACATGATCAGAAAAATAACAAAGCCATGGCGGCCAAACACCAAAAATCTGGCAGATGTGGCGTTATTATAATTACTATTTTTAACTTTGTTTTTACACAATCAGAGTTCACCTCAACCTACTCAGCAAAGAATAGAAAAGAAAAAGAAACAGTGTTCAAAAGTATGAAACATGTGCAAAGTGCTAAAAGTAAAAGTACTCATTATGCAGACTGGCTCGTTTCAGAATCATATATATCACGTCACTGGACTATGATGTTTAATCATTAATCACTTTAATGTTACAGCTGCTAAAGGTGGAGCTCATTTTAATGACTTTATCTGCTGCTGCTAGTTTAATCTGTAATAACACATCAGCATGTATTACTGATTCATAATTTGGAGCCCATTGATAATCTAAATCAGCAAAGTAACTAGTAACTAAAGTTACGTATAAAGTAGTGTAAAATGGAAATACTCAATTGAAGTACAAGAACCTCAAAAATGGATCTGAAGTACTTCAGTACTGCTGAAACACTCGAATCTTTACAAGAACTTCAAGGAAGTGGGCAAAGGAACGAGGAATTCCCCTTCAAAGATCTGACAGATATCACATTCAGTTCTCCTGCTGCTCCTCCAGCGGTGGAAGAAGCACCCACACATCTTACTGAAGTAATTGATCCGTAAAAATAGGATCAGTCACTGTGATGATGTCACTGACTTTCCAATAATCCTATTAGTGCCCAATATCGCTCACCTGGATCGATCAACATGAATCCAAGTCTCAGGACCTACATTTCCCATAATGCAACTCAGTAGTCTCTGGTGGGACCCTCCCTGCCTCACCACCAGAGTTATTTCAGATCTTTTCAAATGTTGGAAAGCCCCTTCCACAGCCACAGAGGACGTGCAGCTGTTTGCACAGTACAACGAGTGAACTGAACCTCAAGTGTAAAATTGGTGGGTCGCCCCTTTAATGTTGATGCTACTGCTGCTTTCACTGTAAATCCACCAGCTGACGCTCACTGTAGCATTAATGTACCAACACCGATGAGGTCGTGACGCCTCACTGCAGCGTGGAGCCGACGTAGGTGCCACTGTGCCGGACAGATGCAGGATCAGGTGCATCGTCTCCAGCAAACTCCAGCCCACGTTATCATCTCATCTGCCGCACGCCACGTGGCCAAAGTACTCGATCTGACAGGAACACAATGTACAGCTGAGTGCAGGGTGTGAAAGCTCTCGTCTCTGGTCGATTGATTGTTCATTACCTCACAGCTTTGTTACTGTATTGATGTATTGATACAGCACTCCATTACAAGTACAATGTGCTACTGAAGTAAAAGTAAAGAACAACAAAATGTACTTTTACTTTAGTACTTCAAGCCCCTGGCAGTGCTGCCTGGTTATAACATGGGATTATAAATGTTATACGATGCAACAGATTATAAAACCTGATCATTTGAATTGTTTATAAAATCTTACATATGAAAAGTAACTAGAAACTGGAAACTTACAGTATTTCCCTAAATGTAGTGGATCATAAAGCAGCACGAATGGAGACACTTAAAGAAGTAAAGTTGTACAGAGGTGCTCTTGATAGGAGGTTTTATTTAAGACATCCAAGATCAAACTGATTAGTTTAGAAGTTAAACTTGAATTTTCAGTGTTTTGGCAGTGAAGTCCTGTTTACTGAACTCTTTTGTTGCTGGATGTTCACTCTGCTGGTTACTGATCTGTGAGCTGGTGAGGAATGAGAGGGCGGAGGATTGCCTAACGGCCAGCGGCTGCCGAGAAGCCAGTCGGTGGATGTTACACGAGTCCAGGTCAACACAGAGACAGTCGGCAGATAACGGGGTCAGGGTGGGTCACCACGCAGGCAGGCAGGCAGGCGGCTGATGTGTCCTTCACACGCAACCATGAACACAACACAAACAGAGCACAGGGAGCTTCACACACACACACACACCGTGTTACCTGTGTCAGCACCTCGTCTCAGGCTGGACACCAGCCCAGTGTCCAGCAGAGTCCCCATTAGGAAGGAGCTGGTTTAGGTCAGGGTTACATCAGCAGTGGTTATGGTCTATGTGAGTCTATGTAATGTCCTCAACAGGGACCTAAGTAGACGTGAGTGTGTGTGTGTGTGTGTGTGTGTGTGTGTGTGTGTGTGTATATGTTTGCATGACAGGGAGACAAACATTGCGTGTGTGTGTGTGTGTGTGTGTGTAGGTGGGTGGAGGGGCACTGGATCACCTTCCCTTCCTGACCAGGCGTGAATACCAGATTAGTAACTGAGCTAATGCCCCCCCTCCTCACCCCTCCACCCCCTCCTCCTCACCCCTCCTCCACCCTTATGCAAGCCAGTGTTTGCGCTCGGCGGGAGTAACAATAGTTGCGTGCGGAAATATCTCGGTCATCCATCTTTCTGTCACCTCCTCCTCTCTGGCGGAGCACGAAGGTGTCATAGCCGAGCAGCGGAGACATGCTCGGCCAAGGAAGGCTTGTGCACGCAGGGAAACCCCTCACGATGCGTGTCTGAGGACAACCACGACCCACGCAGCAGAAGCAGCAGGAAACCTGCCAGACACGCTGTGCGTGTGGAGGTTTGGCCGAGCTTCAGTCCAGATCCAGCCTCCAAGTAACAGCTCAACTACATCAACTTTAGCTCAGCTGAATCACCAGTGATCCACTGGACAGGTGCAGCATTGAGACCAGTGACTGAGTACTTGAGAACTTCTGTGGAGCACCGGTACTTTCTACTGTCTACTTCCACCTCACAGGGACATCTGATACCTTCTGCCTTTATGTGACTCTTTGGTTCACTTTTCACTTTTACATAAAAAAGCACCAAAGGTTTCCAGAGGCTGAAGCAGAAAAGAGACACTTCCCCTCTAAAGCTTGCACATGGCTGCATTTAAATAACAGCAGAACTTTGTTTTCTCTTCTTTCCAAACTCCTTAAGACCCCTCAGGTTCATCCTGGGGCCCTTAGGGGGGGCCTGACCCCCGTGTTGGGAACCTCTGGACTGAACCGGCTAGCTGAATGTTAATAAAGTGATTTAAACTGACTTTGAGTTTAAACCAGTGTGACTAAAGAGCTGCTTAAGCAATGATGCATTAATATTAACAACCCACTGATCTAATAAATCATAATCTCTCAGCCACAGAGGCCATTTTTCTACTTTTCAGTGTAAGTACAGTCATGTAGTAAAACTTTGGTCCTTTTAGTTCAGTAGAATTTTGAATGCAGGACTTTTACTTGTATTGCAGTAGTTTCACATCATTGTATTGGTGCTTTAACTGGAGTCAAATGTCTTAATATTTCATCAGCTGATCAAAACAACCACATAAAGTCTATACATACATGATGTTCATATTTACTGTCTCATCTTTTTGTGTGGGTGTCACATACATAGTGTGTTTCTACTGTATTCTAAGGATAGTTTGAGTCTGACTTTTATCCTTAAAGTAAAAAAGCCCATAGAAAAAGAGTTTATTCATTTCTTCTACCTAAGTAATGTAAAACAATACGAGTTAAGTTAATTTGTCTTAATAAAACATGCATCTGGATTTGAAGAAGACGACCTTTTGCCAAAATGAGGAGCAGATCTTTAAGCTAAAACCTCCATCCTACATTAAAAGCTGGCCTGTGATAGAGGAGGTTCTGTGGTGTGCAGGCAGCGTCGCCCACCAGCCTCCTACTGTAAGTGAGTAGATTGAGTGAATTGAGGTCATGATCCTAATTAACTGTCTGGCCACGGCCGCACGCTGGCGCCACGGCACACAAAAAAAGACAACAAAAGTTTTCTCCCATCTCCCAGGACAATATTTAAAGCTCCATTAATCTCCATTTTCATATTAGCTTTGAATAAAGTGTGCACAATGTGAACAGTGAGTTTCTCTATTGGACACATTTACTGTTCGATTTAGCAGCAAAGTTAAAGTCAGACGGTGAATAGAGTTAAACTTCGGGCAAACCAGAGGGCCGAACCAGAGTTTATTGGACTGTCAATAGGTAACTGTCAAACGTTTCCCCCAGCTAACAGCTAGATATTTATTAATGCAGCTTCAAACATGATTTGAACTGTAAAAACATCCCAGAAAACAATTCCACGTGTGGTAACTCATAATAAGTGCTTTTTGGTGTACCCATGTTTAACCTGCCTCTCCCTGCAGTGAGCAGTGATTCACTGGGTTGGTCCTTATTAGCCCACTTATTCTCTATAGGATGAACAAGTGTACTTTTACTGTGGAGTTTGTTCTGGTAGCCAATCCTTTTTTTTTTCTGTGGGGAAATAAGATATGGATAAGCTTGGCACGCAAAACAAGTCATGCATGACACAAATTAACCTCCTCTGCCCCCTACCCACACACCCACACACATGTTGCCCCCACCACAACCTTCATTCTCTCTGCAGTACAAACCAGCAGCCTATCATCTAGGGGTTAATCCACAGAGATGGTTTCAGGAGAGAGGTCTCCCTCTCATTCATTTTCTCAGCACCAGGAGGAGAGGATGCATGTGCTTGGACATTTAGCATAATCAGTCATTCTGGATAATCTCCATTCAAATGGTCCTCAGTGTGAGGTCTTTCCTTGTGGATGTAAATGTCCCAGTCCACAAGTAAAAGAGGCTGGTGGGTTGAGCAGCAGGAGAAGGTAAACAGTGAGGAAGCTGTTCTGTCCGCTCACACACACACAAAATAGAACTACTTTAACTGCAGCTGTGATCCAAACCATCTTTTTTCCAGCATTTATTCAAATCCGAGATGATAAATTAAGAGTCATAAATGTCCTGAAATATTTCCACCCACTGTCTGGACCAAAATATCACATTTCTATGCACCTTTGACACATTTAAAAAGAGAAAACAAGCATCCCAATAGTTGGAGCCAGCACAGCGCTCTCAGGAGAACTCGTTCAATCAGCATTTACAGTGTTTCCAGTGTTTAGCTTGTTTAATCCCATTTTCCAGAGCAATTTAATGAAAGAAAAAGAGGGGAGCTGCAGGGTGCATGTTGTAGACAGGAAACTGGGCCATTTCCCCCCCCCTTTTTTTTTTGCCTACTGAGTGACTCCTCCCTCAATAGACGATCTACGGGTTAATCATTGTGCATTGCGTGCAGACTGTGTTTGCTTGGACAGAGCCAAGGGTCGGGAGGTTGTGTACAGAAAGAGCTGAGGGAGGTATCGGTCACCCTTTCTATCAAAACAATCATGGGCCGTTTTTTCAGACAGCACGCTAAGTTGTGAAAATAAAAAAGAAAAAAAGAGTTTGCAGTTATGCATTTGTGGGCCAACGGTGCAGAGCTGGACGTGCCCCATGCTGCATGCTTCCAAAGATGAGCTCCCTCACTGTAGACAGTGGGTTCCCAGGCCGGCTGCTGGTTCCTCTTGTTGATTTTCTGGGACAGTGCACGACATTAGGACACGAAATGAGCTTGAAATAATGCTGTGAATAAATGAAAGCCCCTCACTATACATACACCAGCTCCTCATCGGGACATGACCAAATGAGCTGCAGGACAGCGAGCCAAAATCACTCATTTCAGCATTTTCTGATCCACAGCCCTCTTTGTTAAAGCCACTAAGACACCTGGTGAAGCGAAGTGCTGAAGCAAACATGCGTAGTTTGAAGCTGAATAACCAGAGCCTAGTGCTGCTGTTTGTGTAGAGAGGGCCGTGTCTGCCCCCTGTGCTCTGTGAGGGATTACTCTGTAGTAAAAACAACACGGGCAGACAGAAAAAGGAAATGTCGTGACAGATAGACACGAGATACTTTCTAGTGGAGCTACTTTGAGCTTCAGGAGACTCAAGTCCAAAAACCAAACCAGGGATCACAGTCAGGGATAAAAAAAAGGTAAAATCAGAGCCCCCCTGGTGTGAGTGCTCCTCCAGGCATGTTAATATCCCAGTTATTCTGGGACACACAAGTCAAGTCAGAAGGAAAAACAAGTGTGACGATGCTGTTATTGATCATGTGCAGTCTGCAGGCAAAACGAGTTACCTGGTAACTTTACCCGTTGATAAGTTGATAAGACTTTAAATCTCCTCTCTAAAGACTCGCTTTCATCGCTTGGCTTCTTCTTCACTGCTGGTGTTTGTTGTACTTTTTATGTTATGTCTTACATTTATTTTCTTTTGAAAGGTGCTATAAAAATGAGGTCATTATTATTCCATTTTGGCAACAACACCAGGAAGGTGGAGGCCAGATGAGTATATTTTGTCAAGTATGGCAGGTTTCCATGTCGGTTCATTTTCTCGCTGCACTGCTACAGTTCTGCTCCACCTGCTGTATCTAATTTTAAGGCCACACTAATTATGTGCAGCAGTCCCACTGCGGGTACATCGGTTAAACCGTATTGTGGCTGCTGTGTGTTGCTGCTTGTGACAAAATGTGGCCCACGGGTGCTTCATCCATCTCCAGCCACACAGCTACCAAAAGTGCACTTTGTACACTTGACTGTGGTCTCTAGTGTGTTATGGTGCAGAGTCATTATTACTTTCATTACTTTGCTGCTAACTTTCTGCAGCCCCCCAGTGTTTTTCAGCAGGTTATTTTCCATCTATGCGACCCAGACTTCTTTCCCCTCCAGTTCATGGTTGTGCTCTTTTACGCTGTCATTGAATTGTCACCTCCAAAGGGCCCTGCATGCACATTTGTAAGTGCATGACAGATTAATACACACTGTCTGTCCTCTGCATTCAAGGAACTTCAAGAATCTGAACAGAGGGAATCTGCAGAGGTGAATAATTCCCTTGCGTGAGGAAGCTCTGGTTATGCAGGTACACGTGTAGCGCTGAGGCTATTGTGCGCCAAGTTTTATCTCCTTAATCAGTTCTCTTTGCCACCAGTTAATCATTTGTGCATGCCAGGGCTCAGACACATTGGATTCATTACACGCAGTGGGAGAACAGAGGCGGGATGACGACACCCTGGCTGATGGTGCTGACTTAGCCGCTGGACAGCGGTGTAAATTACACAGCCACCGGGCCTCCTTTTGTACCAGTGGGAATTGATTTAATCATGTGCATTGTGAGGCACTCCAACATCTGATCCCTATGTGTCTCAACATGCTCTCCTGTGCAACACAGTGAGTGACAAGGCAGCAGATAAAAGGAAACATCTGAGGGTGGACGCATCTGACCACAAGGCTTGTGTGTGTGTGTGTGTGTGTGTGTGTGTGTTGTGCAGTTTCAAAGTTTGTTTTCTAGTTATTTGCAGTGATGGTTTATTGACAAGGTGATAAAGGAGAAGTGAGCAAACAACACACTTCTAAGAAATTATATATGCATATTTATATTATGCAATCCAGGCAGAGGCGGGTAAAGAGTGAAAAAGTGTGTTATCAGCCCGGGCTGCTGTGTGCCGTGCTGGCATGTGTGATAAGTAAAGGCAGTAATCCAACAGCTTGTTAGCTCGCAGTCCTCACAAAGCAGGAGATTAAAGATGGTGATCATGATACGGGAATGTTAAAGAGACACGCAGAAAGCGCTGAGGGAGCCGCCACACCTGACACAAGTTTATGTTGCAATGCTAGTCGGTGTGTGTGTGTGTGTGTGTGTGTGTGTGTGTACGTGCCCGCTGCTGTAGCGAAGCGTGGAGGTATGGAAGCTTTAGACGTGTCTGTGTGTGGGAATGACACAGAGAGGTATCTAGCTGTTTGATGCCAATGGGTGTAACCTGTCTTAGATAAATTGTGATCCCTACAGGGCAGCACAGTCATCCGCCCATCTGTGGGACGTGAGCATCACGAAAACACCACAGCAAACATTTGGCTCTCCCCCCCCCCGTCTCCTTCTCCATTCACGTGTTTACAGAAACAGTCAAACAAGCTTGTTTAATAAAAACCGAGAGCTGATGAGTGATCAGGGAATCACATTTGATAATATTGTTTGGATTGCGGAAGAAAAGACTATCTGATGTCACAGGTGGTGACAGGACACAGTGTTCATGCAGTCTGCCCCCCAGAACCACATCAAATGAGGCTACAAATAGATCTGCCAACAGCCCATCACCCTCCCCGTCAGGCGAGAGATGATTCTGATTTGATCTCAAGCCAGTTCTCAGCCTCCACATGTAATTGAAGAGCAATCATGATCGCGGCAGTTCCACAAAAAGAGCTGCCGAACACCTCGGCCTCGGGTGATGAGGTGAGGTGGGTTTCTTTGATGTGTGTGTGCTCTGCACAGTGATACCCCACTGGATACTTCTAGTGTGCTACGAGCTCCTTTGCTGCCTTAACATGGTGAAGTACGTTATCTGCACTCACTTGCATAAAGTACTTAGTTTGCTCGAAGGTCATTAGCAGACAGTAACTTCATTAATGAGGAATTTTAGTATCAGCTGTTTTAATGTGTCAGATAAACACTCAACCTTTTGTTGTGAAGTGAGCAGCTGAGCCAGCGCCGATGTCAGCACGGAGAAGAGGGGATACTGTGAACACAAGATAGGATAAGATACGCAGATGGTACATCATCAGTCTCTGTGATTACTTGCTTTGTCTCCCCTATCGGCCAAAACTGCGCTTCCTGTTTCGGTGCGAGCAGAGTGAAAGGTCAAAGGTCACCTTTATTCAACCATGACCAGCAAATGTGCAGAGTTGGCCAGAAGAAGTAACCCTGTGCTCATACATCTAGTTCTCTCTTTTTAATTCTTCTATTACTAGACTAGTTATTTATTTCTCACAGCCGTCACGTTGCATCCTTTTTCTTGCTAAGTGCAGGACAGTTTGTCTGACTGAAGACCAATGTGGGAAAAACTTAATCATTACATCATGACCTATGATCGAGGTCTGTGCGTGTGATCGGAGAAGTAAACATCATTCAGTGTCACCCGTGATTCACCCGCTAAATGTATCTCTGCAGGCCTCCCTCTGTCAGGACAGCCTGACCCAGCCTGACCCGGTGTGTCACACCCCATGTGAGTTACAGTGCAGGCGTCACAAGTTTCAAGATTCACAAGGTTGTTGATTCAAGCCATTTATTGGTAAAAGATCGAGGCGCAAACTCTCTGTTCCAGACTCATGTAGCTGAGCTTAGCACTGAAATTAGTGGTAATCAGCCACACTTTGTTTTTTTGTGCAGATTAGCAGAGGAGCAAACCTTTGGACAGAGCCGGGAGAACTGTTTCCAGTTTTAATGCAGAGGTTAAGATAAGCTAACCAGCTGTGGCAGTACCTCCACGATCTTCTTCTCTAACTCAAGAAAGCAAACAAGTGTGTCTCCCCAGTGTGGAGCTATTTCTTCAAATGATGAATCTGGTTCTGCCGTCAGTCAGCTGTTACTTTGGTGAGCACAGTGTTATCATTACACAAGGGCCCGGCAAAAGACTTTATCATCAGCATTTCTACTTTATTCTCCTCCTCTCACTGATACACTCACTGTCTCTCACAGACATTTGGCCTCGGTAGTTTAAAGGAGCCAGTAAAGGAAATAAATAAAGTGAAGTGTTAAATGCTGCAGCATGCGTGTGGCACCGGTAGTGTCCTCTCTAAGCATACGCCTCAGTTTCTTCTCTGTGCACAAAGGCAAGTGAGTAAATGTGCATGTTTGCCATTTTGCATTCCAGCTCCCACACAGTGACTCATACGCATGCTTTCGAGCAATCAGAGTAATCGCTCCAGACTTGCAAATAGTGCTTTAATGGCAGAGACATATTCTTTGTAGTAGTGGCTGCAGCACTGAGAAAATCTGTGAAATACAGTTAGATGATCCTCAGAGAAACTAGTGATTCCACTGACACAGATCTGGCTTACATAGATGCACAATACCGTCTGTTATTTCTGACATTTTCTTAATATAAATTACACAATATTAGATATCACACTGAGCAGAAGGATCCACGTGTAACGCCTAGTTTTTGCAGATATCCTTGTTTTCCAGATGAGACACATTGAGCCCCGGGCCCCACAGCGAGCACATAAACAATCGTGGAGACACTCCCAGACACAGATGAATGAAAACTTTTTGTGAATGACAGCAGCTGCTTGACAAAGAGTTCTGTCTGTCTGTCATCCAAAGCTTTTCATACGGAGGACAGGCTGTTTTCTTTGGCAGTAGCAGCCTCTATACTGTAGGGCAGAGGAGAACTCTGACAGGAGAGGCATGGGAGCCGTTTACCATTAGTGTTTGATTAATTCACAGGTAGGCAGGGTGCACCTTACCGGGGGAATGGGGCGCACAGATGAATGCTGGCGTCTAGTTTCTGGCCCTCTGTTGTACATAAAGAATGGGATGCAGCTCGTGCAGGGACGCAAACACCGTGTTAATGTCTGACTTTTGCATGAAACGTTACCTTAGCAGTCAAACTTTTTCAGCTGTTTTCTTACCTCGAAAATAGAAAAATAAAAATATATCCCACAGGAGTCACTCTAGATTAAGCTTTTGAGCCTGGAGACCGGTACAGAATCTATAAGTAATTATCAATTCTTTTTCTATTAGAGTGAGAAAACAGCTGGATTTAGATTATTGGGTGGTCTATGCTAAAGACGACAGCATTTGTTGAGTGCTGTGTACCCATGAGCTGGTGAAATTGGTTTGATGGTTACGTTTGGACTCTGTAGTCATGGTGATGATGGTAAAGTAGCACGACAGTGAAAACTATCGTCTTGGGAGTGATGTACCAAAGGTATTAAATAAAGATTTGTCTGCCGGTCAAAACATCTGGTGTCTTCTGGCAGCGAGGAAGTGATGAAGGGTATTTTTCAGACTCTCTCTTTAGACTTTGACGGCCTCTCTGAATCTTCTCCTGTTGCACAACAGTGTTTACTATTAAAGCTGTGGTTCCTCGGGTGTTTTTCGGCGTGAACTCACTTGGCAGACGTTGAGTGTTTGCATGTTTGCCACTCAGTGGGGAGCGACCGTAGCACCAGCAACACAACCTCTCGTGGGCGCACTGCCCATAAACACCACCAATTGGTTTGGATGGAGCCAGAGGCGCTGCAAAGTCAGTAACCACAACACACTTGATTGAACAAGTCATGTTTATTCTGTGTTGTTATCAGACGGCAGAAGTAAAACGTGGAAAACCAGGCTATGTCTTCCCAGATCAGTTTTCACAACACAAATCACATCTGGGAAAGTCTGACAGACATGAAACCTGCAAGCCTCCACAAATAGATGGCTTTCCTTCAGATCTACTCAACAAAGACACAGATTCTTCTATTTGGCATGAATTCCTACAAATTACAAACATGCTACGATCACACTCCCATCTCATCACCCCGCAGTGCTTTATTTGACAGCCACGTCACATTCATGCTCTTATCTCAGCACATCCCTCCTCTCTGTCTGCAGCAGCAGTCTCTCTCCTCTCTACAGTTAATCCAGACTGCAGTCACCAGGATTTTAGCAGGTACCAGAAGACGAGAACACATGGCACCGATCCTCTGCCTCTTACTTTTACAGTTTGAATTTAACACTCTGAAATGGTCCCTCTCTCCTGACCCGTGCTGCACCTTCACATGCTCTCCATGAATATCGCAAACCCTCAGAATCCAGCTCCAGGCTTCAACACGTCCTGCTAACTTCAGCCATATACGGATTGAATGTCTTGCTGCCCAATCCGGTACATCCAACGTGTGAAATCCCAAGTGTTTTTTCAGATTTGCAAAATATATGCACACTGGATTAAAGAATTCACATGAGCCCTCAGTAATCTGGGAGACCTCTTTGCATGACTAGATTCCTTAAGGGCAACATGGTCGTGGAGGTCTCTTAGTTGGACTACAGGTGATAATAGGTCTTCCTGAATCAGTGCATTTTTCAGCTGGGACTAATTTGCCTTGGTTGATGTTTCCAACATTGGTCCCAGAACAACTGAGGCACACACAAAACCGTCCACCATATTTGTGTCACACCCACGTAAAAGTACAGTTACTCCCATAGAAAAAGCTCCAGTAAAAGTAAAAATGACCATTTGGGAAACACAACCAAAGTAAAGGCAGGAAAGGTTCAAAGTTACTCTCCAGTTTGGTATTTTTATGGTGTGCAGGCCACAGTAGAAGGATGGAAAACAGCACTTTTCTATGGAGTAGAACAGATAATCAAACAGATAAAGATAAACATATACAAATGAGATATGGACTATGAGATATGATCTCCCACTCTCTCCATCTCTTCCTCACCCACCCCTTCTATCTCCATTACCTTATCTCTCCCACAGAGGATAAATCACAAGACCATGCTTCAAAAACAGAACTGGTGTCCCATCTTCTTTGTTTTTTTTTTTCTATATAGTGCTTCCACTGTAAAATAAATAAGATAACCACTCAGCATAAACAGTAACATAATGAAGTTCATCTTTACATGTCACCAAAATGTGTTTGTCCAGGCAAAAGTGTGGCCAGACTGACGCTGGAAGCTGCCTCCATCGTTATCGCATCGTGGTCAAAACAGAGGCGGCGCTTATTGTTCTTCCTGGAAACTTCCCCTAAACTTACAGCAGACCAGTTGTGACGAGATGTCAGAGCGTATAAAAGTGAAAAGTAAATCAAAAATATACCGAGGTAAAGAGTTTAAAAAAAGGAACTACTTTCTTACTCATGTTTGTCACTTGTAAAACACCCCTGAGAATATATCAGATTACATAAATTCAGATTATAAAAAAGTAGACGGAGGATATCAGCATCTTCAAAAATTAAAAAAACAAAAGCCCATCAATCTAACTTCCCCCTCCTGTAAGCTGTACGAGTAAATACAGACACTGAGTGTGTATGATTCATAGTTATGCAACAGAGATGTATGCACGCACTGAGGAATGTAACCTATATTACATTAACCAAGGCCTGAGAAAGAATGAACGAAAGACAGAAAGAAAGACAGAAAGTCTTGAAACAGCTTCTTTGGTGTTTTTCAAGTAAAACCATTAACTTCTAATAAACTGGCAGCATTGATCTCCTCTCATTTCCTCAATTCAGTTTCCTCAGTCGAGAATTTTATTGATCTAACTGCTGAGGAAATGCTGCGATGCCTCAGGATGAATCCATCAAAGAGACACGATGAAAGGCCACCACGTCCTGTCATGTTGCCCGACTTCAGTGATGGATGATAAATCAAAACTCCTTTTTAACTGTCTGTCAAACATTTTATTAGTGGAAACTTTCCTGCCTCTCTCTCTCCACCCAGACGAACTGCTCTCCACCTCCAGTCTACACACCTCCTGATGCACCAATGCTCACACGATATCAGCGCACGTTGAGCATTCGCTCTAAGAAATTAATGTTTACACACACACCGTCAACAGCCGATCATAGGTTGGTGGTAAAACACAGAGGCTGTCAGCCAGGAGAGGAAAGGAAAGTGTTTATATATATAAAAAGGGCTTATTGGTGTTTAAAAATGCATTTCTCTTACATAGATACTGAAGAGAGAGCTGAAGTTAAACTGGAACTTCCAGGTTCTGGTCCAGAAATAATAAAAGCAGGATAGTTTAAAAAATGATCTGACATTGTTGTTATATTCTATTAATTCTGCCAGCCTTTAACACACACTAACCATGTCTGTAGTGTAAACCTGGACCTCAGGAAGTGCACTGGGCTTTAAGGCCAGTTTCACTGTTTAAAGACTGGCTCCATCATGTGATGCAGTTGGGCCCAAAAAGACTTCTTCTCGCACACAATCGTGAGGGAAGACGTGGCGGTAAAATGGTGGATATATCAGAGTTTGATCCATTCGGTCGGATAACGTTTGGAAAGTCTGCAACTAATCGATTCAATTATTTTATCCCCATTCAGTTCAGTGGAAGGTTTAATGAGTGAAGTGCTTCATGGATGCTACAGATGCAGAGAATCCAGGTAATTGCACCAAGAAATCAGACTTTTTTGGCTTCATGAGCCACCGAGGAACTTTCAGAGGACTGCGTGGGGTGTTGACAGAAAGAACAGACCACTCCAGACGGTTTTAGACAGCAGAGGTCACAGGTGACAAGTAAGTTTAAAGTTAAAACCAAGACCTACGTACACGAGTGACATTTAGACGCTTTGGTTTTTTGCCTTCTTCACTGAGTAAACATTGTTTAAGTGTGTTAAAGTCATGAAGGTTTCAAACGCTGCAGCAGATGATTTTTTGTCTTTGAATGTAGAAGGTAATCTCCGGGGACTTGATTGATTTGTTGAGAAGGACAGAAGAGAGAGAGGAGGTGATGACTGTGGATCTCTGCTCTCTCAGTATAGTTTATATAGGAGGTTTTCTTCTAGGAACTGTTGCAGTCTATGCTGCGGTAAAAACTGTAAACTCAAGGTTCATTTACTCAGCTGTTCCCACACACACACACACACACACCTATCAGAAAACCCAACAGAACAGGTGCCGATGCACCTTCTGCACCAACAAATTCCTATCAAAGCCACATATGTTTAGACTGCTGCTGAACCAAATCTCAACATCCAGTTAGTATTTTTATTAGTCGGTCATGGGGAAAGCCGAGTGGCTTCTACATATTTGGTTTTCTTCCAAGTCACCAGATTGTGAAATGATGAGAATGAAAAAAGCTTTTCAGTGTGTGCAAACAGCAGCGCTGATAACAGTTTAACAGTGCCTGACGTGTAATTGGATACCGTTTGGGACCTCCATGGGTCGCTGATGGTGCAGATTGAGTTGTCAAATTCCCCTTTTTACATCTTCCTTTTACTGTGTTTTAGTTATTGTGTCTGTGAGGCAGGCCTGATGAAAATTTAAACAAGGTAAACACACTGAAGGAGTGCCTGGATCCAACAGGTATCAAGTCTCTGCAAGTTGGTTTTTACAAGAAAACCATTGCCTGGAAGGTAAAAAAAAAAAAAAAAAAAGCATTCAGTAATCTATTCTAACACTATTGCATGCTATGAGACGGGCTCGGCACTATCGAACACATTTAAAGGGAGAAATGGAATCACAGGACGGAGCCTCTGGTGGAGTGACAATGTGTGAACGCCAGCTGCTGCATAGATGGATAAATATCAGTTTAGAGAGACTCCATGCCCCTCTCCAGCCAGCTACACACAGCTGCTGTCTAAGCAAGACCTTTGTTGTGGTGGGAGTCATTTTGTAATCCCACTGGTGTCTGCAGTTCGGGTGCCAAGCTCTAATTGAATCATCAGCCTGTTTTTCAAAGCAGGCCATTTGGAAATTCTACCCTATCATAGATATCACTATCAGGCCAGAGAAATCAGTCCGCCTGGGCCAAAAGCAACACTTTGTGCTGCTGTGAATGTGTGTGTGTGTCCAGTCCTCTGCTCCACTGTCAGCCGCACATGTATCAGCCTCGTCAATCAAAGTGATTACTGAGATTAAAGCTGAACGCTCCAGGTGTCTTAAACAGATTGTTTGCCCACTTGAGTGCCATCGGTTGATTCAGTGGTATGTCGGCATGCCATCACAGTTACCCAGCTGTGGTTTGGCCCCAAAATATCAGCAAGTCCTCAGTTTCACACAAGTGGGAAGCAGACGCAGGAGATTAACTGCCACTGGAAAGCCAAACACTGTTGACAGGAGATGTTACAACTTGCATTTGTTTTGAAGAATGTGAAGACTGTAGGAACACACGTCACCGTGGCAATTTTATTTTCTTAAATCATAAAACGAGCCAGTATAAAGTGCTGCTGACAGGAAAGTGATTGGCAGGGTGACAGTGGGCAAAGAGTGGCTGCTGTGAGAACAGAGTCGACTTCCACACGCATACATCCGTGTTCATCACACGCATACACACACTCTGATTGTGAAATAGGCTGATTGATGTTTTGGTGATCTTGTGGAAATGAGCTTTGGAGGTGGGATAGCCGAAATGTGTCCACTCGTGTTAATTCGATCTCAGTATCTAGTTTTGTACGGTGCATTTATAGTTGCCTATTTAAAGGGTCATCTGATGGCAGTCAAGCACAGAGCAAAGCTGATGAAGCAACATGTACAATGTAGTCCGACTAGAATAAAATGAAATAAAACAATGTCCGCCCCAGCGTCCTGATGTGTGCATGTTTACTTGCACCAGCTGGACTCAGAGGGGAGGCACTGCTCTGTTTGATCCACTGACAGGCTCAGAGTGTTATTCTAAGTGTGTGACAGCATCATGGAAAGGATCCCTACAGAGAGAGACCTGGAAGATCCTTTTGGTTTAACCACAAACAGCACACACACCAGACTCCATTCACTAAAACAGGGATTTAAGCTCACAGAACACAGGAGCTGCTGCTCTGCTGCTGCTTCAGTCAGTCAGTTTGCTTGCATTATTGTGTGTTAACAATCTGAGTCTGTCAGTGACAGGAAGCACTTTAAGTGGATGTGCTTTGATCAGGTGCAGGCGCCCCAAAGGGCAGATGGCTGAGGTGATCTACTGAACCAGTCATTTGGACGGCAAAGTTTGTTCCAGGTTTTGAGATGCTTTAAGGACACTTCATCCATTCAGGGACCTTCTGAATCTGTACCGATCTCTTAAGAGGACACCAGTTTGCCTCAATACAGCCTACTGCCTAAAGAGATAAAGTCTGTGGTGTTTCAGGTGAAATGCCTGGACTGCTAATGATAATGATGATAATGCTGGAGGAGAAATAACTGCACAAACACATCACTAGATATTTACACATCTTTGCTGGAGTTTGAATGTTTAAGAGTTTCCAGTTTTCTCGTTATTGGGGAGAGCACAGTAACTCTATAGCTGCCTCATAGTCCAACATGATCAGCAGCTAGTCATCTATCATTTCTATTTCTATTTATTGACACGAGGCATGGGTTCATGCTCGTTTTAACTTTAATACTGCACTACTTTCTGGATGTAACTAATACCTGCATTTCTTCATGAACATAAACAACATTTATTACAACAGACTTTGTCCCAGGAGTCCACATATGTAAGTATGTACACGATCACTGTGCAGAGAAACGTCTCTAAGATGCTCCAGAAAGTCAGTTGGGGGCATGCATGCATGTATGTTTACATCTGTCATTGAGAATTTGCATGCCTCTGAGCATGTTAGAAGAAAAGAGCAAGTCGTAAAGGGGTGCTGCTGCCACAGGCCGGGTCATAAGGTGGGTAGGACTGAAAAGATGAAGCTGTTGTCCTCACGCAAGGCAACTCTGCAGCCAGAGGCAACGCTCTTTTTTCCCTCAAAGACAAGAGAGCTGAGGACTTGCTCATCCGGTTTTTCACACTCTTGGCTCTGCTGCGTGCATGCAAACAGTTTGCAAATGACAGAGGAAGCCAAGGTGTATAGAGACCAAGCGCCTCAGGCCAGGGGAGTTTACACAGCGTGTTGCCATTAATCCGCCCTCTCAGATTTTTCTATCCAATTCAGCCATAACAATGCCAATCAAATGCAACTTTACTGTGAAGCTAAATAAAAGTGTTTGGCATCTCTTTGATATGCATTCTTGACAAATGTGATATTGTATCTTTGTAAAGTCTGCCAGGAGGCACTACTGTGCAAAATCAAATCATGCGTGAGCCACTGGCATGGTAAATAAATCTGGCTTTTGTAGCTGTGAGAAAATGTGGAGATGCAGCGCTGCTACAGTCCCGGCCGTTTGACTTTTTTGCACTAAAGAATTTTGTGTGATTTGACCATTAATTTGTTGCCAACGCTGATCGTCTCTGAGCTTTGCATGTGTGTCTTAGAGGGATCTGCACAGAAGCAAAGTCTCAAACACACCAGGACCAATTCCAGTGTGCAGACACCTTCCTCTGAAAAAACGAGCCCTTGTTGTAATGTCAGGGCTTCATTCAGGGATCAGCGGCTCTGAAAGAGCCTCATCCAGTGGCTTCTTCCACAGACACCTGCAGCACAGCAGATAATACATACTGATCAAGGGATTGGTGGCAGGCTTTTGACACAGCTAATAAGTCCATTACTCATCATCCAGCAGTGATTCTCAGGCCTCTTAGCAGCTCCATTATGAGCTGAATGACAGAAGCCGGCCTACAATCGGAAGAGGGTGTGCCCAGAGACAAGGACTGGAAGAGGAACAGGCTTCAGAGAGTAAACTAGGGTGCTTAGCACTCAGCCTCAGGCACGTAGCTCAGATTTAAGAATGAGTTAGCGTGTCAAGATAGCGTGTCTCGCAGCAGACCACGCCTGCACCTGTCAGGTGTTCTGTGGCATGCCTGTGTTTCGTGTCAGAGACCATGTGTACGTGCGCAGCAGACATGTTAGATAGTAAGACATGTCTATATGCGTGTGTGCTCCCTCTTCTTGTTGCACGCAGCTGCATACCCCAGCGATGACAGACACCTGTGATCTACCTAACGCCTGCAACAGCTATGGATCCCTGGAAACATCTAAATATTTATCAGGAATGGCAGCGGCTCAGCTGCTGGGCCTGGCAGCTTCCTCACCCTTCTGCTGACACATTAAATCTGGTTATATAAACTGTAAGATTTCTGTGCCACCTCCAACGATCCCGTTTACCTGCGCCTGTAGGTCACAATTGTCACACCAGGTTAAACCCATGTTTAAAGCAAAAATCAATCATCTGCAGGTAACTGCGTGTCTCAGCTACATATGACCCCTGACAGGCAGTTAATGAGTAATTAACATTAAACTTTCCTCCGGCTGAAAATCTACTTTGTAATCTTGAAAGACTACAGAGGTAACCTCTTGATATTGTTTTTCTGATTGACTTTGCAGACACTGAACAGTATTAATAGATGTTTTGGCCTCTTGACAGGCCTCTTGTGGCAACATGTTAGGAAACAAATGTCTTTTTACACATTATGTGTAGCAACATGAGCAGCAGCAGTGTCATTTATCTGCTAAATATGTTCTATCTTGACCGTCCATGCAGGTCTGGTTTGTTCCCAGTTCCTACCCAATAATCTGGCTCAGTAGTTGCTAAATCCTCCGGTATGCCCAGCAGCTAATCTACAGTTGACCCTCTTTCATTTAATGACCATAAACTCATAAGGAAAATGTTTACTGAGCTAATAAATGAAGTGAGAAATCGGCTCAAAGTGGCTAAAAATGTGACTATGTCCACGTCTTTGTACAGACTGTGGGTGAGAGTTCTCTGTGGGTTCGTCACATAATGATCTGATCCATTTTTAATATTAAAATATTGATTAGTGCTAATGCTTATTAAACCAGAGGGCTCGAGGGGAATGATAGAATTAAACAATGTAACATACAACAAGTGCACAAGTCCAGCCTTTAGAAAAACTAGCTTTATATTTCCATGAAGGAGGTTGATTTCAGGAGAATAAGCTGCTTCTTAGCATCTCAACATGAAACTGTGGTGAAAAGTACCGTGCAGCTCAGTTGTTCCCTCTCGTGCCATGACTGCAGTTTCCATATGATTTCATGGCAACAAATGAAAGAAGAAGTGCGGGGAGGTTACAGGAAACCCACATACAGAGAAAGCTGTAAAAGTCCCTGATATCACTGTGAGAACTTAGAGCAAGATCGAACGGCATCCTTGTTGGCAGGATGAGGAGATGAGTCAGGTAGGAGCTGTGGGTCCAGACAGCCTGGTGGAGGACCAAACGGAGCACCGAACAATGATGCATGCATGTTTCCCAAAGAGAATATTTGCCCTCCAGAGATGCCAAAATCCTGATTTTTTTTATTGCTATGTCACTGAAGTTGTGAATTCATTAATCACTGCACAATACGTCACAGTAGGTCCACGAAAAGAGCTTGTTTGATCCACTGACAGGCTCAGAGTGTTATTCTAAGTGTGTGACAGCATCATGGAAAGGATCCCTACAGAGAGAGACCTGGAAGATCCTTTTGGTTTAACCACAAACAGCACACACACCAGACTACATTCACTAAAACAGGGATTTTACACCTTGCAGAACAAAGCTGATGCTGGTCTACCGCCACCCAAAATCAGACCCAAATTAACGCATTCAAACACCAAGATCACACCAGCACACAAATACACACACACACAGGTACATACTGTATTCTAAAAACACATATTTAGAAACAACAGTCTCACACACACACACACACACACACACACACACAGAGGCCCAGACTGTTTGAAGTGACAGCCCTGCCGTGCTCGAGGTGTATTTATGAATGGCCATAGTGTGCCAGTACGGAAATTCCTCTCATACTAGGGAACATCTGGCCAAATTTTATCTCTTGTGTCTTTATTCTCATCTAAAGAAGCCAGCAAGTAGTTACACAACACACCAGTGGAGCCTGGCATCCCAGCAGCCTGGAGGAAAACACAGCATATATATGTTTTAGGAGAACCTGTGATGCCGATAAAAATGTAAATATTTTAATCAACTGTCTCAGCTGACAGTTATGAGTTGTAGATGTGAGATAACTGGATGTTTGCCCGTCATAATACAGGAGTGTTTGTGCTCCTGTCGCTGATGTCACTATGGTGGAGGTGACAGATCTGTTGTCACAGGTGAACTTGGATGTGCACTCTGCTGACCTCATCTCTGCTGTCCCCTGCAGGCTGAGAGCGACGCCGCCGGTCGCATGACAAGTGGTGAAGGAAATGAGATAATCTCCTTCACTCTGCTGCCTTTCTCTCACTGACATGGCGCTTAAATTGTTTCATGTTGTTTTTCCTGATCCCAGTTGCCCCGGCGACGGCTGCGCTGTGAGCAGTGACCGCACGGCAGGGGGCGGAGCTGTTAGGTGAGAGGCCTGTCAGAAACACAGGCACACACACACACATTGATATAGGTATAAGGTTAAACACTAAGTGACATAAACACACACTTGTACTGTGTCTAACACACACACACACACACACACAGTGAAGCAGAGAGTTCATCTGTTCATCAGGATCAAAGCATCAAACACAGCTGAAGGCCGGACGGTGTGAGCTGGACCACAGCAGATCCAACACACACTGTTATTTTTCAGCCATGTCTCTGGTGGAGGGTATGAGTCCAGGCAGGCCCCCTCCCTCTGACAGCCTGTGGTCTATAATTATCCCTCCAGCTGTTTATGACCAGGCTTTTGACCTCTAACCTCCGATACCTGCACCTTTCGTAACGACACTCAGCCACGCTACACTAACGAGTGGAGGCAGGCGCCTCGCACATAAAAGCTAGGATGATTTACTTATTTTCCCTTCCTCGCATGTTTGGGAAACTATGAATATTTATGGGGGATGATTATGTGAGGATGTGGTGTTGTTGAGCTCACTGTGGCCCTCAGAGCCACAGAGAGGCCCAATTTACAGCAGATCATCAGTGACTTAGCACCCTCTGCTGGCAGGGAGGCAGATAGAAATGTTGTTAAGCAGCAGGAGAGGAGGAGGCCAGACTGGTCAGTGGCACTCTGGTAGGGCAGTAGCTCTTGACGGGGGAGACGGGCATCACCTGCATTAATGGTTTCTGCTGCTGCTTTAAAAAAAAAAAGGGTAGTAAAAGATGCAGGTCTCATCTTTCCCTCTTTAAACTTCCCTGATCCTCACCGTCAGAGCCTCTTCTACAACAGACACACAGTTGTGAATCATTTAGTTTTGCTGTATTTGACTAAGAATCAGTAGTTTCATTTCGTTTCATTCCTGACACTCACCTTCAGCAAGTTTTGTCAGAATATCTAATGTTTATCATTCTTTAACCATTGGATGCTAACAAAAATAAAAACTAAGACAGTTCAAGTCTAGAAAAGTTTAGCCAAACCTCCACTGTGAAGCAGCCCTCCTCGCCCCCATCAACGTCTTCCTCCAACTCAGATTTTAACTCGCCTCTGGGTTATAAAAGTCATTTCATCGTTTCAATTCAAAGATTTGATTGTCTACAACCTTTTGGTGTAAAATCTAATACTGTGTGTAATTTCTGAGCAGCAAGTTCATTTTGATCTCATTTTTTTCCTCCCACTTTAATAAAAAGTCATAAATGGTTAAGTAAAGAAGGAAGTGAGGAAGTAAGAGCCGAGACTGAGTGAAATAAATAGTGCAACCTTACTTGTTTTTTTATCTTTGAAAGTATGAAAATTGTTCTCACCTCAGATCACAGAGACATAGACTGCATGTCATGACCGCGGAGCAGTGAGCTGAACGTGTTTTACAACCCTAAACCTAACCCATGCTGGAGATACAACCAAAATGGCAACTATATTTAGATGAACAAGGGAATGATTTTTTTAATCAGACTTGAGCTTGACTTGTTTAATTGTACAATTAAAATTAAAATACATCATCTATTACTGTTTTTGTGCAACAGTACAGGACTGGGATTGTAATGCTCATGAATCTCATGACTTGGTTTCTGAAGACGCCTCAGAGTAAAGCGTCAACTGGAAGGCTGGATACTGCAGACAGGTGCAGGGGGGGGGGCTCACAGTGCGGGTCCTGGGTCTTTGTACCAGCGGCCTGCAGGCAAACTGTCAATAGCAGCAGAGCTTCAATGGACAGACTCAGGAACAGGAAGAGATGGAGAAGATAAAGCTCGTCGTTTGAAGTGGTTCAGCTCAGAGACATAAAGGCGCATGCTTCACCTCACTCACACCGCAGAGTGTGAAAGGCAGCCAGTCCGTCCTCCAGTGTCTCACTTCTGTTCCTATAATCTGTTTTACTGTCTCCGAGTGTAGTCGAGGCTCCGTGCCCACTTCAGCCCAGCGGTGAGGTGAGGGATCATGTGCCGGTGTTTGACCACCAGCATCCTTTATACAAACAAAGAGTGGAGTCTGAGTGACTGTCAGAGTGAGTGGGAGGTCAAAGGTCAGGTGTTGAGCATGAGATCTCCTTGTCCAGAGCCCCACTCTACAAATTCCACTTCCCCGCTGGAGTGAGGAGGACTGTCCAGAGAGATGCCTCTCCGCTCCCCAAACACCTTCTCCTGCAGCTCGATTATGTCATTACGGATGTCGGCCATCATTAGCAGAAGGAAGTCGAAGGAGCCGGGGGGTCCCTGGGGACAGATGAGGAATTGATTAGGATGCCTGCATGTCATGTTTCACTGGGTCTGACAGACTGGTTCAATAGACCATTTTCACAGTGGAAAAATTACTATTAGTCAATACGAAATAATACAAAATATAATATAAAATACATATTATGCACCTCCTGTATAAATAAGACTGCACTCTCCCTGGTTACACTAATTACAGTCAGATAAGTCAGATGAAGCTGTACAGTGTTAACTTTTGACTGTCAGGACCTCAGATATGAAATGTTTATGAGCAGACTCATACAGTTACTTAAATTATGTGAATTTGATACATCAACTTACAGGAGGACCTCTGGGACCTGGAGATCCTCGGTCACCCTGTAGGTGAAAAACAGCACAAATGAGCCCAGACTGAACAGACACGGCTTTCTGAGAGCCGCTCAAACTGCACAGTGCCAAACTTATTCAGACAAATTCAGAATATTTTGGAGTAATAACTCAGCGAAGGGCCATTTTATTTTGCTGCAGTGTGTGAGCCAGTCAGAGCAGCCAATGAGGAGGCTTTAGTGGCAGGTGTGGAAAGGTGACGTGGACACTGGATGAAGCTCCACACATGCATACGCAGACATAAAGATAAGAAGTCAAAGCATATATGAGGAAAACAAAGATATAGTAGAGCTGTAGCAGTGACCTTTAGTCCATCTCTTCCTGGTGCTCCAGGGGATCCCTGTATGAATGATAAGACACAGGTATGAGAAGCTTTGTTAAGATAGATACTGGGGTGTCTACTGTGGCCTCCAGAGTCTACTGTGGCCTCCGGAGTCTACTGTGGCCTCCGGAGTCTGCTGTGACCTCTGGAGCTGTGATGTCTTGGAGTCGAGGCTCCAGTGGGAACTAAACTGAAAAAGCCCTGAGAAGAAAACAGATGTGATGGCTCCTTTTTCTTACCACTGGCCCCCTGCGGCCTCTTTTGATGTGCTTCAGGTCAGGCTCTGGACCCATGGGTCCCATGTCTCCTCGTGGACCCCGAGGGCCAGGCGGGCCCCTCTCTCCTGGCTCCCCTCTCTTTCCCGGGTCTCCTGGGTGTCCTGTTGAGCACAGATGGACACAGCGAGAGAGAGAACTATTTAAAATTGGACATTAACATCAGAAATATCTGATGAAATATCACCTTAAAGCTTTGGATCAGTCTCAAATTAAAGGATAACTCTGGTATTTTTAAAACTGGGACCTATCTGTGCATTTTGTGGTGTCTGAATAACAGGTAGGTAGTAAAAGTGTTGGAACTGGTCCAGTAGATCACCTCAGGCTGCAACGTGATCCTTTGGGACACCTTCTCTCATTCCTCTTTACTCTCTTCCTCTTTGTTTTTTGAACTACTGTAACCAACATTGTTGTTGTTCCAGACGCTGACCCTTACCTGGGACCCCGGGAGCTCCTGGAGGGCCGGGCAGACCGGAAAGACAAGGGCTATCGGGGCTTTTTCCTGCCCTCCCCAGAGATGGCTTGTCACTGCGGTTGGCCAGGCCAGGTACCTACAAAGAGGAGAGATAAATAGAGGAGAGGAGGGCAGGGCGTGAAATTCCCTACATTTTAGTTTGAAGTACTGGAAAATACTATTTGCTGACTCTATTAAATAGACATGCTACCTGGTTGGGTGACTGTGTGTTGCCCAGCTTCAGTTTTAGCTGCAGCAGACCGTTTTTCATGTTTATAAAATCCTGGCAGGTGAACGAGCAGGTTCCTGCACTCATCAAGGTGTCCGACTTCCCCGATGAACTCACTGCAAAACCAAACATTCATTTATCTCCAGCATGTGGTGTCACACTTTACTATTTGAGCAACACAGAGTCAAAACAATCAGAATTTGCTTCATTTCCAGTGTGTTTCATAGTAAAACTGCCGACACTGATGTTGTCTAGATAAGAAGCCTAAAAGAATCTATTTGTTAAGCTCACAGCTTACGATGGATCAATGAATCATCCAAAAGCTCAGACACTCACAGTTGTGTACAGGGATGCAGGAGCGCTGGTCCGCGGCGAGTATGTAGCCGCTGTGACACCGACACAGGAAGCTGCCCACCGTGTTCACACACTCGTGGTCACACACGCTGCCGCCGGCGTGCTCACACTCATTAATGTCTGTGTGTGTGTGTGTGTGAAGGAGGAGAAACACAAACAGAATGAATATCAACGCTTGGAGGCTGTCAGTTATTTCTTGGTGGTGGTACAGAGGCACAGTTTTCAGGTGTCTATACTTTGAGTATTTACTTTATTTTAACAAATATCTGCAGCTTCTACTCTTCTGCTTTTAAAACAGACTCGCTACTTTAGTTTTAATGCATTTGAGGGGAATTATCTCTATTTTCTTATTCACATTATATGTATTTATCTTTATCTATTTAAATATCAAACATGATTTCAGCCTCCATGGATGGGACAGTAACACACAGAAAAGATGATCCCTTGGTGCGTCCGTCAGCGACGATAATGATATTAACATGAGGTGACGTTCAGTTAGCTTTGCACAGGAATCTCTTTCAGGCAGCTACTTTTTTACTTTTATACATTGAGTACATTTCAGATGGGGTTTTCTTTTACTTCTACTTGATTGAACAAGTTAAATCAGAAGGTCAATCCACTTTTACCAGTGTATTTTATTACAAAAATACCTGTACCTCTACACCTGAGTAAAAACTGTGTGCACTTGTCCTCACTCAGGTCTTAGATTGTTTTCACCTTTTTTTCCCCATGATGTGACAGCTGGTCCACCCTTTGAGGCCAGGCTCAAAAACCACGTATAATAACAATACTATGGCTTCATTATAATATAACTGTGACTACATGCCGCTTGTTGTATATGTTGTAACCACTGGGGTGCAGACATGATAAGAAGTCTACTGATTTGCTTCATGGCAAAGAGCGAAGCAGGAAAAGTCCTGAAAACACATTTCCAGCATGTTCGAGCTGTTAACAGACGCCGATCATAAGCATGCAGGCCCCAGTGAGGAAGAAAGGACTGTGAAGTGATGAAATGGAGGAGAAATATCTCATAGTATGATAGCCAAAGGTATTTAAAGAGGAGATGAGGAGAGAGTGAGCTGACCCAGACAGTACGGAGATTTGTGGTTCCGGTGTCTCTCTCGGTCAAAACGATATCCTGGATAACACGTGCAGACAACTCGTCCAAAGTTATCAGTGCACTGCTGCTCGCAGGGCGACCCCGCACACACATCCACACCTGCAGAACAAGAGAGAGAGAGAGAAAGTTATTCAGGATGACTGTGTGAAAACCATCTTCAGTGTAATCACCAAGGACCTCCTCACACTCATAAAGCTCCACATCCACAGCTGACCAGCTTCTACGCTTCTCCTCTGTCAGCTCCACAGGCGCTTTGTCACAGAGGACATTTTGGCGTGTAGCAGTAGGAAAAGCACAGGCGTGAATAATAAAATGAATGAAAGTCAAGAGCTGTGTCTGAGATCTACCCCCCCCCACCGCTCCCCACTGAACAAACTGAGAACTTAATGTGAAAAGTAAATTAACAGCTGTAGGGTTGCACAACTGTCATTTTTGCATCTATAAAATACAACGCATTGCATCTTGGGATTGTTTACATCCATAGATACTGCTGGAAATCTTGTGCGCAAAATAGTATGTAAGTTTCACAACCAGCATTCAAACAAAATGACGGTGCACTATTCAGTAATATATGAACCTGAGCTTCTACTTTAGTAGTAAAACAACATTTCCACCTCCATCCTCAACAGGCTGATGTGTTCATGGAGGAGCAGCGTTCTCTAGTGGCCAAATGGATGAATTACCGTTATTCTATGGAAACAAACTAAAGTCTATATTCCAAGTCCTCACACAGCAGACACTAACTCCATTTGTCAGTGCGGTTCACCAGCGTTCCTGATCATGATTATGTGAGTCCAATTTTCACAATCATCAGGTTTTATTATATGGATGACCACAGCAGAACGTGCCCGCGGCCTGTGCCAGAGCCGTGGGCACTTTCTTCTCTGGATATTCTCTGTGCAAGTTATCTGACACGACTCCTTATCCATAATTACTGCAAACTGACAACAGTCAACCATAATACGTGCACGATCTGGACTGCTTTGGAGGTCCCAGTAGACAAATGTGGTCTCCAGACTGTGTTTTGTGCAGCCTGTTCTGATTTATAAACTGCTGTAATGCTTCTCCATTACTTTATCATGCGATCATACATTCAGACGTGAGAGATCATGAGCCAAAGTGAGAGGATAGTGTGTTTGGTTTACCTACTTTCAGGTATGCACTGGCCCATCACAAACCTGAACCCATCACAGCATTTCCTCCTGAAAAGACAAAAAAAAAGAACAATCAGAAATCAGTTTGACAATTTTGGGAAACATGCTTCTCTGCTCTCTTGCCCAGAGTTAGATGGAAGCTCATGTCTGTACGATAAATATGAAGCTACAACCTGCAACTATTATCATAAACGCCGTCTTCATCTTTGTTCACTGACTGTAGGAAAGGTTTAGAGGCTCTTCTGACTCACAGGATCTCTCACGGCAGGTGGAGGTCGATCCTGTGTGGTCATTCTGTAGCCTGCTCACATACTTTATATATTGTACTGCAAAAGTTTACAAGCTTCTCAAACTTCTCAGCAGATTGTCACTCCAGCCTTCTGAGGGCTTCTGGGCTGTTCCCTGGTTTTCTCTCCACAGTAAAAATGTCCACTGATACATATAAATAGACAGTATGTGGCAGAGTAGCTGCACTTCTGGCACCAGCTTATCTCTCTTCTTGTTCCCCCGGCCAGTACTTAAACCCTGACCGAATAAACAACTAAACACTACTACTTAAACTTTTGCTTTTGTGATGTCAGCTCGTAACAGTTCGGTGGACACACCATTTCCTGAATGCAGCGTTGTGCAATGAATGTTGGGCAACGATTTCTCCCAAACGTTGATTTATGGTGTTTGGCAGTGACACTCGTCCAGCCATCCCACAACAATCCGCCACATGTTACAGACATTACAGTTGGAAAAACACAGAGGAAATGGCTCAGAAACTGGAGCAGCATAGCCACGCAACAAGTATCACACACACTCATGCTTGAAGAAAAGGGGGGAGAGTAGATGACTGCCGTCCTAAAGCCTGCATGCTGTTACCAGAGGGCATTTAGCACGCTGCCTCATTCACTTCCCCTCAAGACAACAAGTTGCTTTTATTCTCCTCCAGCCTCCATGCAGTGTAACCCTAAATCACTCTGAGAACCCCCCCTCCTTCTCCTGAATGAAAAATAACCTATAAAACGGCGACGCCGGCCTGAACTGATGAGATCCAGATGAGAGAGGCTTTAATCTGCAGCCTGTAGCTGGGAGTGCTGAGAGGGATGGATACGGCCGGGCAGCTGAGGTGGAGACAGGAGAGTGAAGGCTGAGACCAGCGTTGTCACTCACTGACGGCCAATCAATCCATCAATCAATCAGTCGTCTAAGTTGGGTTAATACGTTGCAGGTGCAGTCTGTCCTGGAGGGGAACTCCAGAAGTTCACACACCCGCAATAAAGCCACTAAAAAAACGTTATTTCACTTGAAGATTCAAGTCAATCTGGTCCTGATGGGACTGTTTTTATGTCACCACCAAGTCAGGACGGCCTGCTAAACTGTAGGATGGTGATATGACACCAAAACTCTTTACAGACTAGAACATTTATGTGCTGCGATCAGCTGAGCAGTGCAGAAGAGAAGGGATGAACCAAAGAGGATCAGTATCTCTGCTCCATCAGCCATGATGTGACAGATCCACACTAAATACAGCTTCTTTCACTGTGAGTATTTTAGGTCGTCATGTTGACTTACATAAGACTCATTCCAATGAGATCTCATTACACTTCAGCTGGATTATACGTCTCAAGAAGCAATAAACTGATTCCATGGCAGTGAATGCGCTTTAATGAGGCGTTTGTTGTACAGCTGATGAATGTTGCTAAATTCAGCGTTTCTCAGAAATGGGATCAAGCAATATTTCAATAACAAAATGTGCCCTCTTCTCTCAGTTTAGCAATACTGTCTAATGCTCGACTGTGGCTGTGAGGACACGCTGCGACACTTTAAACACACAGTCACATATCTTTAAACCAACCTTTAGTTTAGACTGTATGTATCTGGTAATACAGCTAGTTAGTCCTGTAAGAGCTATTTATCCAGATGTTTGCCTTTGTGTTTACTTTGCTGTAATACACTGATGCAACCATAAGGTTTTTTCACATGCAGGTAGTGTAGCGGTGGCTCGAATTGCTTTAAGCTACTCAACTGTGTGACTGTTTATGTTCTACCTGGATGCAAAGGGATATTTTGCCAATTGAGTAATAAGCAACAAAAGCAAAGCTAAATATCTGGACAGTGTAAGTGGCGCTGCAGTTTAGAGCTCAGGCTTGAAACACCTGAGCGACTGATTGGCTCACACCTTCCTGCATGAACATACTGCCATTGTAGGCAACTGCCTCCAGTGTCCAGAAAGAGTATTCGAACAAAATAAACACAGAGGTAAACATCTGGATAAATGGCTGTTACAAGAGTAGACTGGTATCCCTGATGAGCTCACAAAAGTAGATCTACACAGGTGAGTTCACAAGCTAAAGGGGTTGTGTGTGTGTGTGATGCATGTGTGTGTGTGCGCAGTGACACACTCAGAGCAGGATTACAGATAAAGTGGTGTTATCTCAGAGTCTTAAGCTGCCTCTCATCTCCTTTGTTTCCTTCTGGATTTACGGCAGGAGACTTGGCTCTCACCTCAACTCTGGACCCTGAATGATCTCTGCACATACTTTCCAAGCGTTTCCCCACACTCTCACAACCCTGGCAACGCTAAAAACACTCAAACTGGTCCAGCTCAAAAGCATCAGTACAACAGGACCGAGCCAAAGGCAGAGGAGAACAGGAGAACACAGCCGGTCGATGTAACACACGACGCATCCTCGTACATCCACAGGCCGTCTGTCAGTCAGAGACGCAACAGCCTCGGACGCTCTCCCTCGGGTGTTTGTGATGGACGGGAACAGGGAGGCCGGGGGTGTTTGGACAGGCAGATGAGGGTGGAGGGAGAGGTGACCCGTGTGTTTTTGTTTTGGGATGTGAAAGTATGTTGGCCAGACAGGCAACATGCCCGGTCAACATGACACGGCCTCTAAAACACAGAGCGTTACACTCGGACGCATGTGGAGAAGTTTGTCTGGTGGTACGAGTGTGTTTCTTCTGTCAGCGTATGTAACAGAAGGAGAAGATGGAGTTATTTAATACGGTGACAAAACATTGGCAGGCTTGATTAAAAAAATATTGGTAACCTAGCTTCCAAAAACCACAACAATCTGCAATCTGTAATCTGTGTGTGTGTGTGTGTGTGTGTGTGTGTGTGTGTGGGCTGGGATACCCTCCAGTAATTGGGTACAGGCTTTTAATGTCAGTCAGAGTTTATTAGTGAGAGAGATCCGTGACACTAGCAGGCTTCCTCTCCTCCTCTCTCCTCCTTCATGTCCTCTCGGTGCACTGTACTCCTCTCGCCCTGCATCCATCCAGTGATTTAAAACATGTCCAGTTATATTCAGGCCACTCTATCGACCTCTCGTTTCTCTGTGAACTGTGGCTGTTGACATAATCTCCGTCTGTCTCTCTCTCTCTCTGCTCTTCAGGCTGACATGTTGCACTCTGTCCATGAAACCTGATGAGGTGTCTGCCTTTCTCTTCTTTACCTCTTTCCTGTCCTCTCAGGACTTGTTGAGTCCAGGAGGATCACTCAGTGCCTTAAAACAGCCACTTTAAAACTCACACACCCCCAAACAGGACTATCTATCTGCTACTTCATTTATTTATTTCAATCATGGTTCAACTTTTAACCTCTAAAGACCTGGCGTACACATGCGTGGACATCACATTCTGGGTTATATTACCATAGTAGTTAATTCTGCTTAGCTGGGGCCGTATGGACATGTATGTGGGCAAAAGTGTTGATATTTCATATTGTTTTTTTGCACCGTGATTTTCAAAACATGTTCAAAATATGTTTTGTATGTGTTATAAATACATGCAAAAGCAGTCAGGAGAAAAAAACTGCTATGTTCAGGGTGGAAATAAAGAGTTTTGCACAAAGGTGACTTTATTGTGTTTTCTGGAAATTAAGACCGATTTTTCCAATTTTTCTCTAAAACTTCACCATGTAAAAAGATGATGCTTAGGTTTTATACTTATCAGGGTCCAATAAGCCCAAATAGCAAGGAGAAATAAAAATTGCATATCAAACAAGAGCTCGGGTCTGAAGAGGTTAAACGTACCATGGCAGATCACCAAGTAACCGTGGCAACCACAGAAACCACAGCGAGGGAAACGATTCGGCAGCTGGTTTCACTTGTGTTCCCTTTATTAGACACATCTTCACCAGCAGAAACAGACGGATCAATGACGGGAAACCGTCCTGGTAACGTACAGTATCTGCGTCACATCACATGTTGTGACCATACGGCCCCTTCTCACCCCTCCTCACCCCCTCTCCTCACCAGGGAGAGTCTGTCATAGAGGTCTAACAGGAATGAAAGGCTCAAACAGTAGTTTATGTTTTCAGCACAATGAAACTTAATTTAAAGTCACTTTGGGTTTTGTTTCATTTTGAATGTAAAGTGAGTGTCAGGATTCAAACTTTAAGAAAAATCATTCATAAGATTCATCAATAACTAAAAATGGAGCCATTTGAGAGGTGAAGAATTTTCTGTTTTTTCTTGAAGACCTTTACCTGATTAATAACTGAATCTTTTACACATCCAATCCACTCCACAATTATTTATAAAGCACATTTACAAGCAGCCCAGCGTGCTGTACAATCAGAATAGCAGAAACACAATGATTTAGATAAACACTAAATGAGAGACAGTCTCAAAGCTCACATTTGCACATAGTATTACTAGAATCATGGCCAAACACTGATCCAAGTGTTTTCTCAACCGTGTGTGTTGTGTAATAAAACAAGAACTACAAGACAGTGACACAAACAAGAAATCAACTCAACTAAACAGCCTGCTGTGTTCAGTGGAGTTTGACCAAATGATTTGTGAATCGTTTAGTTGTTCACAGTAACTGTGATGAATTATTGGCCTGTTTCTACTGAATGGTGCACATGAAACAGTGCTGATGTGTTTCTGGCTCAGCCTGCAGCTGCTAGTATCTGTTCTAAGCCCACATTAACATTCATACATGCTGTAATTAGCAGCAATTTGCATATGTTTCACAGCTGATTGTCTCTGTATTAAGAATATACACGGGTGACAGAGAGTTTTGGAGTGGATTTGGACAGCCTCTCTTGGCTTTCTGACACACTGTCAGTGTGGATATCATTAGCTGTGACTGCTGGCTGCTGTTTTTGACAGCTTGTGTACGCAGAGCGTGATAAGTTACAATAAATAAAGAACTGGGAACGGACTGGACATGACCTAGTTTATACCAGCCTGTTAAAGACGCCTTCATTAACTCTAATGCAGATCCTGCAGAGGGACAGGATCTGTAGAAAGTAGCAGAATGAATCCTGCTGATATTTGGAGGGACAGAGGGAGCAAGGTAGAAATAAATAATCAGTCAATTATTCTATTATTACTCTCACTGATGGTGAAGCTGATCGCGTCTACATGCAACCTCCTCCATGTCACAACTACTCCATACTGAGTCTGCATGCCGACCTCATCCTAAACTCCAGCCCTGTCCATCCTCCTCTCCGGCCTTTGGGTACCATCTCTCTCCCATCACCGCCCTGGTGCTGGTGGTGTCTGACCCAGCAGCTACCTGCCCAGCAAGGGGTGCAGCCTGGGCCAGGCAGGGCCTCGGTCTGCTGCCAAAATCTGCACAGCAGCACTGGCAGAAACATGGAGACAGGATCCAGAGGCAGGGCCTGGATCACTTTACACTGAAGATAATGTACTTCAGCAAAGGATCTCCTTCCAGAGGGGAGCGCTCGCTGTTATGGTTTATCCTTCGGGGTTACTGTGATTTATTTGTGCATTCGTAGGCAGGAATGTGCTACAAGGACAGGATATTCATTACAGCACCCCAAGTCCTCAGCGCAGATGGTGCAGGAGTCCTGAGAGCAGGGCACAGCATGGATGATGCTTTCCATAGACGATGCTGTCACTACACATGACAAGCCCCACTCACATTACTCTCCTGGTTTGTAGGTAGAGTTTCGACATGTGAGGGGAGAGTATAACAAGCTTCGGTACCCCCCTCTTTGAAATAAATCTCATCTCCTGCACATCGCCCCACACTGCAGAGATGTGGGCTGATCTGAGGGGGATGTTAGCAAGATGGGGGAGGAAATACCACGAGTGAGAAATGAGGGAGGCGGACATTGACAGGAGGAGGAGGAGGATGGTTAAAAGACAGGGATGAAGGTTGTTGTCAGCTTAGAGTTTCCCTCTTGGGACTCTGGTGGGAGGAACACAGGAAGTGGAGTTCAGTGGAGGTCAATGGCCTCTTGACACGGCAGGACAGCAGACCGGCCACGTGTGTGTGTGTGTGTGTGTGTGTGTGTACGTCTTGTCATTTTGATGGATGCCTCTTACTGATGTGGCTCATACGTGTTACAATTACAGCATGCCGTATTCATCAGCCATGCTGTAATTGATTTATTTGCTCAGCAACCCACACAGTCGCAGGCAGTTCAGAAACTTGGCCGGTCGTGTTGTGTGTGATGGTGCGATGATGGATTACGCTGAAGCACATTAGCATGATGAAACCAACAATAAAACACATTTTTGGAGGGCTGCCATTTTACATATATTCTTTAGGGAGCCAGTATCATTCATTTCTGATGTTGCGCTCTTTTGGTTTTGTCCTCCAATGTGTTGCTAATTTTCTGCGGTTGATCTAACTGATGGGATTTTAAGAGATTTTTCTATAAAGTGTTCTGCTCATAAGCCCTTTGTGTGTGTTTTTATCCCCAGTGAAAGAACAGTTATACTGCTTTATGAGGAGGTTAAACTAATTTGTACTTTTCCACTCATTTGTCTCAAAATACAGCCAAGAAACGGAGAGAAGTCCGACTTGTCTGAAGATTAAAAAGCTCTCGAAAATGTCCTCAACTCCAAAAATATCCTCTCACGATCTCGATGGTTTTCATCTCCACAAATTAAACAAAACCAGCCTCTACGTCAGCTTCCTCCTGAAGGTGTGAAGGTGTTGCGAGCAGCCGCATGTACAGCTCTTTTACTGTTTAATTGCGTGTGTGTGTGTGTGTGTGTGTGTGTGTGTATTCTTTTGAAACTCGTGTGAGTATACATATGTGAAGGTGTTAGTGTGGCAAGCATGAGCGCCTCCTCTCTGTTTATTTGCTCTGCCAGCCCACTTCCAGGGCCCAGGCCTCAGGGGAGACATCAGAGCTCTGGCCTAACAGAGGAAGCTTTGACTGGGAGCACAGGAGGTCTGAGCCACTTCCACCAGGATCCAGGCTGACCTGCACTCCTCCTCTCCTCTGCTATGCCTCATCTTTCCATCATTCCTGCTGCCACTTTCCCATCCTGACCCCCTCCTTAAAAACACCCTTTAACCTTTCCTCCCTCACTCTCACTTTCCCACTGTCATCACTGAGAGAACAAAACTTGATACAACTATTGGTCATCTGAACAAACGCACATAAAAACTAATGAGTGCAGAGGTTTTTGTATTCGTAAGAACTTTTGGACATTAAATGTGGGTTGAAGGAGCAGGTTGAGTTCCACTCAAGTCTAGAGACCACATAAATGTGCCTTTACCAAAGGATAAACCTCTCTGGTGTCTGGGGCAACATTCCCACAATGGTGCACCGGCAGTGATGCATCGGTTTTTCAAAGTCGCTTTTAGAAAATAGGTAACTGATGTCTGTCTGGATTTTTGTGGCGTTGGGGTTTTTGAATAATCAGTTTATCCAATCTGACAGGACTCACCAGGATCTCAGCAAGGGGAGACAGCTAGCAGGATGTTCATTTAGTAAATTATGGTCCCATTTACTGGAAAATAGACCGGGAAGAGGGGGGGGGCTTTAGGCTACCTGCTCACTGACCAATCAGAGATGGATAGTGTCTAAAACCTAACAGAGGTGGATGTTTGTGGGTTTAATATGAATAAAAAAGAAGAAAGAAGAATATCAAGATGGCGATGTAGCTCACAAGGTTTCAAAATGGTAATCCACAAGCCAAAGGGTGACGTCGGGGTGGATACAGCCTCTGGTTCCAGCACATATTTCTCCATACAAGCACAACTTGGCGTATTTCAATGTCTGTTTAAACAAACACAATACAAATGTGTTAATTAGGGACTTTCAGCAGTGCTGGCAAGACTAGAGCTAGCCATTACCCTCCGTTTACCGTCTCTATGCTACGCTATGTTAACCATGTCCTAATAAGCCAAAAATAATCAGCAATGTCTGTGAGCGCCAGTCAAGTCCTTGAAATATGATGAAAAGTAAAGAAAATAAGTGGAGTCACCTCATTGGCAGAGCTACTAAAACCAGCCGATTTTATTCAAACCACAGATTTCTGACCAAACCTGATGATTGCAAAAGACGCAGCATCTCGCCCAACGCATTGTGACGTTTTGTAAATTACCCTACATTGTTTCCTCATGCACGATTTCCCAGGAACCACTGACCAGATTTGAATAAAACACAGGCAGAGATTCCTTCTTACACTTCACAGACCAGATTTTAAAATTGGTCCATAAATGATGTGGTTTTTTTTGGTCAAAACAGGAAGGGTTTGTAAGAGCCCCGTCACTGCTGGCTGATTTTCATTGCGTTTAAATGAAGGACTCGATGATTGTGATGAACACGTCTTCTCCCCCAACCCCCCTGGTCTCTATGCCCCCCATCCAGGCTCAGTACCACTGCAGCAATGTGCCATCTCAGATCCTCTGATCTGATCCCAAGTCCACAGGCACAGAGGTCTGGTATCCTACTGATATCAAAGACCAGTCGGAGGACATGAGCAGGAGGAATTCAGATGCAGGCTGTGTTTCCAGCTACAGTTCAGTGCAGACAAATGTGAGCAAAACGTAAACTAGACTAGTTTCCATCAGCCTCATTGAAATGAATCAAGGTCTTCCTGACCAACACAGTTTATCCTACTGTTCAATATTGATCTTACAGATTTCTCTGTGTTAAATATTTTACAGATGGCATTTTAACGTCTCTAACGGCTGTGATGTTTTAGGCCAAACACACTCTGCTCACTGGCCCACTGATACCAGATGTTAATGCCTGTTAATGCACATGCTGTGAAAGTATCTTGGAAGGCACAGGAAATATCACAACATCGCTATTTACCAGATCAACATGTTTTCGTCATTATTCATTTGGCATAAAAAATAGTCGGATGAAGACCCAGCTGTGGGTTGGCTGAATGCATGACATCAGTATGTGTGTTTGACAAAAGAGAGAAGCTGTCAAAAGTAACACTTATTTGTACTTGGATGCTTTAATAATGATCTTTTGACATATATGTGTACATAAATGCCAGTTTAACAGGCTTTAGCTGAACGACCTGCGCAGGAGATAGTGACTGATGGTCTGATGCAGAGATAAGGGAGCAGAGAGGGGGGGGCAACAGGGACCACAGCGGGATGGGTAAATGCAAGATAAGGGTGAGTGAGAGCAGCTAAGCTGTGAGGTCAGGCTAATGACAGATCCCTCATAATGATGTGTCTGGTTGAGTTTTCAGGCCAGACAGGAAAACGGTTTCAAAGCAGGACCTTTTACTAAAAATCCCACCAGAGACACTAACCTCATGGTAATGGATTGATAAGACCGAGAGGGTCTTCCAAGTTTTTCCAAATGGCCTTGTGACTGCATCAATGTTGAAAAATGCTGAAAGCACTGAAAGATTTATAACAGTTTAACTCCCCAGCTGTTACACCCCTCACCTCCTCTTCTCCCCGTTTTCGGCTTGGTTACACCAGACAAAGCCCGATGCCTACGGGAACATGCATCTCGCTGGGCCCATCCACTTCAAACAATACTGCAGAAACAGTGTCGTTCCAGTCTGCTATCAATTGGCCGTTGATTTGTTTTGTTGAGGTATCGACAGTGACAGCGCAGCCATAAAGAGGCTGGAAAGAGCTAATCTAGAGCAGATTGTACGCAAAACAGAGGAGGAAAAAAAAACAGCCCGTGTGCTTGTCCAGAGGGCCGTTCAGGTGCGCACTAATCAGAAAAAGATGGAAGATTTTTGGGAGGTCCGACTCTGGTCTGCAGCTCTACGAAGACAATTAAACCTCCATTAAACACAGGAAGCACAACTCAAAGGCCTTATAAAAGCTTTCTCGCAGAAAATGAAGACAGAGGACGGCGTTAAGTGCTTCTCAGCGTAATGAAAGAGCAAAACTCTTCACTGAGAGAATCTGGTGTCAGCTCCAAGTGTGAGAAAAATGAACAGGTTACACTTCCCACAGCTTGGGGTTTGTTGATCACCATCCAAGGTACACAGAGAGAAAACGCCAAAGGGAGAAAAGAGCGTGATAGTTTGAATAGGATGCCCCTGTGGACTCGTGGATGCAGTGCAAACAATCCGTAAGCGGATCGTGTTCAGGCCGAACGCGGTGCCCTCATGTGCGAGTCGACTATTTGTTTCCACTTGACGAGAGCAGAGTTTATCCACCGTGTTAATGACGAGAGCTGAGCTGAAGACAGAGCTGTCACTAAAATCCTCCCGTTGATAAACAGTAGGCTGCTGCTAGAGGGGATTTAATCACCAGCACACACACACACACACTGTATGTACATACACACACAATATTTTTACAGTTTACGTCGACACACAAACACATAAAAGTATCAAATGTAGTGATATTTAATCCAGACATTTACAAAGTACAACAACATGCACAAACATACTCACGTATTAGTCAGAAACATGTGTTAAAACACACACACACACATATACATATAAACACACACACACACACTAATGCATGCATCTGGTCCTTGTTACTCGTTTCAGAACCAAAAATCAAACCGCCTCCTTCCATTCTTCACTCACAGGTTTCCTGCTGTTTGTCATGGCCGACTTCAGCACCTAATTTCACTGTTTATTGTTTGTCCACCTCTGAGCTCTATTATTACTGAGCGATGAGAATATGTACACACAGCACATCGGTCTACTTCTCATCACCTGCTGGAGAAAGCAGCCCTCAGTCTTTACATCCAGACACAGAAGATTGACACTTCAATGATGTGGTACGTGCTCATCTCTCTGAGAGAGACGCAGACAGTGTGCATCCTATTTCACTGATAGGAATATTAGCTAACCAGTGTGGTGAAGCACTTCCAACACATTCAACTGAGCAGAAACAAAGTTTGCAGTTGCAGTAACCAGCTAACCGTAAATGCTCCTGGTAGCTGCTGACAGACAACATATATTCTCAGCTTTACAGAGCAAGTAATCACACGATTAACATGTGTCAATCAGCCAATCAGATCATCTATATAATTGAAGGTCACCCCATTAATCAAATATTAATCGGTGAACACATGCATGGAGGACACATGTGATAAATATCTATAGGTAAGAGGAGACAGAGAGAAAGAGATGGAGGTAGAGTGGGTGACAACAAACAGACAAACAATAGAATTAATGATGGGTGACTTTCATTGATCTGCCTCAGTTTCAGGATCCAGTTATTGAACATGCTAGTTTACGGTCTTCTCGAATGGTGAGTTCAGGTGCTGTGGGAGAGGGGGAAATCCCTGTTGTATACATGTGCAGTTCCATGAGATAATACACAAAGCAGCAAGTTAGACTAAACAGCATTGTTACACACGAGGAAAGCAGGTGCTGTGATTCATGCTATCTGGGACCAATTGACTGGGAGGAGGGGTGAGGGCGAGGGAGACGGAGAGAGAGAGGAAGTACGAACAGGGAAAAGATAAATAACAGAGAAAATGATAACAGTGAGGGAGGAAGAAAGATGCACACTGAAGATGAGCAGGATGGATGGAGGTTTAAGAAGACGACGAACACCAGAGACAGAGAGTAAATTAGTTTTAATTAAATGAAAGTAATCAAATACAATAGGTTTGATGTACTTAGATTACTCTGAGTAATTAAAGTCGTTACATTACTGATTGATTTGAACAGGGTGACCAGTAATGTGTTATCTGGTACATTTCAAGCGTGACCTTCCCAACTCTGATGGATGCAAGCAGACAAGAATGAGAGAAAAGAATCTGAGAGGAAGCCCAAGAGGGAGCGAGAAGTGAAAGTGATGTCGATGTCTACAGAGCGGAGCTGCTGAACGTCTCAGTCAGCAGCCCCCCCACATGTCCTCGTCTAGGTGGGGAGCCAATTACAGCAGAGAGAGAGAGAGAGAGAGAGAGAGAGAGAGAAACGCTCAGCGGCCCCCTCTCAGCTCTGATTTCCCCTCCTCGCTCTTTTTAAAGACCCTTACGTGGTTTTCCAGGCCAGCCCCCCGCTGAGAAGAGCGCTCGGCCTGCCAGCGTGAAGCTTTATTTCATTTGGATCAAAAAAATACCTCCGATTCCAAAGAGCCCCTCTCTTTTACTCCACTTTGTCGACATCTGCCACCTTCCTGCAGTTTCTCCTGCTGTGCGAATTTTTGTGGATTTTTTATGATCTTTTTGTATTTTTCTCTCTGCAGTCTTTGTCAGTGGCCGCAGCCTCCGTGTGTCAAGGAAATAAACTTTGACTGATTTCATACATGCTCAGGTCCATTACCACCAATCAGTCCAAATGAATAAGATGGATCACTGCACATAAAAGTGCATCGGATGGATGGACATTCATTTCTACACAGCCTGAAACTTTAAAGAAACTTTCCCCCACAACAAACTCTGCTTTTCCTCTCTGGGTCTTTGAGAAAAGACAAACACGTGCTGGGGGGCGATTGCACTGAACTATACTGATTAAAAATGAAAAGTGAATACTGGACTTCTCATGCTTTTCTGCCACAAGATCCAATTCACAACATTTAGAGATTAAAGAGATTTCAAGTTGTCGTGTGAACTTTGTTTTGTAGTAAAAATAATAGTATAATTATTTATATAGAACTTATAGAAGTGTTTAACCGTGAAGCTGTAAAGATCCTAAAATAGATGATGAGAAGAATTTTAAAGTTTATCAGAATAAAACAGTAAGACAACAAGGACCAAAATAAAACCAAAACAGGATAAAAACATCGTTTTCTGATAAAAATTAGTTTTAAGACAGGATTTAAAAGAGAGAGACAGCTGGACGGGGATGAGACACTCGAGCAGCGACTCCCAAAGCTGAGGGACAGAAAGGTCCAGTCACCTGAAGGGAAATATAAGCACATCAAGTGATCCCACATCAGATCCAACCCTCAAGTTGAGGGTTGTTTTTTTGCACAGCATGGAGCCAAAGCTGGGCTGTGAAGACATCAGCGCCCTAATAAGAGAGTCCTTCTGTGTTTTATCCATGTGTGAGTGACAGGTATCGTATCACTGTGGACAGCTGGAGGGACTTTTAGAATTACAGTAATAGTACTTTAATGTAATAAGCTGATGACAGCATGAGAGTCTTCGTGATGAAGTACGGATGTGATGGAAAAAAGATCCTGTTATGTCATTATAGTAAGAAACTTTATCAAAATAATGGCTTCGCATCGTCAGTCAGAGAGTTTCTCAACTTTCTGTCTCTCATGTGGCGTTCATGTCTTTATCTGGCCTGTTTACACTGTATGTGTCTTGTTTGTCTCACTGACTGTCATGTCAGTGTTTGGTTAGCTGGATAACTCATTGCCTCAGTTTGTATTTGATATCTGATCTGCAGTGCTGCTGCTCTCTGATGGCGCCCACGTTTATGCACTTTATTCTAAATGAGTCCCGTTGCCTACTACTAACACTGGGGGTTACAGCAGGATGTGCATGAGTGCAAAGACCACGTAGGATGAGAGTTGAGGTGAGAAGGAGACAAAGGAGATGAGAAGAAGCTTTAGACTCTGAGACAACAATACTTTATCTTCCCACATTCAAGCTGTTGAGGAGCAAAGTTCAGATACACTCTCACTCATGCATCACCTAAGAATCACACCACACAGGCTTGGATCTCAGCAAACAGCTGTCAGTGTGTTAATCAATCATCTCCGAGTCAGTCGGTCAGGGTGAGAGAGACGAGAGAGACGGACTGACTGACTGACAGAGACTCTTTGTCTCTCATCAGTGTTATTTCAGAGGTTTAACTGCTGGAACTTTACACATCCTCATCTCTCGGAAGGACCATGACACCAGAGATGTTCCCCTGTGGCCTCATCCTCCCCCGGCCAACAACACGTCAAGTCAAGGAGTGTTTTCTGTTGGACATATTTAGTTTTCGCCCTAAATCGATCAGACGTGATCATTTTTGACAAGGACAAAGACGGGATCGATTTCTCAGCAGTAACCTCTCTGAGCTGCCGGTCAACGTTCTGTAATTACTTCAGAACAACACTCAGCATGTACAAAAGTTGTTTATTTAATGTGACCTGACCTCAACCCCAGATTTAATACTCAGGCTACTAGACGGAGGCCTGGCTTCTGTCTCTGCGGAGCAAAACACAGAATCTGAGTCTGACAAGAAAGAGAGAAGCTGTAGAGAGGAGATGGAGTCCAGGCCACCAGTCAGGTCGCATTAATGAACACTTTGAATGTTTCTGGGTGACACACAGGGCAACTGTGGGTGGGGGGGTTTGGACTTGGGAAAGGATCTACACCTCTTACAGACCACTTTCAGAGTTCCCATACATGTTAACAAGGTCTTTAACATTTCCACCTTGTCCTCTCTGACCGAAAAAACAAAGAAAACAAAGAAAACATGCTGTGGCAGGACCTTCAAAACCACCGGTATCCACTCTCTGGGCATTTCATGAGCCTGAATGAGGAGCAAAGTCTTTTAAGCTTGCAAGTGAAGAGAGGGAACAACAACAGATTGCGTAAAACACAAAGCAAAGATTAAAGCTGTGGCCGAACAGCTCAACCCAACCCAACCCAACAAGATATGAGCTCAGTGAAACAAGCCAAAAACAGTAACCAAGTACACATCTGAGGCTCGTCTGGTCACGGCTACATATTTCTGGGTCTGTCACACACTAAACAACTTTGCATTGGTGAGACTTAAATGCTGATATAGTCTCAGGCAGTCTCTCTTTGGTTAGAGAACCATGAACGACTGAACAGGACTAAAAGCTAGCAGCTCAGTGAGGCTACACTCATCAGACTGTATATAGAAGATGTGGACGATGGCACCGTGTTGGCACCTGCTAGTTCGATGCCTCAAGTTTGTAATTTTGGCCGTCACCATCTTTACCTTTTTAGAACCAGAAGTGACGTTCATGAGCAGGTAGCCCCGCCCTAAAGCCCCGCGGTCCATTTCCCTCTAAATGGACCATGATTCACCAAATGAACATCTTGCTGTGCTGAAGAAGACTAAACTAGCGACCGAGACCATAAACTCATCAGGAAAATGTTTTCTGAGCTAATAAATCAGGAGAGAAGTTTATTTTCTTCCATCCAATCAGAGAGAATCAGCTCTTCAGCATCGGCTTCACTGTTCAGACCCAGAGGACACGTACAGTCTCTGGTACTTAACCGCAGCAGTGCACCATGTTCACCGGCTTAGTTTAACATATTAGCACATTATCAGTTTATCAGCACTGAACACAAAGTGCAGCTGAGGCTGATGGGAATGTGATGAGCTGTCCAATAGTTGTGGAAATGTTTCACTCAAAACCACAAAAGCCATGACGGTGGCTACAATGCGGAAGGGGAGAAGTCATTTTCTCCTCAATAAATGTCTGCACTAAATCTCAAACCAAAAAGTTTTGGACCGACTGATGGACTGACCAACAGACAGACGGACATTGCTGACCCAATGTCGCGGCTGAAATTTGGATGCAAATTGCAGCATTGGCTTTGAAGCTTGATCTGCAGCCTGGGAGGGAAGATTTACTTGTGAAAAACACTTCAGTTGGAGAGAAAGTTGGATTATTCTGGTTGAGTTGTGGTTTGCTCTGCCTTGGCTTCTGACAATGGTTCTAAACTAAAGATTGCTTTATGTGGAAAAAATTACAAACATTCATCCAATTTGGCCATTTGTTGCCAGGGGGGTGTTTTTAAACCATACAGCTACACACTGAAACAAGCTTCTCCAGGGGAAATCAACATGGACAGAACAATACAGTGGTTAAGCCATCTTTAAGATGCATGTGCATCAGTTTTAAAGGGTGGAAATCCCACGAATATGCTTGTCCAAACTGTATTTTGGCAACATAACGCAGCCTCAGGTATCTGATGTGGACACAGTCCACATATGAGACACATGTGAATACCAGTCGTAAAGAGGCTTCCTGCCCTCGGACCAACAGTCAGCACACAATCACGTGCTCACAGACGCAAAACCCTGCATGAGTAGTACACTGAGTCAGGACTGGAAGTGGCTGTGGTTAAAATCTAAAGTTGGCTTAAACTAAACAACTATGTGTTTTATGTCTTCAGAAACAAGTGAACTGTAATAAGAACCTTCACGTCTTATGTCAGATGTAGGAGGGTCAAGCACAGCTGCATTTGTGTACTTTTATTTGTGCGAAGGGAGTGCGTGAGTACCTTATTTATGACAGATGAATAGTGAATTTGAAAGCAAAAATTTGTGGAAACAGCCAACAGTGTGATGATATCAGAGACCCCCGCAAAGAAGCTTCAGGGGCCAAAATGATCAACTCCTGGGTGACTCAGCCTTGAGATATTCCTGGAGGCAAAGACAAGAAACACTGATTGTAAGCATTCCTTTTTTCTCCCCCAACACTGACGTCTGTCTCTCAAATACAGCCCGAGCTGGACGGGTTTCATCCGACCACATGCTCTGCACTTTTTTGTGGGAAACTAGAAAGTAAAATGGGAATATACGGACACATGATCCTAACGTAATCTCTCTCTTCACTTGATTAGATCCTCTCACTCACCAGAAAGAGGAATCAAGGAAACAGTTTGTGTTACGAGACGTCCTCTCTCGAGCATCATCTGACGTACCAAAACAGTTGGGATGTACAGTCACAACACCTGTGAATCGTTTCCAGGCTGCAAACCTCATCCTAGATTAATTGTTCTGCTTAACCGATGTATCTTTGGAATATAAAATATCAGAAAATGATGAAAAGTGCCATATCGTGACATTTCATGTCACGTGAAATGTCGTTAAAAAGCCGCCATCTGTGAGATCAGGAAGAAGAAAGTCCCACTTGACTTCGGTGACTCGTTTGTTCCGACCTAAAAGCCTAATTTCTCTCCAAACACATAAAAACACACACGTATTATTCCGTAGTAATGGAGTCAGTAAAAGGTAAACCTCTTCAACACACTACCCAAAGTGATTAGGACTCCCTGCCCTCTGAGAGATACTATAGAAACAGAGGATCACTTATGAGATTAAAGGACCCTATAGAAAACAAACTGTAGCAGCATAAAGTATGGAAACAATAAAAGCCACTCATCATCCCTTAGTTAATCTGAGTGAGAGCTCACATTGTGCAGCGTGATATTACGAGTGTTATCTAGTGCAGTAATGAGCCCTGCAGGGTATTTAAACCAGAACAACATGCCAGTCAAATGACAGGATGGTTTACAGTTTAGTGGAGCCCTTCAGTCCCGTCAGAGTTGGACTCCACAGCTGAGAGTGTTTAGAGAGAGAGAGAGAGAGAGAGAAGCAGCAGAGAATGAACTCTCATCATCATAAACCTGCTGTAGCAGCCAGCACAGACAATACAGAGACAGTCCATACATAAACACACACACACACACACACAACTCAGAATCTGGGTACGAACCGTGTATATTTGGCTTGGCACGGCTGAAATCTGACCTCCAGCATAGACAGAGTAAGAGATGGCCAGAACAATAGAAATGTAGAAATGGAGTCGGTTCACCCTCAACGCTGTGAAAACCACAGCCGAGGAGGAGGAGACCTGCGGCTGGCGAGGTCTTTGTTTAGATGGAGAGAGCAGCGGGGGTTTACTCCGGCACAACACCACAAAACCCTCTGACGCAGAAATGTTGCATTTACGTTGTAGGCTTTTAGAAAAACAGCCAAACAGCAACACGAACACCAAAGACGAGACGATGAGCAACGTTAAAAGCAACAAAGTGCAAGAAGTCAGGGATTCACAGCAGGATGGACACATCTAATACAGGCAGTTTCAGATAAAATCATTAAAAAAATGTTCAATAGTGATCAAAAATATCACCATCAGTCTTGTCTTGATCATAAAAAGGATCCCTGTGGCTGATTCTCATGCCTTCTGCTGAGCGCTGCCATGATTTCAGTACTATAAACACCATGATTTGCTTCCCTGTTTTGATAGCAACTAAGCCCACTTTCTTTTTGGAAGGTGTGAATTTTTCCAAATGGTTCACATGTCATCTTCAATCCAAATTCCAAAAATATTACTTTTTCCCAGATTACTTGAATATGAGAGAGAAGTGCCAAGTGAAGAAACAGGAGAAGAAAACCAGACATTATTGGAAAAAGACCTGCCTGTCTGGACGCGGCAGAGCTGTGGGTAGAGCTTAGACTGTTGGACCAATCAGGTCCGGGTCAAATACAGTTTAAAAACTTCAATTGTCCAATCATTGTTTAGCAACCGTAACCAGGCATGGCAGGCCTGTCAAGCCTGGGACTTCTCCACAAGCGCTGCAGTGCGAGTAGCAAAAACAATAGTCTGGATCTAAGAGTGTGGAGGGCAGTGTCTTTTTTAACTCGCCTCTCCAAAACCAAAAACACAAGAGCAGAAGGGTAAGAAACTGATTAGCAGCTCTGCTCTGCTGTTTATTGGATTTGAGGAAGTTTACACTGCAGCAGCCTCGGCCAATGAGACGGCGTCACTTTTGCCAAACACACTGGCAAGTCCTAATCCTAGAAGCCTTTTGTCTGAAGGTGAGCAGCCAAACAGTTGTTACAACATCATAATGATCTGGTTTTCCTTAATGTGCTTATATGAGCAGCACGAGGGGGAGCACGTTTTCACACACACACACACACAAGGTATTTATCAGAATGATGAACAGTTGTTTCAGCACTTAGCACAGCTGCACAGCGCAGCTTTCAAATCCAAGCAGCATTTTCATTGGCTGGTACTTTTTCAGCCTCCTTTCTCTTCAGGATTCGATCTCTCTCATCTCATCATTGTCTAACAACAGCCTTGATAACGACACACTGACCGACTGATTGATGCACATACAGACTCAGACACAAGGTGCATTGTTCTTATACTGGGTTTGGTAAAAATCAGTGGGACAGAACATGATAAACGTCGATGTAGGTGCAGAAAACAAGAGTAAAATTACTTTTATCATCAACAACTTGGTGATAAATGCAGAGAACCAGGATATTTGAGTGTTTCACAGAGATTTGCCTGGACTTGGGACCTGAAGTTTGAAGCCAGGACCGTCCTGGACAGGATGTTTGGTCACCATAAGCAGGACTAACTACCTCCACACGGCAAAGCAAGAACAATGCTGTTTCTTTAGTTCCATGTCGTCTACAGACCTCGTTTGTGAGACCTGCCTCAGACTTCCAGTAACAAGTAAAAACATCCAGACAAACTTAAACTGAGTCAGAGTGAAAGATGGAAATATAATCAGAGATGTGTGGACAGCACATTGCTCTCCCTGAAGCTGAAATTAAAGTAGCATTTAGGCTGCGCACAGACAGACACAGTGGATCAATCCAGTCTCCCCTGTAGCTATTTGCAATCTCTTTGATCCAGGTCTGTGCTGAACTTCCTTGAGAAACACAGCAAGGAAAATACAACCTCATCTAATCCACGTCCTGCAGCACCACACGCCTCTTACAGAGCCAGAACTTAAGGACGAGGCAGAGCCTGTTACAGTCCAACCTTGACAGTAAACAGATCAGACGGTCTGGCCTCACACCAGACCTGGTGCCTCATTTATTAAAGGATCTTCTCACGTCAGCGACCAAATCCGAGCCAAAGTTCGGCTTCAGAAGAAACTTATCTAAACGTCAAAAAGAACGATTTACAGTGATTTTCTCCTGTTGTGCATGATGTATCATGAGCTAAAAGTCTTACGACCTGCCACGGCGTCTGCACTGGATTCATTTATGTCCTTCAGCCTATGTTTCAAGATGCTCATACGATATGATATCAAAGGGTATTTTCATAGATTCGACCCCCGGAGACTGTGTGTAACAGAGGGAGAAAAGCAAGAAGGGAACGGATTTCATCAAGAAATATTTCATACCTTTCAAATACTGCCTCACATTGCCCTCTTATATCATGTGTCTTGTTTCTGTCCTTCTCTGAACCACAAAAAAACACTGATGATTTAATAGTTCAACCAAATTTGGTGCTGGGGATCACTGTAACGATTCTGTAGTCCACCCGTAGTCCTCTGAATGGATCCAGTGCAAATAAAAATAACTAATCCCATCCTCTCCTGTCAGATTACTTCTACATTTTAGGTTATGATGCAGGCCCGACTCCCCGAGGGGGATGCTTTCCTAAATGTTTCAGCTCCAGACCCAAGCTGAGAAAGTTCAAGTTCAAGTTCTACTGTCACAGAGCCAAGCTG